>NC_133901.1:65496862-65855196 GCF_964199755.1 Larus michahellis
TTTGACACAACGTGTGGATCCAAATTATGTATTTTTTCTGTGAAAGAAGCACAAACTTTTATTCTTTTTTTTACAGAGCAGGAAACCACACCACTCTTTAAATGGTAAAAATACCAATGTTTTTAATGCTTCCCTAGAACAAATGTGAGAGACAGTCAGCATCAATAACCTGATATATGTAGCTCCCAGACCACCCTGTAAGTCTGTTATTGTATCACATACCTAATCCCAGCTTAAAAATCAATATCAAAAGTAGCTGGCGAGGCAAGAATCTTCATTACAATTAAGTATATATCTTAAAGTAAATTGCATTTCAGCTGAAGAGTGTAGCCAGCTAATTCAAATTACAGCAATTCATCTTTGATCTGAGAAAAACGCCCTATACCCTGTCTGCAGTTTCATAAAATTTCTCCCAAATCCATCAAAGAATTACGAAAGGTCATAAGAAGCACACGCCAGTAATTCCAACAGCTGTTGGTGCTGCACTTGTAGGTTTGTTCTAATACATATCAGATACAAGGAAAAGCTAACCAAAATTTGCATGTTAAACACAGCTATAGTTATGGGTAAGACGCTGTACCCTCTTCCTCAAAGTAGGCACCCTGAAAAATCATAAGTCTCATGATACAGGTGCATAATTCAGAGAAATATTTAAGAAAAGAGGTCTTTTTTTCAGAAAAGATCTGCAATTAAAATCAAAAGCCTTATTTTAATTATCTGTTCTGCCAATGCCAACCCCAAACACAAAACAGCAGGAAAGAACTTTGGCATCAGCTCTCGAGTCACATTTCCCTGGCAGGTCGCAAGTAGCATCACTTACGTGGAACAATACAGGAGTCAAGCAGAGACTAACTGATACCAGTAAATTCCTAGCTATGTCATTTCACTATTATATTCATTGTAATTACTTACTATATTAATTATTTATCTTCTTTCACATTTTAATTTTAAATTGATGTGTTGCCTTATGTAAAGCAACCTAGGACTAATTCTAATTAAAGTTTATTTAGACTAAGAACAGACAGTTTCTACCTAAAATTGAAAATATTTCTCATGCTATTCTGAAGGTAGACTAAGGATAAAACGTTCCTTTGAAACCTGAATTTCTGTTCTATCTCAGAAAAGCAGCAGCAGAAGAGAAATGCATGGAGTCAGCTTGCTTTGTAAATTGTTCAAGGCTTTATATACTTGTCTAATTCCTAAAAACATAGTACTGCTTCTTATACTTCATAATATAGAAAAAGAAACTCCATTACTCCATTTCCTTCCATTAGGAAGGAAAAAATGATGCTTTCTTTCATACAAATCATACAGGAAATATGTTCATTAGAGCTGAACAAATGTTTCATGCTAGCAGTGTACTGCCTACGCCCATGCATGGGTTTGGTGGTTTAAAAAAAAAAATAAAAAAAATTTGCAATTTAATTTCATATTAAATTTTATAATCAGGAAATATCAGTCTCTGGAGTAATATATGTGGTTCAAAATGAGTTTTTTAATGACAATCTCCTCATCGATTTTTTAAGCTTTTCTTTTTAATAGCAGTGCCCAGTGGAACTATTATAGTTTGAATTATGTTAAAATAGGTTTCTATTATAAATTGCAGTATGGATTTACAAAAAGTAGATCAAATCCAACTAATGATATCTTTTTTTGATAAGACAACTGATTGGATAGTCAAAGAAAATGCAAATGCCACCCATCTAGATATTAGCAAAGTATTTGATGTTATCCCACCTG
The DNA here is from genome assembly GCF_964199755.1 of Larus michahellis. Lineage (NCBI taxonomy): Eukaryota > Metazoa > Chordata > Aves > Charadriiformes > Laridae > Larus > Larus michahellis. The sequence continues at coordinate 65,498,603 of NC_133901.1, forward strand.
GGAAACTACTAGTTAACCTGAGGAAGATATATTAAAAATTTTAAGTGAGTAAGGAAATGACTAATAGTAACAACAGTGATAGGTCTGAAAAAAGAAATTTTGGGGCTGGAAGAAGGTAACTGCAACCACAGCTGGTCTTGCTTAATGTTTTAAATAGTGACTTTGGAATAGAAAGTGTTTTAAGACAACAGTCTAAAACAATTTAAATGCTCTAGACCTTGTAGAGTGAATTAACTAAAAAAGAGGCAGAATATAATCATATGTAGTGCAAGTTTATGTACAACTAAGGACTTCAATAATAGGTACCTGGAAGCAAAGGAGAAGAGAGGCCTGAGCATACTCTGAAGTCAAAAGACAACCATAAGCATCAAAAGTAAATATAGCTGTGGAAAAGATAAAAGCAAGAAGTATTTCTAACAAAAACCAGAAGGGTGTAAAAATACCGTGTGCAAATCTCTCACCAGCTTTTCAAAAAAGGTGCATTCAACCTGGAAGATGAGCAGAGAATGGAGAGTCCGTAATGCAGAGGGGAACAAGGACATTTCTAAAACCTTTCTACTCGGAGAAAATGACATAGTACCCATGAAGCAAAGCAGTAGAGCATAGAGATATTAATTTCAGCAATATAGTAGCCATATTAATACATCCAAACTGAGATCTAATTTTCCCTGTACAATAGAAAAATCAAGATATTTGAACTAGAAGGATCATTGACCCATATTTATTTTCCCTGCCTTTCAATAGGAATATTATTGACCCCTAGGAACAGATTTCAACTTGATGTCTCTGATGCTTGTAAATTTTTTCTTTCCTATGTAATTAGTTCTTACGGTTCCTGTGGAAAGTAGTCCGTATAACTTTGGTTTGCTGTCTGCACAAAAGCAAATGTAATCCTAAATGTGTAGTTTAATTCAGTGTGCCTTAACCCTTCCATGCTTATTCATCTCTAATAATATATTCCTTAAAGACTTCTTGTGATGTTTTATGTATTTGGGGAACATACATTAAAAAAAACCCCAAAACAACAAACCCCACACTTTTCAAGACCTGTAACTACTTTTATAAATACTTGTCTGATAGCATTCACAAAATACAAGCTTTAATCAATGATAACTGTATTTTACAATCAGCATTTGATCCAGAACAGTAAAAGCTGAAATTTTCTTATTTTAACTAAGGTATTTATATTTATTTTAATTTGCATTTAATTCCCATAATTACATAGCCTAGTACCCTGTTTACTTTCATGTTTCCTCTTCTTACTAGAATTTATTATTACTAATAGATCACTTTCTTAATTTTTATTCTATTTATACTCGATCAAGCACATACTTTTATAATCTATTCATTCAACTCAAGTGCTTGAGTTTATGTTTTGAGATACCGAATTCCATTTAGGACTCATTTTCTCCCTTCCTCAATCAATTGATAATAGTCTGAAATTTATTGACTTCTTCAACTATATCAATAGCATTTTCTGTTTAGTGGTGTCAGCAAAGCGTAGATACCCAGCAAAATCTTGCTCTTACTATAAAAACATACACATTAATTTAGTCCCAGTACTGAACTGAGACTGAAAGACCCCAACACGTTAGCTCTACTTTGGCTTGCGACAATAAAACAAAGTCTTCTATACTTTTCTCCAATCTCAGTAAAGTCTTAAAACCTTGCTAAATGTTTCTGGTGACCTTTATGATAAAATTCAGGAAAATCAATGCACATACTCTCAAGTATATACATATAAAACTTCTGAGGGAACTTCATTTTGTACCATAAATTCCATGCCCCGTATATGTCTCTGATGCATATCAGTGTCAAGCAATTCCATTTTATAATACACTTCAATGTTCTTCCTTGTATTTATAGCTAAAAAATAAAATGGTGGTCACAAACAATGCAAAGACAAGAAGGAAAATAAAAAAATGTTTTACTTGTCTCAGCAAAACATAAGCAAGAGACAGTTTGCTCCTTCTGCTATTCCAACAATAACCAGGTAGGATCTTCCCTCTACACTTTAAAAACCACATATTCACCCTGCGTTCTGCACAAACTATTTCTTCTTTGTAACTTTTTACATACAATTATTCCATGAATCTGTGGATGATTTTCGGAGAAACCTGTTTGACAATAACATTATTTTCATCATAGTTCAATTCATAATACCAGCATGTATTGATTTCACAATTATTTTTCCTATTTGCCTTCTGCATATACAGCTGAAATTCAAGAAGAGTGCGTATCAGCCACAAATGCCAATGACATTTAATAGCTGTGCTCATTTCAAAGCTGCAAAATCGATCATCTTCAGCGATCTCCTCCTTCTTCATCTCTTTGTCGCTTCTGGCATTCAAGAGTAATGGAAAATGGACCACTGATAGCAGACCTCAGTCTAAGGCAAGCTGGCATCCAAAAAGATGCTGATGCTGTTGTCCCTCCTACTTGATTTAAGGCTAGGTTTTGCTATGGCTTTTGATCTTGAATGCTTTTCAAAGGAATAGTCAAGACTCCTTTCACAAATACAGCATTGCAGCTCCAGCTGTTCATTGAGCCCGTTACTTGTGATGCTGTAACTTACCAACACAATGTTAATACAGCACTATGACTTTTCTGAAAGATATATTTTATTATCATCAAAGAGATGAAAACAAAAACAAAGGACATAGAGGGACAAATGCTAGCCTGATACTTCTGATTAGTACTTTTTTTTTTAAGAGATTTGCTTTTTATCATAGTCATAAGGAGGGTATAATTGTCATATTAATCCTTTGTCTGGCAAAAGGTACATCTCTTTCCGTTGCTGAAGGTGACAGAAAACTTGCCCTCCATCTAGACAGCATAGTTTCATGAATAATTGGTTTGCACATTCAATCTGATAGAGGAAAGACAAATATGAATATACTGCTTATCTTAAATGTAAAATGAAAAAGCTAAATCTGCTTCCAGGTTAAGCATTTTTTTGAATAGTTCCATTGTCTCACATTCCTTCTGGTAAAACTTCATCATTTATTCAGTAACTCAGGCGTCTCTGATGCATTAATTGTGGAGACTGTAACCTAACAGACAGCCCTTGTTTTGTGAGTGTAATATTCCTGGCACATACTCTAATTATCTAGCTTCTAAATAAGAAAGAAGGAAGACCTGAAAGCAGAATCAATTGATTAATGTAAAAATTAAACACCACATTTGAATGAATGTCTTTTATCACCACTACCCCATGCTATGTAAGGACTTGTGCTGTCACCACGTTTAAAAGTTTTATAAAATATTCTAAATAAAATTTTTAAATCCATATACAAAACGTTACAGTTTCAAAGCACACCATCAATAGTAATTAATTGACAATCCCAAGACACAGATAAGCAACTCTTACTGCTTATCTTCTGGTTGTTCTATCCTTAGTGCACACCTAACGTGGGCTGGTATCATTCTCAGCTGACAACTAGCAAACAGGCTATGCATCGCTTTTACAGCATGGAAGACAATGAGAGCGCATTTTCTCTGAGATTAACAGACTATGTCTCTTTCTGAAGTAAATTAGGCAAAGAAGGGCTTTTGTTTGTCTTAAATAAATTAGGTTCTAATATCATGCTAACAGAGAACACAGAGAGAAAAACATGAGGAGGCAAGGCAATGAAGTTAAGCTGATTTAATCAAGATCAGAAGCTGATCTTAGACCTTGAAATGAACTCCTCTCAATGAAAATGGCCTGTAAACTAGCAATGTAGTACAGTACAGTGAATATTTAATTTCTTAAGGTGTAGTTCAAAATTTCCTTTTGTTGAACACTTGTGTGTGTTATGAATGCAGGAGAAATATTTCTGAAAGAAGAGACATTTACTTCTTTGTAATACAAACACACAGAGCTCATACTGTTTCCATATTGATGGTAAGATATTTACATTTCCCCAGGAACAGCAAAATTAACTTACTGTCCAGTTTTATGCTACTGTTCTAATGCCACGTGGTGACTAAGCTATTCCTCTCATATGAAGCTATATTTTTGTTTTTAATAAAGCCATTTTCATGTGTAGAAAACAAACTCTATCTGCAGTAGGACAGTGAAAGTGGTGCATTATCTGTACCATAGGGTTAAATAATTTGTTCTCTACCATAGTATATGAAAGAAAAAATGGTTGCTACCTCCTCTTTCAACTTCAGAATAAACAGGGTCCTGCTTTGCTGCATCAGTTTAGCTATTTAATGAGAATCAGAAGATATACTTTTCCTCCTTTTTTTCAGTCTATATGTCCCAGATTATTCACATTGCTTGCTGAAACTGTATTAAGGGTAAGCAACTTCAGCTTTCTCATTATGTTTTCCTATGACAGCCATGGAAAGACTCAGTACAATCTCATCACCTTGTATTCATCAGACTACTAAAAGCTCTGGCATAGATTTCTCTTGGCCTACTGAGCATTAATTTAAACCACTACAGTCGTTGATGTGCAAAGTAGGTGTCTTCCTTTAGCAGGACTAATGTCTTACACATTTCCCAAACACTGTTATTTCCCTTGGAAAGCCTTTTTCTATAGGTTTTTTTTTTTTTTTTCCCAATTAAAATGCATTTTTCTCATTCTCAAAACTCTGGACTTGTGAGCTTGGTTTGTAGACGGTGTTAGACAAAGGCAAGTCTTTTACCTCTTTTCATTCCATGAAAACATTTGGAGAGAAGCTGCAGTGATTCAGAAGCTGCAACAATTGAGTATCCTGATGCTAAGGTTTGTTTTGTTGTTTCCATACTTGTAGCAGAAATTAGCCAAGAGCTGTTTGTAAAAACTGCTTTATGCCTCAAAGAGACAAAAGGAGGCTCCATCTCTGCAAGCATCGCCGCTATGAATATCTCCACCTTCTTATGAAAACAAAACTGCACGCTGCAATTTTTTTTGTTGACCACTTCCTGTGGATCCAGAGGTGGCTCTCCGTATGGTGCTGGCTCCATGCTATCTGATTTTCTAGCAGATTTTAATGTTAAGCTACTAATATTTTATATTACAATTAATTTTAAATGATATTTTTACAGATAATTGCTACTAGTGCCATTGTGGCTATTATATAATCTTGAAAGAATGGGGGAAAGGCCAATGCTCTTTTGAATGCAAAAATCACTATATTAAAACTAGTAATTATTATAGAGAAGTTAGAGAAGTCCTGGCTGAGACTATTGGGAAACAGTCAGTAAGTGCTGTAGCATAACAGGAGCAGCAGGGAGAGAACAGCAGCAATAGCAAAGGAGTCTGTGGAGGGGTACGGAGCAACGACTGCACAGGAATGGCCGCCCAGGGTCAGGCAGAGGACCCGTCCAATCCAACATTCTGTCTCCACCAGCAGCTACAAGTAGATACCCAGGGAAAGTAAGAACAGTAACATATGGTACTTCCTGAGTATCAACATTCCAATTCACGTGTTTAAATAAGGAAAATGATGACTAATGAGGCCATAAATCTTTCACAGTTTATGAAAACAACATGGTCCAGAAATTTGTCTAACAAAGTACTTAGTCAAGATACACTTTGTAAAAACCCAACGTATCGTTTTCTGAAGTTCCTCATGTTGCCATCACAACTGCCAGGGCTGAATGAAATCCAACGATATTGCAGGGGAGCAGCGTGTTGGACTGCCAATTACAAAACTAGCAAACTTAAATCCTGATCATGCAAATAGATCAATAAGGGTTTTCTCACATAAATCAAATTGACAATTGGGACCAAAGCTGAAAAAAAATAGTTACCGAAGCAACAGTTCTCTGATCCTAAAATTTATTTGGTTTTGGACACAGGCTTAAGAAAGAATTGGAAAATTGCAGAGATGATGATTGGGAAAGTATCTGTGAGACTCTTCGAACAGAAATTGAAATTCTGCAAGTGGTATGCCATTTTCATTATGTATTTTAAGTACTTGATAATTTTAGTTTTAAAGGTGTAATTTGAGATGATTAAAAGTAGTTTTTAATAAGCATTTTTTATACTATGTACACAGCCAAACATCCTTGCATTGCAGGTGCACTCCAATTCTCATTTATTTTAGCCTATTATTTCCAAATATCCAGGAATATCATTTCTCAGAGAAAAGGGAAGCACAGAAAAGAATTTAAAGACATGTTTTTAGCACACGAAAGACCTATTTGAGGACTAGTACTAATAATTTGTTTCTTGAAAGATGCAAAAGATTATGCATTTGGGAGCTAAATTAATCTTTACCTCCAGCTGTCAGTTAAATGGAAGATGGGAATATGGATAAATAGGACTATAATAGCATCCTTTTATGTAATACTTTATTTTTTTCCACTCACAAATTCTTTACAAAAATTTATTAAAGTGTGTTTTCTCTCTAAATGTCAATCTTAACTTCAGATTTCTTGATTGTCAGTCTCTGTAACAAGACAAAGAGAAAAAATATTTTGAAGTCCCATTTTTGGAAATAAAGCGGTTTTAAAGGTTCATTTCAGAGTCCCTGCTTGAGCTGTATGAAGATGCAGCTGCCAGTAGCATCAGTGGCAGAATAACAGTCATGGGAAAGTTGTATTACTCACTTTTATGATCAGTTTCAAGTTTCTGTTGGAGGAATGTAACTTACTCATACTTCATCCCTTAATTTTATCATGCTTCTCAAACCTCAGAAACAAACAAAAAAAAACCCTCTTTGTTTAAAAATGTCTCTGTAAAGAACACACCGAACTCATTAGATTTCATTTTCTGTAATTCAATTCTTTCTCTTTTCCAGAATCTATCACAAAAAAAGTCTTCAGACAAGTGAATAATATGTGGTATATGATATGGAGCATCACAGAAGTTAGTCTTTGAGTATTTTAAAACCATTTTACTCCAGCTTTATCAGATTTGCTTCTATTTTTTTGTTTGATGAAACCACAGTTTGTATCTGCCTTTACTTTTCATTAACATTAAATTTTATTCATTTAAAAGAAGTGGGGGGTTTGTGTTTTATCCTCAAGTTCAACAGCTATCCGTCTTTAGTTTCCTCTTTGTTGCCCATGAATGGACAGCACATAGTCCACTACACAAACAGCCGAGTTCCTGGATTACCAGCTCTATTCTCTATGTACTATTTTTCAGAATAAATGCTCCCCTATTTTTAAGGTAGCGATGTGCTCTTATTTGAGAGGAAGGCTGCTATTACTGTTAAGAAATACTTAACAGGAGCTGTGGCTACTTAGTTTATCCCTTGACAACGCGGTTCTGTAACAAGCTCCCTGAAACAGCTCAACTCCAGCAATACTGCATGATAGTCCAGAATAGTTTCCAAATCTACTGACCGGTAGATGCCTCCACTGATGGTAAGCCAGTCCATTACTAAGCACTTGTCTTCTCATTACATCAGAAGTCTTCTGCCTCTCTCAACAATCCACAAAATACTGTGTGCTATCTTCAGCACTTGACAGCAAAGATAAAACTGTATTCTAACAGAAAAGTCCACAATTGGTGGAGAATTTCTGTTGAATAAGGGACCCTATTCTTTCAAGCTTGTAGGACATATAACTGTTAGAGCAGTTCCCATCCCCAGAGTAGGAACTGACTTCATGATTCAGGTGCTTATAATAGGACCGTGTAAAAACGTTCACTCTGCTCAGCCAGAGCCCACTCTGTGGTCATCGTCCCATCACATCCAACCGTGTGTGCAGATGATTTTCAATCTGCTTCCCACCTAGGGGGTGGGATAGATAACTGTTCTTTGCTAGTTTTTTACACCCAGAGCTCTCCAAGCTACAGAGGGTGTCTGTCACACATAAAGCTGCAAAAGATGTTTTATTAAGAAGGGAGGAATAAATCACTTTTGGAAGCTGATCAAATTCTGACTGCGAGGGAGGAAGTTTTTTCCCCTTGGGACACAGCTGCAGTTTGAAGTCTGGCAAGGTTTGATCTGCAGCACTAGTATCAAAGAGTATTCTGATCCGCTGGGCTAACCAGGATAATTCCAAGAGGTTGGAATTATCATTCTTAATAACCAGTGCTGTTGGAACTGACATCCTTTTGAGGGTTCTTTTTTTGTCTCTTCCCTAAGACAGATCCTCTTAAGATGTGCTTAACTTTAAACAACTTAGTCCCTCTGACTTCTAGGGGACCATCTGACTCTTTTAAAAAAGTTAGGCAACTACCGCTGTGGGCTTTGATCCAACTCAGGGCGTACTGCAAAATGATACAGCTGCATACCCGAGCGTCTACAGACAGCTAAAGCAGTGCTATCTCTGCCTTTCAATGCTGGAAGCAGATACAAATTTGGGATTTGCTAGGATGGCTGAGTTTGTTCTGATCATTTTATTCATTTAAAGGATCTTGACTATGCTAAGTGTATTGATTAATCAATGAGGAAAAACTTAATTTTAAACTTCAGGTTTATTCCTTTATAGTTGCTTTTATTTACAAGAATCCTTGTGCCTCTTTTGCAATGATCTCATATTTATATAGTTGTTTGATCCATACCAGCGTTCTACATATACATTTTAGGTAAGTGGAATGAGCAATAGCATCCACTAACTATCAATAAATAATAAAATTAATGTCCCTAAGTCACCTGAAAAAAAAAACATCTGAGAAAAAGAGATATGGAAGCCCTTTTCAGAGATACTTCAGATTCCAGGGAAGTAGTTGCAACTTGAGGTTTTTGGGGGGGGTTGGTTGGTTTGTTTAGTAAGGGGGTGTTTGTTTTTAATAGCTGTGAAGGTCTAAGTTCTTGATTATTGTAGAATTGCAGCATAAATACAGCAAAATTCATAATAACCCCAATGGCTAAAGCTCTCAGAATCAATACAGCAACAAAACAAGAATAAACCTCACCCCAAAAAAGTGAAACAGAAATCAATGCAAATCCTATTGGGCTAAAAAAATCCCTTAACAGCTCTGAAAAAAATATAATGCCAGACTAAACCAGCTGTTGCAGGGTGAATGTAAAAAATACCAATTTCTCCAAGTATAAAACTACATTTTTCACCCTTGTCTTATGAATAATGTAATTTGGGACCAATAGAATATTTCTGTTTGGAAGACTCAAACTAAAAATTAAGCAAAAGTTTATGTTTTGTGGATTTTCTTTAAAACTCTCAAACCAGGAATGAGTAATCCTTTAAATAGTGAGTAAAAAAGAACAAAATCTTTTGTCAGGTTTAGTAAAGATGTTAAAGAACAGAACATTGCCAAATTACCATGAAAATACACACAGAGTTTTTATGAACAAATAATTATTTCACAGATGACATACTGAGAAATATATTTTTAAAAGGATAGATTATATATTATATACCTTGTATATGAGAGTCTAATGGAACTTCTGAGCCCAAGAGGAAGTAGTTGTCCTTTTTTATGATGCAAAAAGACAAATTAGAGCCATAGAAATACTTGAAGCAGTTAGTGAGGAAGAGGAAGATAGCCCAAGAAAAAAGTTATTATTCCAGGGGAAAAAAGGTATAGGGATAACTAGCCATGCTTCTGTATTGGGCCTGGGAACAGTTGCTTTCTAGGATCAACAGATAAAACAAATCCCGTTTTTGAAAGGAGACAAAGAAACACTTCCGATTACTAAATTTACCTGGTAAGCATCAAGTCCTACATCCTTCACAGAGGACTTGATGAACTGCAGTTCACACCAAGACCCCAGCACCTCTCCTCTACTGTGGCTGCGTACCTGAGACACAGCTGAGCAGCCTGGTATTTGTATCATCAAACCACCGCTCCCAGCCGTGCTCTGTAAAAGACACCTCCCAGTAACAGACTAACGCAAACAGAATATCATGAAGGAGAATCCAAGATCCAGTTTGAAAAATCTAACAGGAAAATAATTAAGCCAGGTTAGCCCCTGAGAGGGCTTGGGAAAAGTGAACTTTAAAACAGAGTTTGCCAGCCAGGGTGAGTAAGGTCTGACCACAGAGGCCCAAACCAGAAAGTCTGTTAAACCCTGAATCTACAAGATTATGGGTTTACAAATCAGCCTTAACGAGTTTGGAGGTAGAGGGAGGACAAGCCAAGGTTAGGAACTGGTAGGGATAAACTAAGCCAAAGTCACAGCCAGAGGCCATGCTGAGGACCAGAAGATCCAAGAACCTTCAATAGCCAGCAAGCCAGCAGACAGAATACAAACCACAGGGTTTGTGTGGTTTAAGTGTGTAAGAAGACCCTGCCATGACCTAATGCTATTTACCAAGACACGTACCTATTCTTCAAGCAAGGAAGAGCTACAACTGGGAGGAAAACCAAGCAAACAAAAGGAATTGAAATGCAATTATAAAAAGGAGTTGAGCTACCACATTTTCATGTTATTTTATTTATTATTAACAGCCAATTCAGAGACTACCAAGAAAAACACTACAATATCTGACCACAGAATAAAATTAGTTAGCTGATGCAACAATATCCCCCCCAAATTATCTCTAATTCGTTGACATAAACACGACTGAATTGGTGATAGTGCCAAATTACTGTTATAAAATGAAGAACAGCAAGAAAAAACTAGTAAGTCGCACCAAAAAAAAGTAACCGTAACTGAGTGACAGACTGAGTCAATGAGAAAAAAATCATATGTATGACACGGGGGGCAACATATCACTTGGGGTCACACACCCCGGTTGAGCTGATCTGGCTTATGGGGTCCTCAGTCGCAGCAGCAACTGACAGTCTCCAGCTGCAGGGCTGGTTGTCTACGTAGAGCCTGACAGTGTGGCAGCTGACTAATCTAAAAAAAAAAATAGACCTCAAGGGAAAGGAATATTTGTTTCCAAAACCCATGACTGAATTACACGTATAGATCAAAAATGGATAGGAAAAGTACTTGAAAGGCCAACCCCTGTCACAAAGGTGTGGTGGGGAACCTGAGGGCACAGATCCTACGAGAATGATGGCAAGGGAGTCTAGTTGGAGGTCAGTGATGAGTGGTGTTCCCCAGGGGTCACTACTGGGTCCAGTCCTCTTCAACACATTCATCAATGACCTGGATGAGGGGACAGAGTGCACCCTCAGCAAGTTCACTGATGACACAAAGCTGGGGGTGGCGGCTGACACACCGGAAGGCTGTGCCGCCATACAGAGAGACCTGGACGGGCTGGAGAGTTGGGCAAAGAGGAACCTTATGAAATTCAACAAGGGCAAGTGTAGGGTGCTGCACCTGGGGAGGAATAACCCCATGCACCAGTACAGGTTGGGGGCTGACCTGCTGGAGAGCAGCTCAGTGGAAAGAGACCTGGGAGTCCTGGTGGACAACAGGATGACCATGAGCCAGCAATGTGCCCTTGTGGCCAAAAAGGCCAATGGCATCCTGGGGGGCATCAAGAAGAGTGTGGCCAGCAGGTCGAGGGAGGTCATCCTCCCCCTCTACTCTGCCTTGGTGAGGCTGCACCTGGAGTACTGTGTCCAGTTCTGGGCTCCCCGGTTCAAGAAGGACAGGGAACTGCTGGAGAGGGTGCAGCAGAGGGCTACCAAGATGATGAGGGGACTGCAGCACCTCTCTTATGAAGAAAGCCTGAGGGATTTGGGTCTCTTCAGTCTGGAAAAAAAGACGGCTGAGGGGGGACCTTATCAACACGTATAAATACTTAAAGGGTGGGTGTCAGGAGGATGGGGCCAGGCTCTTTTCAGTGGTGCCCAGCGACAGGACAAGAGGTAATGGGCACAAACTTCAGCATAGGAGGTTCCACCTAAACATGAGGAGGAACTTCTTTACTTTGAGGGTGGCAGAGCCCTGGCACAGGCTGCCCAGAGAGGTGGTGGAGTCTCTGTCTCTGGAGACATTCCAAACCCGCCTGGACGCGTTCCTGTGCCACCTGCTCTGGGTGACCCTGCTCTGGCAGGGGGGTAGGAGTAGATGATCTCCAGAGGTCCCTTCCAACCCTATGGTTCTATGATTCTATGATTCTAAGGGAAGACCAGAAAGAGGAGATTTGTTCCAGCACTGTCACCCTGGCTGAGGCTGCCATGCCTGACCAGCACTGCCACCCATCTGTGGCAGATCCTGCTTGTGCTTTGACAGGAAAGAGAGCACTGCTTTTGGATTTCCCGTTCACTGCATTTCTGCTGCAGTCTCAAGCAAATGTGGAGAGTTAGCTTTTACGATATAACCGGGTTTAAATAGATTAGAATTTTGAAGAGCTCTATGTGTGTATCTGTGTTTGTCTACACCTGTTTGGATGTTTTCTGCTGTGATTGATACCAAAGCATACAGTCAGAGTAAATTCAGATGAAACAATCAGTATCTCTCTATATTGTCATCCTGGTCCAAGTTTAAACTCACATTAACTCAGCTCAGGGCTAGAGTGAACCAACTGGATTAGCAGCTTGATAGCAGTTTGTAATACGAGAAAGGATTGTACCACTGACCGAGATGAAGTAATAAATAGGGACCTGTCCTGAAGATTTCAGGATGAGTAAACACCTCCAGGTGATTTCCATGAAAAAGATAACAGGTTCAGTAAATGGGCTGCACACCCATTTCCTAGGATGACAACGCAAGAAGCAGATACTGGGTAAAGAGGACGAGCAAAATAGTTCCAGTCCTCTGCTCTGATATTAAATGTGATACTACAGTACATTACCTGGGTAAAGGATCAGATTCAATGTCTAACGATCTATGTCTCCCTTGTCAACAGAGTATTTCAGTAAGTAGTAGCTCTGCTTCTTTTACTGATTGCAGCACTTATATATTGCAGTGATAGCCCCACCTTCCAAACTCACACCGTTCTCACTGTGTCTGCTAGGATCTGTCAGCCCCTTAGCTTTCACAATGATTTGGTTGTTCATTTGGTGAATTTTGGGTCTGAATTTATCAAGTTGCTACATTTTTTTTTTTTTTTTATTCTAGACACCAGGCTGCTGTTAACAGCTCTTTGCGTAGCAAAGCATCTATACCCTGGGCTCAAAACCAATTATAGTTAGTAATACTTTCATCTGCAGAAGGAAAGTTCTCACCTGGCTCACCGAGAAATCTCCTAAAGCCCAAAGCATCAAAAACACTTACAGGCTTTGGGTTCCAAGTAGGGAACACGCGAGCTCCGATTCTCTGAAGGGCTAAACTCAAGCACATCCATACACTCGGAGCCACCTCCGGTCACCCTGCTGATACATGTAGGGTTTGGGTGCTTTCTCAGCATGAGATTCTCATCTGCAGAAAGCTTGCATTTCATTTATATTTTGACTAAAATTGTATCAGAAAGTATAATACTACATCACTGTCAATTTTTAAACACTAGATATGTTACACTTAACTATATACCTTCTGCATTTCTTCAACCAGACCTATACGGTAATTCCCAGATACTATCGGTTTCCCCGCTCCTATGATCCCTCCCACCAGCACAAGTCTGTCAGCCTGAAGAGCAGAGGAGCTTAAAAATTTCCTTGGAAATGTGAAGTGGGAGCTAAATCCTTTCTTCCCACCTAACGTCTTGAGCACTTAAAGACAACATCTACTTGTTTAGAAGAAACGGCTTTGCAGTGACCAATTGTACATGTAAATAATGTATTAAAGGGATGAAATGCCAGAAAAGAGTATCTATAAATACACAGCATATTTCTTGGGTTTTACTGAAAGAAGAATTCCTGTTATTGTATAGTAATAAATTTCCAAGCAGTCTTGATGCCACATCCTAGTGAGAGAAGAGCCCATAGCCTCTGATTCACTTCAGAATAGAGAATTACTGTAATTTATTCAACTAAATTTACCTCAGCCGGAAAAGAATAAGGCCTTACCAGCAATCAGACTACGGATTGTAGCAGTGTTCAATTGCGTATTCTAAGGAGCATTTGCTATAATTTGGTACTGATTAAGTTCGCCTAAACACAGTCGCCACACGTATAAGTGCATAAAGATAATCCAGATGATCACAAACTAAACAGTGATCAGTATATTGCATACAATAAACAGAAACAAAGAAAATTCACCCTTTCTAATATCAGGAATTTTTGTCCATTGAATTCTTCATACTATGGTTTGTGAATTCCTTTTAGCCTTGATTAAAAAATACAGATAATCAGGCTATCATTCAAAGCGAGAGGATTTGTAAAGGGATATTTCAGTGCCATCTAGCGGTTTTTTGTATTAATAAAAAATGTTCCCTCATATGACAATTTTCATTTTATAATTCTGATCAGAAAACACTTTTTGCTACTGCTACATGCTTAATTTTTCCTAAACTTTTATAGATAGTGATGTTGGATGCATTACCTTTAGAATACTTTTATTACCTCTGGCTAAGGACCTACTATTTTATGGGCAAAAATAGAGTAAGTCTCGTGCAGTGTGGGAATGCACTACGTTATATTACGTGGAAGGGGGAGGCATCGCACTGTGCGGCTGAGACCAATAATCGAGGCAGGCAAAACCCACCCTGTGGAAAGAACTCCGCTTCCGTTTGAAGACTCCAAGAGGGGAGATGCCTCAGACCTGTTCTGCTGACGAACTGGCACGCTAATCTTTGTCTAATTGATAGTATGAATGTGTTGGCTGTAGCCTTTTAATACATGGTATATTCTCCTTGTATTAGTACATCTGTGCTACAATCAAGTTATCTTTCAGACTCTTCTTTGATAAGCTTAACAAATTGCATTCTCTCTGCCTTTCACTGTAAGGCATTTTTCCAGCGCTCAGATAATCATCGTGGCTTTCTTCTTACACCTTCTCCATTTCTTGCGCTGTTAGAACCACTGACACCTGACTTGTAAGCAATATTCTAGTGCTGGCTTCCTCAGTGCTTATATAAACGTAAAATTGCCTTCCTACTTCTCCACACTGCCTTCCTGTATAGATTTACAAATCCTTGTTAATCCTGTTTACCTCACACATCACATTAGGTGTCTGTGTTGACTCAGTTGTTCAAGATGATTTATAAGCGCTTTTCAAAGTTTCTGTTTTCAAGGATACTGTCCTCCCCTCCGCGCTTACAAACTGCATTTTTTCAGATATACATCTCTGCATGTGAGTATATTAAAACAGTAGCTAATTGCATGGGTTCGTTCTGTTTACCAAACTATCCTTGTTACTCTGCGCAACTTCAGCATCGCTAGCTATCACGCTGTCACCCTCTGTGTCACCTGCATATTTTATCAGCGGTGATTTTATATTTAAGTCCAGGTTGTGCATGAAACTGGCATCACTTTGAGCCCTCTTCTTGGGAAGACACAACTGTAAATAGCCTCATCTTATTTTTCACTGGCATTATTTTTCAAAACCATCAGTTTCAGGTTTTAATTCATTGCTTATAGACTGTATGTGCTACAGTGCCACTTATTTTAAATGATCGGTAGTATAATGTGCTAGCTGAATGTCTTCCATCAGTTAAAGCATACCATAGCTACGCAATATGATTACATCTGTAATCTCTTGAAGGGTTAAATCAGGCCTATTTTCTATAAAATCATGCCGACTAGCATTATTTGTATTCCTATCATTTAAATCTTTATCACTGAAATCCTTTGCCCTTTCCCAGTATTTCATCTGGAGCTCGTCAGGTTATCAGGCCATTTAGCTACAAGTCCTTTTCAAATACAAGCTATTCACAGCTTTCCTGCTTCAGCAATTTCCCCAGCACTCCAAAATTTGTTTTGAAAGCTGTTTAGTGTATGTGAAGTGCCTCAGCCAAAGGGGTCTTCTTTATGGACTTTCAGGTATGAATGATCCAAACCTGATCATTTTAAAAAAACCTTATCCCTAGCAGGCGCTTAACTTCTTCCTTCCTTATTAATGAACTCAGTGTTATGAGTGCATTAGCACACTTCTTTCCAAACACAAAGGAGAAACAATATATTGAAGCTCTTTGCCTTTTCTGCATCATTCGGAATAGCTGTAATATTAATCTACCTGCAGGGCCCATTTGAAATTTGGGAGCACTGCCCAGAATCTTAAAGAAAATTCACCTGGCATCGTGAAGACCACCAGTCCTGCTCTGTCACTCCTCTGCAGCCCCGCAGGTAAACCTGTAGCCACACCCGCTGCCACCTGAACGTGACAGCAAAAGGGAAACCAGTGAGAGCACGTTGTAGAAAGAGCCATTGCTGGTACGATGGACAAAGTGTAGCACCATATTTGATATTTGTCTTGGAAGACTTCACTCTGTCAGAAAAGGTACGTATAGCTTATAGCTATATACTTACAATACTACAGCTTATAATTATTAAATAAGCTGATTCCCCTTCTGTTCACATTTGACCACTTTCCAGTCTCACTGAAGTCTAAGGTATTATTCACCAACCACAAATTTGGGCCTCTAAGTCTGTACCCTAAGCTTTAAACACACAGCTCTTCATGTAGGTAGGATCCCTTTACCAAAATCACATTAGAATTCCAAATTAGTGAAAATTCTCAGTTATTTATGTGTTTATAGAGAGTTTTGATCCTTCCTGTCTCTTTAGATCTGACTCTTTCAAATGAAGGAAAAACAGAAAAAGAAGAGGCCTGGAAAAAATAGTTGGTCAATGAAACTAAAATGTATTTAGCTCTTTCAGAGTGTAGCTAGCCCATAAACAGAACTGCTATTAATATATTTGTATTATTTCTTTTTATAAAATAAGTATACATTCTTTATTTTTGAGCAAGGACAAACACAGGTAGTATTAGAGAAAGTTCTGCTGTGCACTAAATTAACTATATGTGTATTTTCCATATTGACACAATATTAAAATAGGGCTGGGGAATTAAACATAATAATAGAAAGCATCAACCTGGCTAACTTCTTTTTTAAAAAATGATTATAATATCCCCTTGTGACTCTGAAATAATTCATTAATAGAGAGGAAATTAAGATTCCGATATAAAAAAACTACCCAAGCCCTTTGTTTTTATGTATTTTCATTATTATGTAGCTATACAAAGGACCAACATTACATTTGGCCTTTAGGAATTTTATTTAAATAATCCCTATATCATTTGAGGATGCTTATTGGACATCCCTTTTTTTAAAAAATGGACTGTTTCATGAGAGAAGTAGAATGGCACCAAAGTAATAACCACACACTAGGAATTAGCAACGTTAGCTGTTTAATCCATACTGTTCTTTGTTAAGATCAGAATGCTAATACCTACAAACACAGAGATTTACTGCGGTTTTACATACCGCAGCACACGAGATAAGACAATCCACCCTCCTTTTCCAAATCACACTTCAAATATTACCGGGGTGCTTGTACAAACCAACCACTGTTCATTCACATAAACCCACAGCTGCGTAATTCAGCAGGAGTGTAGGTGTGTATTATTGTGCGAGGGGAATGATTGCTAACTTGAAATTACTATATACATGTGAGAAAATAGGCAGATAAAGCACGGAAGTCAGTGTACTATTTACAGAAGGCTTAGAGGTAGAAGAACAATCACGTTCTGTTTCGTTTTCTTCCGTTAATATAGAGTTATTACTATAGTCAATAAGTACATCAGCTAGATCAATTATTCAGAGGAATTCATTAATAATAAAGACATCATACTGTATAATGCTGTTGCACTGAAACATGACTTGCACTAGATGGTAGTATGAACTAGCGCCTCGAGAGAATGGTCCAGGATTAACAGTAGTAGTTGTGATACTCATTAAAAAATCTGCAGCACTTCTTCCTATAACCACAAACACTTTACCTAGGAGAAGCTACTAAACTGAATGTAGTAGCAAATACCGAAAAGTGGCAAGGTTTTTCAGAAATTAACTTATAAAAAAGAAATATAACTCAACATTGTCTCATATTCATGCCCATACATCTATAATCAAACACATATGATATATCTTAACGATTCCTTAATACTTACAAGCTAAGTACACAAGGAGACAAAAACATAAATGGGTTCTAATCCTTTTTTCCAGTCCCTTAATCCTTTTTTGTCTCCTTCAAAAAGATTTTTTCATTCTTAGTTTTCTCAATTTGCTCACTTATTTTAAGGGATCTCTTCTTTTTCTGTTTGTTTGCCTGACCTAACCACCTTTTCCTCAGCACCAGATTTTTTCTAGGCATCTTTCAGATGGTTACGCTGACGGGTTTTTCAAACTTGTCCACTAGAGAACATCACCATCAAGTTCAGAAGAACACACTAGATTTTGGAAGTCCATGTGATCACCAAAATGGCTTAAATTTACCTCTCTGATGGTGGCTCAGTTCCAACACCCCATTACCGCACACTTCCCGTTGAGGTCCCTGGGTGCCACCCCACACGCACAAGGGCACTAGCACTCAGTGCAGGTTTTACATAGGTAGGCACAGACATGATCTTCACACAGAATTTATCACCTATAAATTCAGAGCATTCGTATTTATGTATGGCGCAGACAGATTACGTGGCATCGCAGACGAGCTAAAAATCTCATTTCAGTCACCAGCAGGAAGCACAAGTGCATGGCGAAGGGAGGAGGAGCGATGCTCCTGTAGTGAGGTTTCAGAGTTACCTCCAGAAGAGTTGACTGCATCCTTATGATACTTACACGTGAACCGAAGCAGAGGAATGTTTTGCAGGTGATGTGTAGGAAGGGGATAAGTGATGAGAGCAGACACCGAGCTCAAGTTCTAGGACTAGGAGTGCCTTAGGAGGAGGATGTGCACCGCAGGAGAGGTGAACAAACACATCAAGGCTGGCATTATTGGCTCAGCAGTGACTGGGGCAGCTCAAAGAGCGTAACAAAGTTGTGAAACTAAGTAGAGAGAGAGAGTCATGTTCACTTCCCTTAGGTACCCAGCTGTAAAGAAAAATCATCAATGAAAAAAAAAAAGCAAACTGCACTTTCACTGGAGGATATTTATGAGTATCAGCTGTTATCCATCTCTCTGACACACGCAGAAATGTAAACCATAACTCTGGCTCCTGGCTGTAACTATGCCAGAACCAGTGAAAGTAAACACTCATCCAATCAGTACATATTCTTATTAATTTTATCAAACAAAATAGCACACAGAAATAATAATAATAATTTTAAAAGACTGCAGGGAGAAGGATCATTCTCAAGTTTCCAGGGAAATTACCTCAACCAACAGATTAGTGAAAATCATTTTAATACAGTTGTCTCCAACTATATCTTCAATACAATTATTTAAACCAAATAGTTCATGTTAGTGCTTCTCAGAAAATACTCAAGCAAATATAGATATAAGAAATCAGACCTATTTGAAGATCATATTACTCTGGGTATGATTTATTCCTGTTGAACTGAATGCACATAAATAGAGCTTTTCACACCCTTGGAGGATTCAAACAGCATAAATTGTAATTCTCCACCTGATAGAAGATACCAGCATATGCCACCTGTAGGGACACGCTTGTATGTGCCACTTCAAAGATCTCAAATGTACCGGCACATACTTATATCCTAAACCCTAATAACAACATTCAACAGCCATTTGTTGCTATATGGTTGCATGCAGATATTGCTGTCCACTTGCCAACGCACCTAGATTTTATTTAATTTTATTTTGCCTCAGATATGGTGCTTCTGTAGAATATGAACTCCACTGAGTAGCACTGGTTTGTTTTCAAATGGGATCTGCTTCACTACCAGAAAGGTAGTTTTCAGGGATTTTTTTTTTTTTTTGAGCAAGTAAACATGCAGTTTCTCACTGTAATTTCTGCAAGGAAATAAGGCATCACAGTTTTATTATTCAGTCCCGGGGAGCAGGAAAGCATAGCTCATCTCATTTACAGCTTAATTCCAATTCTCAAAAAATTCAACCAGCTCTAAATATTTGTATGTGAGAACAGAAGTATAAAAGAGAATGAATTTCACAGAAGAAATGTCATGAAACATTAAATATGAAGGGACAAAAATAGCAGAGCAGTTGTCATCTCTGATGGCTTGAAATCCTTCTAAGAGACGCTGCGGCGTAGTTTTACCTAGAGAATCCCATTAACTCCTGACAGCTAATGGGGTAGGCAGCAACGGCTGCTGTCAGCCGTCACATACTTCGCTTGGTTCATCACTCTCTGCTTCCTCCATCCCTCCTGTTTATTTCGGCTTTTAGCTGCGTCGGGGTCAAGGTCTGTCCCTTCCCTGCCTGTCTAGCACTAGCCTCTAGGTGCTGCTGGGATGCAAGTAACTGGCAATAAGGGGGATGGAAGTGACACTACAAAACGCAGTTAAAAGGTGCGTGCAAAATTGCCCTCTATTTCATGACCTTCTATATTAAATTCTGAGCTTTTTTATTCACCATAAAATACGTACAGGTGGTTTTTGATCCTCTCCTGAGTAGTAAAATGTTTGCTCCGTGGAGGTGTTTCTACAACTGCAATCATTCTTATTAGCTTCACAGGAAACTCCAAGCACAGTTCAAGACCCAAACCACCAAGTTCAATTCACAAGAGTGTCTTGCTCTGATTAATATATGCCTGTTATATTTTATTATAATTTCTAAACCCTCATTAAGTATTTCAGTACTTCAGGCCCTTAGATACTGTTTTGAAATTAATACCTGAAAATAAAAACCACTTGCAAATTATTTTTGAGGAGACATTTTAAAGTATTTTCCCTTTAGGCAGCTAGTGAATTGAGCTGAAAATGGCAGTATTAATAAAATGATACCTCCACGGCAGTCCCAGCATCTCACAGACTCCAATCCCCATGGAGTGCCGTCATGTCCCAGGTGCGGTGCTTTGAGTTAATGCAAACTCCAGAGATGGGAATTGCTGATTTAGGCACTCTTGCTCTAATTTAGGAAGATTAGCTGCATGTATCTTGGCATGGTACTCGTGCAGGGCCTGGCATTTCGCACTCCTGCTTCAAGCAAAGCTTCCTAGGAGCATCAGTATTGCAAATTGGTAACAGAAGTGAGTGTATTTCCAGTGCTGCCACCTTATATACTTAATTCACCCTTCCCCAAAACATCGTTTGGCAAAAGAATCACTTTCGACCATCAAATGCCCTCTGATCTGAACACAAGAAATTACGAGGCCAAGTTTGCACTACACTACAGCAGAGCCTTTTCAAGTCATCTATCCATCTACTATGCAATCTAAAATGCAACCGGAAAAATGTAATATACTTTCAGTTTTACTGATAAAATGCCTGCATACATCAGTCTAATGGGATTAACTAATGAGGGAAGGCAATAATTAATGCACTGTTTAGAGGCTCTACTATTTTAAAGGCAATAATGAACTAGTGGTGCTGCTCAGCAATGCAATGAAAGATGGTTTTTTCTTTAGGTTTAAAGACTGGGGCAGCCTGTGGTGCACCACACAGCTTTCTTCCCAGCTGGCTGCAATGTGAAGGGTGGTGCGTGGTGGGTCTCGCCCCCATACGTAATGAGGGCAGTGCCAGAGCACAGACCCCAGCCCGCGAACCAGAAAGCATTCCGTCCTGGGGCTGATAATCTAGACGAATCATCACATACAATTAGGGATCAGAGTGTCTTCACAAATCAACTGAAACTATAGGTAGAGATGCCGGTATTCACACACCAATCTAGCTCATTTTCGATGGACACTTCAGCTATTCAGGGAGCCCTCTAATAAAATAAGACCCTAATTCTGCTCACAAAAAAATACTAAATTTTTTGAGACATATTACCCTTCTTTACCAATTCTCTAAATGTATAGATATGGCAGCAGTTTGAGGCATGTGAATGTTTATAGCACAGACAGGCATAATTCAGGGCTTGTTCCCTCTGCCGTTTCTTGTACCCTAGACCGTTACTCCTTTGCAGTTCACTGTTCTGAAGTTGTTAATACTTTTTCTTTATAGGCAGGGCATGGGGAATGTTTCGTTAATGAAAGAAATCAGTTTATCTTCTAATGGAATACCAAGCATGCCATGACTTTTTTGGCCATTGGGATCGGCAGTCTTGCATGTGCTCCTCGCAGACTGGGAGGGCTGTAATTGCTTCTCCTTGGGTCCCAGAGCTCCCTATAATCAGCATTTACATAATAGAGCAAAGGATTGTGTAAATCTTGAAAACACATACCTACCTCACTCTCTGTCTACATATTCTGCAGTAGTCTGAAGACAATTCTCTCTTTTTATCTCTTGAATTACTTAATTTCAGTGGCATTAAAAATTACACCTAGTAAATATCTCACTCATGTATCATACAGATGCACATACACACAGAGTTCAGTAAACATGTTAAAAGGCACACATTAAAATGCTGCATAAGAAATAATAATTTAGATCATTAAATTTCTGGAGTTTGTAAAGTATTACTGCAGGGTATGAGAAAAGTTTCAATGATGAAATCCTACTAGGATAAAGGGTGCAGCACAGAAAATCTACAAAGGCAAACCTGAGAACTCCTGGAAACTGCCATTTCCACTATATTTAAGTGCCAGTGAATGCACTTCCAGTTATTATAACAACAGTGTTATACTAAAAAGGCCTTTAACTTCTTTATTGCCCTCATTTGGTGTTATAAATTGCAAATTAAAAAAAGAAACTGTATTATATTTTATAGCAAAGAGAGAATTATTACTTGAAGAACCGACAGCAGCTAGATGAAGGTCATGAAAAACAATCCCTTGGAAGTGTGTTTTCCAGGCTAGCAGGAAGTCTTTCAGAGAAACGAAAGAGCTGGTTTTCTCAGAACCCATGAGACTGCCAGCGATGAGGATGGCCTTTGATTTCTTGGCCAATTGCTCCACCTTCTCGGGCCTGGCCCAGTGAGATCACTGGGCTCAGGTCTCCGGGAGCCAGAGGTGATGGAGCGGTCTGGCTGGAGACCCCTTTTTGTCACGTCTGACGCAGGCTCTGACTGCTGGTTGTATCACAGTAGCACCGAGGCCTTCGAAAACCACTGGCTCCCAAACTTGACTTGCCTGGCTGATGGTGTGTTCTCCTGCCGAATGGGTGCTCGAGGCTCCCCTTTGCCGGGAGGCAGAGTCAGTCCAGCACGTCTACGTTGCCTGTGGGTAACAGAGCCCGCTGAGGCTGCGCGCCTGGCACAGTAACCCAGCAGTGAAACGCTGCAGCTGAGCAAGATGAAGTAGTTTGTCCCAGTGGTGGCAGTGGTCCTCAGGAGTCTGGGAAAGGCTGCAGTAAACTCCTAAATTACCAGGGCTGGGCCTGCGTGTGCAGCCCAGGCCTCATTCGGCTCTCACCTCCAGTAACTATTGATAATTCTAGCTTTGATCATTAGATGTTTTACATTAATCTCAACCAACTTAAACTGTAGTCTGGCTGGTAGTAACAGAAAGCAGATAATGGCTGTTTCATACAATCATAGGGTTGGAAGGGACCTCTGGAGATCATCCAGTCCAACCAGAGCAGGGTCACCCAGAGCAGGTTGCACAGGAACGCGTCCAGGCGGGTTTGGAATGTCTCCAGAGACGGAGACTCCACCACCTCTCTGGGCAGCCTGTGCCAGGACTCTGCCACCCTCAAAGTAAAGAAGTTCCTCCTCATGTTTAGGTGGAACTTCCTATGCTGAAGTATGTGCCCGTTACCTCTTGTCCTGTTGCTGGGCACCACTGAAAAGAGCCTGGCCCCATCCTCCTGACACCCACCCTTTAAGTATTTATACGTGTTGATAAAGTCCCCCCTCAGCCGTCTTTTTTCCAGACTGAAGAGACCCAAATCCCTCAGGCTTTCTTCATAAGAGAGGTGTTCCAAGTCCCCTAATCATCTTGGTAGCCCTTTGCTGCACCCTCTCCAGCAGTTCCCTGTCCTTCTTGAACCGGGGAGCCCAGAACTGGACACAGTACTCCAGGTGCGGCCTCACCAAGGCAGAGTAGAGGGGGAGGATGAGCTCCTCCTCTACACATACATTGTGTATCACTAATGTTGCAAATGACAAGAATAATCAGTGAAGAATAATGTTGGCCAATGACAAGAACAATCAGTGAAATTACAAGGAAAATCAGGGCTGCCTCCTTTGCATACACCAGCGTTGCTCGAACCAGACCATGGTTAGTGTGTCCATAGCCGAGCCTCGGCATCCTCTCCCCTGGAGAGGAGACAAGGATGGACACAGGCACAGTGCAGAGCACATCTAATGTTCTCCAACATGTCCGGCCTGCTCTGCACACACAATCTGAGCGTACACTGCAGCTGTAACGTGTCCTCATGAGACGGAGGAGGACTAACAGCCTAGAAGCCCTGCCTTGCCACTGGAAGATTTTTATCCTTCTGACACACAGCTGTTAAAATGCAGCTTAGAAAGATGCCTAAATAGCCATTTCTTTTCATAAGATTTACTGTTAAATAATCCCAAAACAGACACAGCTCCCTGAAAACCCGAGGCCTGCATGCTGCAATTATGTACAAGCCATGTGTTCACAAACTGCCCAGCTGGTTTACAGAAGTACAAAGCCCACATGGAAACCAGTCCTAAAGCTTTTTACTCTCCAGTTCTTCACACTTAGCCTTCAGTGCTCATCCAGTAGCAGGTCACTGAAATATTACTGAAATATGACTTCTTTTTCAGACATTTGCATGCAGTTCAAATACAAACTACAACTATATACACCCTGAAATCAATACTGCAATGCTGGCTTCTCCCCTGGCTTATTGAAAACAATGGCAGTAGCTTCAGCTGACTTTAAAAGAGGCTGGGTTAGACTCACGTTATGAAATAGTCCAGTTAAACGTATTAGGGCTAATCGGTGTGGTAATGCCTTTGTACGTTGCATGCTGGGCCGATTGCAACATCCCACTCCTACGTTCCTTGGGCTTAAAATGACTTTGTGCTTTGCAACCTTGCCTCTCATAACTCTCATTTGGGGTAGCCCTTTAAAGAGTCTTCTCTATTCCTCATGACTGTTTGCTTCACAATTAAAAAAAAAAAAAAAAAAATCTGTGTTTTTGTAACTTCCAAGCCAAAAGGCTTAAAATTGAAACGGTGATGCTCAATGTTTCTGAAGTCGTATTGAACGTGATACCGATTTAGCTGGCCTGCAAAGTAAACGGATGCCATCCTGTAGCTTTTTTGTTACTTCATTTACAGAAGGAGGCTATAAATTAGTTACTTTTCTTCATAGTCTACCCTGTATTGGCTGGCTGCTCTCAAATCAGTGTTGAGACCTTCCAAAAACGGCAGAGGTAGTGCTTCATTAAAACCTGATTTAATTCCACTAATTATTAACATTCTGACAGCATTCTCAAAATATACTAAAAAGCCAAAGTGACTGAAGAAACAGCAGTATTCAAAAGCAAAATAAAGAAGCCTTCCTGTTTACAGGCAGCCTTGTGTCACAAGCAAATATGGTAAAAGATTATTCCCTGTGTATGTCCTCCCTTTGTACAGGGAGTGGCGAAGCCGGAGAGGGGCACCAGGCAGGCCTCGGGAAGCAGCCATGTATGGCTTCTCCCTCTGTCGGCCCCTTCCAGGGGTCCTGCTCAGGAAGAAACCTCCAGCTCCTCATGTGCCCTAGGTGCACAGCTCCAAATTCAAACCTCCCCTCCCCACAAGACACACATGAGGGACAAACGCACACCTGCGGCCAGGCTGCGAGCGCAGAGGACACCACGAACACAATACGTGGTTTTATCGAACTATTACATGCGTTGCCACCCCACAAGTAGCTCAGAACCTAAAGACAGTGACACAAACATAACAGCACCTGACGTAAACCTCCTGTACTCGACTGAAGTTAAAGGAAATGTGATGGAATGGAACCAGCGCTTGCAAAATAACAACCAAACCCACATAAACCAGGCCACGTATCACGTCAAAAGCCTGAATTGAAACCATTTAATTATTTTATTAGGTGTTTCAATTTAAAAGCAGCTAAGAGATTGTATAAATTAATATCATCCTATTGACTTTATCATCCATTTTTAAACACGGAGCGTTCTGCTCTGACAATTACAGTCATTTAATCGTTTGAGAAAAATGAGATATAAAAATATTAAAAACATGATTAAGATTTAAATACAGAGGAAATCTGGTGAGGGACTAGAATATGTAGAATGTCTATGTCTTTATCTTTAGTCTTCTCTTTCAGAAAGAAATACATAAATTGATTTTATCAACATGTAAAAAATAATTCAGCCATCCCACAAGCTGATGTTACTTGTTTAATATAAAACGTCTTCTTTAAATTCACACAGAAGCTGCAACTAAAAAAGAATATAGTGCTTCTGAAGGCATAGCGTTTCAGTAATAATGCTATCAGATAGGGATTTGTCCCAATTATTTCATAAAGGATGGCTTCCTATTTTACTAATAACCACCAGCTTTAATTAACACAATGAAAAATTCAAAAATTTAAAATCAAAGGCCTTCAGTTAGAGCTTCTATCCCACCACTTCATGTAATCTTTAAACCATATAACAAAATTCATCATGATCAATTACAATTCATTTACCACAGCCTCCTACAGGGCTTTGGAAAACAGTTATGATTAGAATCTTTATTCCATGCTTTCCCATTAATCTGTGAAATCCATTTTATATGGTATGTAATTGTCTTTTCTTAAAATAATTTCTGACATTTCAAAAGTACAAAACCAATAATTTCATGCTAGATGGCTAATGAGAGAAAGAAAAAAATTGCAGTTTGCCAGGAAAAGGCCCAAAAGTTACTTCTTTCTATCATTTTTTTGCACTGTAGTTAGCTAATTTAGATCTCGAAATTTAGATCAACACACATAGTGTCCATAGGCCTTAAAATACCTTGCTGGAGGAGATTTTAAATTTTCTATTTATATCTCATTCTTCAGTTTTGTACTTTTAAATTCAGTGCTGTCCTCAGAATACGCGTCAAGCCCAAGAGTGTTTTATCACAGAAATGGTGAAAAGCTAACTCACTTGGAATTCTCTTTGCCACAAGCTAAGACATAACTGCAGGAATAAATTTATTTTCTTTATTAAGACACAAATTTCAGATCTTGCCTGGTGTAAATCCGTCTAACTCTACTGAATCAAATCAGTGACTCTGACCTACTCTATCTGTTTCAGATACGTAGCCCAGGCTCTTACAACGTGCAAGTAGCGGCTGAAGAGACAAGCACAATCTATTACTAATCAGATGCTTATTAGCAATTGCACCATTATTACGTGAAAATAAGAAAATACATGCCTCCAAGCTTGAAAGCTTGAACTCGCTAACACTGCTTGAACTCTTTTCTTCTCTAAACTGTTCCAGGGAGAGGGATAGTTTATCGAACTGAAGCTCTGCAAATACGACGTTCCCATTTTTTCCAATCTAAAGTTGATGTTACTGAGTTTTGCCAAATGAAAGTCAAACAGTACTAGGGCTGAAAGAGGACGCTTATCTTTGCTCCCTTACCTCGACAGGATCTGCATCTCCAGTTTTCTAGGAGCTCTAAACTGACGCTGAATTAAATTACTTAGTAGCATGGTAGTGGGATGTCTCAGACTTACTTGGATATGCCAGATACTTCTTAATTTAGACACCGGAAGGCCAGATGAAGCTCAGGGGAATGCTTCCTGCACTATTCCTTGTGAAGTTTAATTATTCCTCACCCACCTTCTCAGGAGTGCCTGTAAGCGTTATAATTAGCTGAGCCAGAAGGCTGGTAAACAGAGGTAAGCAGTGAATACAGGATGGCTAATTGCACGCTCACATCCCTGAAAATACATATTGCTATGAGAAGAACAGATAGGAGCCAACACTCTAAAACAACTTCTTCACTCTATTTTAATTACTGGGGCAAAACATAGTCAGGAGCATCACAGATCAAATCTCATCGTATCTCCACCTCAAGAAGTACAAGAGAAAAACAGGGGTTTCCATGGGAGGTACGAATCAGTCACGCAACAGCTCTTAGTTTAAAAGGTATTAAAATTCAGAGCAAGTGGAACTTAACATTTGGTGCTCTCTCTTTAGCTAAGAAGTATTTTATTCTATGCGGGATCCCATTGGAGTCAAAGTATTAGAAGCTGGATCATAATGAAGGAACAGCAGAAAAGAATAATAATCCCTTCATATCTATTTCAGCAGCCAAGCAGACTAGAAAGAATAGAAAAATACTTGCTGGCATTTAAGGTTTTTTATTCAAAAATGTTAGTTCCTTAGGGAGGACCTTACAACTGATGTGCTGGAAAAGGTGACCTTTACATTACTGTTACCATTCATTATTCGTACACTACCCAAATCTGAATTACACGCGCCACAATGCGCAGAGGTAGGTAGATAGGTAGGTCCCTGCCCAGGAAGTTTACTCTCCAAGTTAAGACATGGCAAGTGGGTGCAATTACAATTAAAGAACAAAAAGAGAAAGAAAAAAAAAAAGCAGTAAAAATAGCTCTGCACAATAACTTACATGATTATCCCTTTAGTCCTGTTTTTTATCATGTTATATGCACTGTACCTCATTACCTAAGTTCCTCTCTTAACAGATGTTGCTGCAGAAGGGAACTTTTAGGAGAGACTGCACAAGGCTGAGTTTGAGTTGCAGAAAGAACCTGCTTCCACTTTTGGCCACTTCTTCCCTCAAGAAAACACACATTCATTGACCAAACTTCAGGACAAAAGGAATTTTTCTTACTGGTTTTGGTAATGGGGGCAAAGACTAATGTTAATCTCCTCCAGCCAAATGGAATAAGGAGTCATTTTCCCACTTCCTCCGGCATATCAGGCAAAAACAGAAGTCAGCCTGGAAGAGAGACAGGGGTGTGAATGTGGTCTATAAAGTGAAGAGGGTCATGGAGAATTACAAAATGACTTGTTTGTTTTCTTCCACTCTAATAACAGGGGGCATGAAATGAAGCTGGCGGTTGCACACCTCAAAACAAACAAAAGGAGATGATTCTTCTTACACTTGCATCATTAGAACGTGCAGCCGCTTGATACAGGATGCTGGGTGTGCTAGAAGTGTGCGTGAGTCCTGGAACAGCTTGGACAGGTTCGTGGAAGTGAAATCCTCAAGAATTTCTAAGGGATGAGGAGTCAGCACTTTGTGGCTTGCTACTTCCTCCATGGGTCCCAAATACTGAAGTAGTTAAAATAAGAAGTTTTCTAGAAGATGAGACAGAAGTGCTGGCATCTAACAACATTGCTGAGCTACAAGCTCTCCTGGAATGAGTAAACCAGCACAGAAAATCCATTTCATGCTTCTCTGATGGAGTAAATGCTCTGACTAATTTGTTACAAATATAAAGATGCTTTGCTCTCCCAATAACTTTGTCTTAAACACTGGAGGAGAGCTGTGGTGTCTCACTGACTGCTGAAAGGCAGGGGTAATGTCACGAAATAATCACTTCATGTGTTCTGAGAAAAACCTGGAGAAGTAAGGTCCAATTGCTGCTCAATACTGGCTGGAATGACGGTTTATAAGTATGGCATAGTACACATTTCCATCTAGGATGTGAGGCAACGATGCTGTCATCACAGGTAAAATCAAAAATATCTTGTCATTCTAATTTTAACTTGGCAAAGTCACTGAATCTTGTAAGTGGTCTGAAATCTTCACCAGCAGACTGCTGTTGAAGTCTGTGTTGCAGCAGAGGGTTGCAGCATGGTTTGGGACTGTAATACCAGGCTCCAGAAAGGCTTCTTAATGTAATGGGTAGTTCTGATTTCTCGGGCTCCCCAGAGAACATATGCATCAAAATACTCTCTATAGGTACAAATCTATGAGTTCAAACTAATGAGAATAATTTATTGAATCAACCAGGTTAATATAAAAGTTTGAGTGATCTGCTTCTGCAGTAAAGTCTCCTCCTGAAGTAGGAAGAAATTGTGAGGTAGAACGAAGCGAGATTTTTGTCCAGTATTATATACAATAGAATGAAATCAGAAGCAGGTAATGTAGATTAGATACTAATTTTCTGTAGGGGCCTTGAATTCTAGTGAATCAGCCTTTCTGAGTTTGTCTATAAATGCTTAGACATACAAAAAACCCAAGCATCCACTCCTTTTGAATGTGATGCTACATGACAGACCTGAGCACCAGATCTGAGTATACTGTACGCTGCAGTAGCACGGCTCTGAGCACCTGCAACTATCACTGAATCCAGTTTTGGCCAGGATCACTGAGGATGACTTGGAAGGAGACATTTTTTGTGTTTCTTTTACCCATTTCTTCCAAACACCTGGTCAGGACTTTTGTTTGCTAAATTCTATTGGTGACTGGTTAGCTGATCAGTTTGCACTCTAACAACATTCTCTAATTACATGAGCAGAAGATCACTCAAATGAATTTCAACGTGAATAATTCGACACTTTACTGGACTAACTTAGTCCTGAAGAAATAAAAAAAAACCAAACTCCCTAAGATATGTACTAACCTTCCTTCTGAATTTTCTGCTAGGGTTATGGAGCACAGAGATAGAAAATTCACTTCTACAATCTGTATCTAAAGTAATTATCCTTTCAAGGCTAGCTAAGACATAAAAAAAGGAAAAAAAAAAAGCCTGGAAATGTTTTTGTGCCTAGCACTCTTAAGAATCACTTTAACTCAGTTCATATTTGTATGTGCTAGATATAAGTCATCAGTCAGTGGAAAGGATTATACCAAAAGGGAGTCTCCTTTTTCTGTGCAGTTTTGGCTGAGGAGGTGCCGAGAGCCACCCGATATACTTAAAAGGTTTAACACTAAAATGTTGAGTTGCAAGTTTCTCATTTGTGTCTACGTACAGGAAGAAAGACTTCCAGAAAAGCCTGAGCAGAAATGTTACCATAATAATATGACAACAATATCGTACTACGTGAAAAGACATCATTATCAAAACACTAAAATCTAAAATTACTGCAATTAATATAATTTAATTATGAAGATTCATGGTGATCGGATGTGGTGACAATCTGCTCAAGGAACTATTCTCCTCTGTTTAAAAATATTTCTGTCATCTTTTCAAAGAAAAGTCAGGTAATTCATCCACTAGAAAAATTATAGATGACAGAAGATGAAGAAATAACAGATGACAGACTGAGCAACTTAATTTTTTAATCATTTTTCATCCTTCTCTCTTCTTTCTGCCTTTTCTCAGGTAACAGCTGAAACCCTGCGAACGTACACCCTACCTGATCCTACACCACCTTGTTTGTGTCATGATGTTGTTTGTAATGGTAGACTAAGCTATCAAATACAAATTTGAAAATTTTGCTTAAGATTGTAAATTATTTAAGGTAGGGATCAGGGATCAGCTCCAGGAAGGATGGTTTGGCTATTAAAACTCTGAAGTAGGACACGAAAGATTTAGGGCTCTGCTACAGCCTTCCAGTGTGATGCCAAGTCACTTGGATCCCAACTCAGCATCACACTGAGACGCGCAGCCCAGCCGATGGCAGGAGCCTTGTTCCTCATCCTGAAAGGCTGCGTGTTTGTTCAGTGTTTACATCAATCACACTTCCCAGTACTTTTTAGCTTTAAAAGTAATTGCTGATGGATGAAAATAACACCCTATGTGAAACTCCGCATTAAACAGGTGGAGTCACGCAGCAACTGGTTTGACCTGGTTCATGTTATCTCAGCTGAAGCATGCCTGACACAAGGAGATCTCTTTTGGCACTACCCAACAAAGTCACAGATGCAGCTGGGAACCCAAGCCCTGTGCAGCAGTGGTGGGGTGAGCGTCCCTCTGCCGCATGTCCCCCCTGGGCAGACGCAGTTCATTCCAGGCTCCTCAAGGGGCTTCTGCAAGGCTTGCCGCAGTCAACTAAGAGGTGGACCCAAAGAACTTGCTCTGAGCCTCGCCAAGGTAAAATGGGATTTGGAGACAAAGAGATCTAAGGAACTTAGATGAGGTGCATCATGTTAAGACATGGGGTATTTGGCGAGTGGCTGGAGGAAAGGAGATGGAAGCGGGCCATGCTTGAACCTGCAGTGGGTTTCACGGGGATGAACTCTTTGCTCCTAACAGCGTATTAATGACTTGAGGGGGCTGGGGTGGGGAGGGCAGGAAGGGGATGCAGGGGTCTGCCTGTGCAGAGCTCATTGGAGGATCAGGGCCTGATATTAAGAGTTTTCTAAGAAGAATCTTCTTTCCTTTGAAGATAAGTTACTGGTAGTGGTAGTAAGACTACACTTAAAAGGCTTTCTCTGCTTCACCTCAAAGCAAATGACTGGTTCCATTTACTCCAATGCTTACCTATCAGCTGGTGATTAAGTGATCAAGCAGATCAGGGCTGATAAGCGTACATGGCTGAGAGCGATGATCAAAATGAGTTTTCAAGACTATCTATATGATTTAGAAACACAATTTTTTTTGTTCCTGGTTTCTTTTAAGTATGGTCACTTTCCTACTAAATGCTAGAAGAAACTTCACTCTGTAGAAAAAATGTTGTAATTCCTTTAAGAATTTTCATTTGCTTGCTCATAAATTGCAGCGCTAGAGAAAAAAAAAAAAAAGCTTCTGTTTGTCAAGGTCAGGAAAACAATCTTTAAGAGATGCTTAGAGGTTATCCTGCATATGCAAAATCTCCAGGGCAAACTGAAAGAATCCCCAAGGTATTTTCTGAAAACCTTGCTCTCGTTAGGGAAGTGTTGATTCTTTTGGATCCAATTCATTAAATGCCTGAACTACTCCTGTGGCCACTATGACTTTTTTTTAATGGGTCAACGAAACCCTTAGGTGAATTCCAGATTCTATTTTTAATTAGGTTTGAATTGTGTTCTTGTTTGCTTTAGATGTTGACAGTATGGATCGCTACTCTTTTTCTTCTTCATGCAGCCAGAGGTAAGACACATAGTTGATAAAAATCTATAAATAGTAAAAATTGTTGTGTGCAGCTTACCCAGAATAACTATAATTTAGAAAAACGATGTGCTTTGGAATGGATTTAACATACATCTTCATTAGGAGCACTGAGTTACATCATGTCTTCCCCACGTTTAGCCTATTACTTTATAATTCCCATACACCCCTCACCCCCCACCAGCATTTATGGTAGCTACAACACTTATAATGCCAGCCTAGGCACCTACTGTTCACAGACCTATGCAGAGAACAAGACAATGGTCCTGGTCCAAAACATTTCCTTACTGATAGGAAAGAATAGTTCAATAGGGATGGACACACAGAAAGAACACAGAGAAACAATAAGACACACTCCAAAGGTTTCCTGGCATCAGAGGAAAGACCCCCGTGAAAGTGACTGGATCACTTGTGGAGTCTCTAGCTGCAGCTCCACAATTAAATGTTTTAAATCTCTTTCTCTAAATGTATTTCCAGTATATATCACTCTACCCCTGTGTTTCGTACAGAATAACAAATAGACCAAGTCACAGTCTGATGTGGCATGAATCTGCCACCTATCCTAGGAAACAGTAGTTTCTCATTGTTTTCAGTGTCTCTTTAATAGCAATAAAAATTCCTTGGGATTTTCACAACTGTGGTGCTACAATAGTGGATAAGGATGACATTTAATGGCCACACCCGGATGTCGTATTTGCATCATCACTGTATTAAAGCCACAATAGAAATTGGGAAACTCTACTCCTTCAGGCACAGACCACACTTCCTGAGGCTGTGCTTTGCTCCAGGCTTCCACTCAAATTCCACTTTATTCCTTCCATAAAAATCTTATGGTGATAAAAGAAATAAGGGAGACATTTAATGTGTGTTATGGAGCAACCAGAGGTATCTATTTTAATGTTCTGTTTTCATTTTACTCCTGCATGAATTGTTGCACAAGACATAACAATTTAGATAAACCCTGGAGCATTAGCACTAATTTGAATGACTGCTCTGCACTGGCAGCAAAAGCTGGTTTGTTCTCTGGATCCACAAAGGATCCAGATTTTATTGTCTTTTTCCGATGGCTGTGTTAACCATATGTTTGACAAAATAAGTCATGGGTTCACCAAACTGAGCTCTACGCTATGTTTGCAACAGGAATCGGTCTTGAAGTTCATGTCCCTGCTGCGTGCACAGGGCACAGGAGCACAACTGAGCCCCTTCATGAAAACCAAACACAGGCGCCATCCTAACCCGAACCAGCCGTTTTCCGCTTCCCTGCTATAAACACTATCCTGCCAGCTCCTTGTAAAGTGGTGGCAGCCTGACCAGCTACCTTCCCAGCACACTAACATTTTTCTTTGTGTATCCCAGGAAGGGAAGTTTGCTACAAAAGGCTCGGATGCTTTTCAGATAGCCCACCTTGGTCTGGGATCCCGGGGAGACAGCTGGCAGGCTTGCCCAGCTCTCCAGAAGATGTGAACACCAATTTCCTTCTTTACACTAGAGACAACATCATGAAATACCAAGTAAGAAAGTGCTTTGTTTTTAAACACTGATCGTAAACAACACCTTCAACAAATTATATGGACAGTTTCTTTTCTCCTGTATTTTTGCCCGTAAGTCTCCCAAGAGAAGCCCCAATTCTATATTATGGATGGACAATCCATCATAATTTTCTTTCATTTTTTTTCTTTTTCCTCATTTCAGCTCTCTGATGAGCCAGGTATATTTACAACAGGTTAAGTGCAGCCTTCTGACACAAGTCACCTGAGATATATTGGATATATTTTACATACTTCTCTACAGTAAGCTAATCGCCTAAATTCAGATTCAGGTTTAGCACTATAAAACCAAAGGTAGGGAAGACAGTACAAAAGGAAAGCTCAATCTCGGCTCCTGTGTGTCTCCAGATTAAAAACATGTTTCGGGTCCATACACACTAAATCATACCCATGATTACTAGGTCCTCTGAACTACAGAGGCTCTGCTTATGTGGTGGCCAACACTGAGCCCTAAGAGCAGTAGACAGCTAAGAGTGAAGATCAGAAGAAAAAGTGTCAGTGTTCACCAGAGAGAGGAAGGAAAATAGGATGAGAAATTAAAGGAAAGCTTAGAAAGAAAAATGGAAAGAAAAGATGAAGGAGACAGTGAAATCATATGTGGAAAAAGAAGCAAACAACCAAAAAGAGAATGAGATGTGGATGGAGAAAGAAAGTAAAAAATATTAAACATCTTTTGGAAGACTGTGACTGAGGGAATATGGAGACTAAAAAGCTAAGGAAAAAGACTTTGTAAGACTTAACATGGAGAGAGCTTGGAGGTTTCTCTTACAGAGAGGTGAACCAGGTTATGCCCCATGAAGACACATCAGGTAGAGAAATGCAGAGACAGCAGGGTCTGGAGCTGTACGGAAGGAAAAAAAAAGTATTTGCAACATCTGCAAACTAGTGGCAGCGAGAGGAAGCCCTAGACTGTGACGGAGTGACAAATGAAGGAGCTAAAAGGAGCCTGAAGGACTGCATATGGGTCAAACGGGAACATACTGAAAGATGCCGGAAGCGTGTCAGTCCTTTCCTCTGAAGACCAGCAAATACTGGGAAAAGCACACAGCAGGATGCTCAAGGTGTTGGAGATGTCTGGGCTGGGCTTGCCCATGGCACAAAGCAGTTTTGTGGAGCTATAGACTAGTCTGGTGAAAGAAGAGAAATGACCAAAGAGTGTGAATTTTACTTGGAAAAAAAGCAAGAAAAATGAAGCAAAGGAATATGGGGGGGTGGGTGGGTGTGGGGTGCGCAATTTTTCCTGTTGTTGGCCTACATGACATGAAAAAGACTTCACAGTTGTTTTTTTTATATAAATGGCAGTCACAAACAGTGGAGGCATTTAATGTCTCTCCTGAGTCACCTCAGAACAAGTCTAACATCTCCAGCTGAGAGGGCCTATGAGGTTTTGACTTTAATCAGTCTTTCACTGAAGGTGAGATGTGTGCTAATTAGTTCATTACATCCCCTTTTAAGCTTATGAAACCATAACAAAAAATAAGTAA
This sequence comes from Larus michahellis, assembly GCF_964199755.1. Classification (NCBI taxonomy): domain Eukaryota; kingdom Metazoa; phylum Chordata; class Aves; order Charadriiformes; family Laridae; genus Larus; species Larus michahellis. The sequence goes on from NC_133901.1 coordinate 65,534,122, forward strand.
GAGCCAAACTTTAAAGTAACCCAGTATTCAGAATTTCTTTAAAAGAAAGTAACGCCTGCCTTCTCAATAAACCCCACGACACCTACAGCCTCTGATGTTCTAAGCCTCGTGGGCTTTCTCATGCTATCTGGAATATCTTTAGGATAAAATATAAATAAACTTAGCGATGAGGGTCTTATCTTCAAAGAAGAAAGAGAGAAAAATAGGTATAGATTCAAAGTCAACCGCTTAATACCTTGCAGAAGATGCTATCTTTATATTTCTACGCCCAAGTTTGATAAAATCTTGCATTTACATGGCATGTTCTACCAGTATATCTCAAAGCATTGTTGCAAAGGATGACAATATTATTAGTCCAATTAACTAGAGGAAGTGAATCATTTGTTGAAGCAATTAATCGATATCCCCCAGCAAGGCAGTTTAAGAGTGAGGAACAAGACCCATCTCTTCAGAGTCCAGAACTATGCCTTAACCCTTGGGGTACTCTGCCTTGTATCAAAATGTACACTGGGATGGAGCAGTCACATCCGTGTTGTTTTGTTTGTTGGTTGTTTTTTTGGATTTTGGTTTTTTTTTTTTTACACAGAAAATTTCTGCTACAAATCCATCAACTATCAAAGCTTCAAATTTTCGACCACACAGGAAAACTCGCTTCCTTATACATGGCCATCTTGTTGGAGCGGACCTCCTCTGGATAACAAATATATGCAGGGTATAGTATGACTATTGGCATTTTACTTGTGTTTAAAAGTGCAAATATCCACATCCCCCCCTTCACTTGCTTAAATACCCACATAAAATTTACACCTCTGTTCTCTTTTTGATTCAGGGAATAAATGAGGGGAAAAAACTTCAACATGAAGCTCAGTTCGACATGACCACCCTCTTGATCCTAGCTAGGAGCATAGCGCACTTCAGCCTTCTGCTAAATGCCCTTTTGCTGCTTCCACCTCCACAGGGAAAGCTATAATTAATTGATTTTTCAATTCCTTGCCAATAATGAAGGGGGAAAAAAAAGTCACTTTTCTCACCTCATCAAATGGTCGAAAAAAAACATTTCAGTTTGAGTGAGGTGTTTGATCTACTAAAACCAAAATGTTTTGTTCAGCAGATTGGTTTCATTTTCTTAAGGCACATTTCAAAAATGAAATTGTTTCAGAATGAAAAATCAGAATGTTCCGTTGTCAGAAGTATATAAATAGAATATTTTGTTTAAAATATATGAACTTTGGGGCTGAACAATTCAAGCACATGAACACAAATTTTTGAATCCTTTTAGATGATCCAAGCATATAAATTTTGAAGAATAAAGTTAGGACAATAAAAACCAAGTCATACTATCCTCTTTTTCTAACTGGGATTCTGTCATTAAGAGAAGTTGATACCCTAAAGCTAACCAAGGCATCTGGAATGGAAAACAGAACTCAAGCAGGGTTCTGTGTGTCTTTATACAGTGTTCAAATCACTGCCTCCACTCTGCCTCCTTGTGTTGATTCTTCAGCGTTAGTAGGAATTAATATACTAAAGATGTGTCCTTACCGGTCACATAAGGAGACAAAGTGAGTCCCCAGCTATAACAAAATGAAATATTGTTTGTATATTCCCTGCTACTATTGTAACTAATGCCTGTTTCGTTCTGTTCTCCTGTTTCCATGTTTTCCACCAGTTCATGTTTCACACCGAAGATGTGAACTGCATTTTGACTGACTGGAGAGGTGGCTCTAGCGGTTTGTATACCGAAGCCGTTAACAACGTCCGCATTGTGGGGGCTGAGCTGGTGTATCTGGTGAACCTTCTTGAGGTAAAAGTATTCATGGAATGTGAACACCGACCCATAATCTGTATGGTAAAGGCTGTGTTCAGGGTGGCACCTTTATGGTCAGGAAGTAGAGAGGTATTCAATAACATAGCGGGGATGGGATGAGCTGGGAACTGCTTCTCTTTTGGTACAGATCCCACCACCCACAACAGTAACTTCCCACCCAAGACGCTCCCCTCCATCGCCTGCTGGTTTGGCCATGTCCTAGCATAGCATGGGGCCATGGGGCAGTGCCGCAGGCTTGTATGCCCTGCTTAACACGCTTCTTTTTTTCCTTTCCATACATCTTCACAGAAAGATTATGGCTACTCTCCTGCCAACATTCATTTCATCGGCCATAGTCTTGGAGCACATGCCGCAGGGGAGGCAGGGAGAAGGAAACCTGGCATTGGAAGAATAACAGGTACCGAGGCTATTTCAACTGATGACACTTTATATTTTCATGCAACTTAAGAGACCCGAAGAATCACTGCTGCCTTATCAACACACAATACAGACTGCAATGTGCTGGTTTGTCATAATTAACAGTAGACGGCATGACAGCACACAAATGAAGCCATGTCCTATCAAATGCCCTGTATTTCACATGTCAATGCTCACATCCCTTAGAACAGCTCGGCTGCAACAGATCAGAAGGGCTTAGATGTCCCGACTGTGGCTAAATAGAGGTCACTTTTCACAGGTCACAACAAGTCCCAGGGGGCACTCCATAGTGAATTTTAATGATATAAAAGAACAGGAACACAATACCATACTACATGTGGAATAACAAACATGTAAAACGTAAGCAACTCATTGTCATATTTGGTTTTAAAAGCCCACTCGAAACGTGACTTTTCAGCAGCTCAAAAGATTGAAAATCTGAAATTAAAAAATTAGAAGCCCTAGTCTAGCATGTGAGGATGAGACAGTAAATATCCATGGACACCCTGAAAAGGAAGCAAGCTATTAGTCTCACAGCTACACAGAGAGACACAGCATCATGACACACTCACATATCACTATTTCTAAGGGCTCACTATTTTTTGCTTTCCTTTCTCCTTCGGGCAGTTCTTTTCTCTGCATAGACATTGCTTTGGCTAAGCTGCATACACACTAAGCAGCCTCATAAGCAAGTCAGGCAAACTGGTATCAGATTTTTCACCAAATAAAAATTCACAGACATGCTCAGAAAAATAAATCGAGAAAAATAAGAATATATATATAAAGAATAACATATCAGAAAATTCCAGTCTACGCACTCAGAATAACATATCAAGATTTCATGTCTTCCCTAACATGAAAGAAACCACCAAACCTCTTCTTATAACATTGTTCCCCAAAAGTAAGCCCAGCACCCAACAGCCTTTTACTGCACTGTAACGCCTCTAGCCACCTTTCTATTAAAAACCTGCTTGTTTTGCTGGCTGTTGCGGTCCACAAAATGGATTTTTTTTTATGTGGAGTAAAGGTCAAAATGTAATGACTTACAGTGTACACAGGCTGTATGTGATGACATACACATAGTATTATTTACTCAATCAGACTTATCTCCATTTATTTAGGCTTGGATCCAGCTGGGCCCCTTTTTCAGTATACCCCCACGATGGTTAGGCTGGATCCTTCAGATGCAAAATTTGTTGATATAATTCATACTCATGCCGGTCATCTGTTCTTTGACTTTGGTAAGTTTTTGCGCAAAAGCCAACACCGACACAGAGGCTGAGAGTACCTGAGAGTGATCAGCCTCGATTCTTTGTGCATTTCAGCTCCAGGGATTCTTCAGACTTGTGGCCACCTGGATTTTTACCCAAATGGTGGGAAGAAGATGCCAGGATGCAAGCAACTTCGTGTACCTCCTGCAACTCGGAATATCAATGACCTTATGAGAGGTAAATATATTTTTAAACAGTAATACCTCATTACAAGCCACAGTTAGAAATAAAGGCTAGGCTAAAGTAAAGCACTTTGAATGTGTGTATTATCTATATAGCTCAAATTTGGAGTAGGGAGAGAATGCTCAAAAATGGAAGATTTAAAGCTGTCTGTGAAATAGCCTCCAATTTTCCTATATACTAACCAAGGCAAATTCCAGGTGGAAACTTCAAGTTAAAGCATGCAGACTTGTTCATCACAGTCTGTTACAAGAGACTGCCACTGTGCTGACCGACTAACCTCAGTGGGAATTCCACGCATGAAGGACCAGTAAAATTTCATTCAAGGATAATCCAAAAATGAGTATTTTAAAATCTGAGCTTCCCTTCTCCCTAGGAAGACATCAGTCACAATATTATTGGGGTTAGGCACACTCATCCACGCCATTAACGGGTTTAGTGTCTTCAAAGGGAACAGCACAAGGTTAAAAATACAGAAGATGATAAAATGACTGCTGCATTGATAGTTCATGTTCTTCAAAGAAAGCTGGGCAGTTAAGCAGTATTAGCCTGGGATCCAGCACAATAGATCCCCAAAATGCCGTCTTCTGATCCTAACCTACAGAAATAAGAATATCTGTTATTCACAGCTAAACGTTTTGAAATCCCCACCACTAGTTAAGTAATTGGCTTTCAAAAACGCTCAGTCTTAGAACCGGTTGGAGAACTTAGTAACAAAGAGGACAGAAAGCTGCCTGTGCACAAAGTCATTGGGAACCAAAACCCTGTCCAATTGGACTGCATAAGAATGTCTGCATTTTCAGCACAAAAAAAAAAAAAAAATTTCCGTAGACATTTCACAAGGCTGTTTGCAATGTTTTGTGGCGAGGGAGAAGCCCAGCTCAACTGAACACGAGTAGATGGAGTTGGTTATTCCTGCAGCTCCTAAAATTAGAGACAACCTTAGCTCCTGCCTCTTGGTTAAACCTTACTTTGTGCCTATTTCTTCTGTTTGATAACATTTACATTTATGTAGTGCTTTTATGTATGACAGGCTTTGGAAATGCTATTTACTAGCTTCTTTCTACAGCTTTTGATGCAGTAGGAGAGGAGTATTATGTTCCCATTGTATAGATGTGAATTTGGCACTAGCACAAAGTAAGCCAACTGTAAGAGCTGAGGTCTTGAAAATTAAAAGCACAGACCCTTCTGAATTAGATTTAAAGAAGAAACTATAAAGCAAACATATTCAGAAAGCCTTGACGATGCAGATAATTTTCAGAAAAACAGACAAAAACACTTTTCAGAGGGGTTTTGGTGTGATTTTTCTTTCCTTATGTAAAGAACAACGCGTGTCAACTGGTCGATACCAACTGGTCTGTCTTTAAGATGCACAAATATTGACAGTAAGTGAAATTCTGATTTCACTATAAACTGTGCCAGCTTGCAATTACTTAGTGCCTCCGAGACTTTACCCCGTGGATTAGGTGAGCCCCCACAGATGCTGAAGCAGAGTAGAGCCTATTTTTATACAACCTAACTTTGGTATATTGTGCTTTGATACAGGCGGGGCTTCAGAGCCAATGAAGACAATACTTGTTACAAGGGACCTGTAAATATAACCCAAATTGCACTTTCTTCTTTTCTGCACTGACTGCTTATAAATTTCATTCTGATGGGAAAATGTACTTGTTTCAAATAATTCTGTCAAAATCAAGGACACACTGCCAAACATCTTCCTTTTCAGAGAGTTTCACAGAATCACCACTGTCAAATGACCGTAGATTTTCTAGAGCTTAAAAACATTGAAAGCCACTGAAGTTAAAAATAATTACTACAATTATCTTTAATTCTAGAAATGAGTGGGAACTGTGGTTTTACAAAATACCATGTTGTGATAATGGTAAGCAAATGAAAACTACTTCATAGTGACTACTATATGCTTTACAAACTCTGTAGCTATGAATTATTCCAGTCTTTGAAATATCAAGGGGAAATTCTCCTAAATCCTCCCCTGTTCTCATGCTAAAGTCAAAGCAGTGAAGTACCCATAGTCAGACAGGAGGCTGCACGAGCTCCGCTTCCGTGTACCTCCACCTCTGCACTTCTGCATGAGTCCAGCGACACACAGATTAGTCCCTAGCCTTTCCCCACAGGAAAAAACAGATTTAGCCATAAGTACACGTTTTACTATAAAACCCAACAATTCACACTTTAAACATCTTTTTTTTATTATTTTTAATCTGAGACTTCACTGTATGTGCAAATACTGTTGAGGAAAAGAGACCCACAAGTGTTATTTTTGGCATGGACTTTATGTTAATGTATAGTTTTAATCTTTTGCACCTGGGCTTTTTCCCAGGATATAGAGCTTTTGGATGTGGACATAAAAGAAGTCTCCGGTATTATGCTGAGAGTATTATGACTCCCAATGGATTTGTTGGGTATCAGTGTGACACATACCGAGACTTTGTATTGGTAAGTACCAGGCGCACATTTATCTGAGGGGTTATAGCCCTGCCCTTCTTCTCTTAATAATTTCTAACTTCTACGCTCTGGATCATGGGATTCGGGGGGGGGCCTATGCACACCCACTGACTACCCTCATCGAGACAATACCCAAAAACCAGGCAAAACATAAAAGCAGCAAGCGCCATTAAAAAAAAAAAAAAGATCCAGAAGAAAATAGGACAGCAAATATAAACACCAAAACCAGCTGTAACAGGAGAGATGAAGAGTTGAGGAAGAGGGCAATGAGAGGCAGTGGCTGGGTTCACCTTTTGCATAGGTCAACAGTAAGGGACACTCCGGTTGAAGGAAGTCCATCTAAACCTGGTGGAAACCATCATCAAGAGGACAGCCTCTGGATTTCAGAAACGTTTAAACATCTGTATAAACTATAAACATCCACAGTATAGAGGGCAGGGGAGATATTTATACAGCCCAGCATTGTTCACGCAACCCTCAGGTGGCACAAGAAAGAAGGAAACATAATGTCCTAGTGTTTCATGCCTGATATAACTGGGCTTTTAGTGGACCAATTCTGGCAATGCTACCGAAGACTGGTCAAGGAGGAATTTCCTTGACCACCATAGTATTTCCATCTACTCCAAAAATGAATGATTATAATACTGCGGAATAGGTGTTAATGTTTGTAGCAATGTTGCCATAGAACTTGAAAGTTTGATGTAGTTCAGGATTTGAAAACCTTAACTGTGTACAATTTACTGATGCGAGGGAAATGCTTTTTTTTCAGTCGCGTTATAAAGTGATAGTGATCATTTAGCCTTTTATTCATCTAATGCCCAAATAGCCAAGGATCCACAAATAACTGTTCCTACAGAACCCCCCAAATATCAAAACTGAACTATTGAAATATAACAATGCTATATTTTCCAATTGCAATTAAATTACTTTCACTGAAAATAAAAATATTTATCTTTTCTTTTTTTTTTTAATGGACTTCAAGGTCTTGATCTGAATGTTTGATCTATGCAGGTAGATTAATTTCATCAAGGCTCTGCACGGGAGTAAAGGCTGAAAAGGAGACAGAACACATCCCAAAGTGAGACCCCCAAGCCTCAGTATTCCTAACCTTAAATACCCCCAAGCCTCAGTATTCCTAACCTTAAATACCTTTACCATATGAGTGAATATATCCAGCCACTCCTGCTTGCAGATATTGTTACCAACCCTATAATAATTAGCAGACAACCTTTCAATGGGCCCTATTAATGATGAATATATTACCTGTACTTTACAGATCAAGTAGTAAGGCGCAACGTGCATTAAGGTATTTATTTATGGTCTCCGCAAAAGCATAAGGAATTAGGCCAAATTTTCAACCTGTTTCTCTTTGATTTTCAACCAGATGAAATAAGCTGACTGACAACCTCAGCTCCTTTTTTCACCACGCTGATAAATACTGAAGATATTATCTGAACTCAGAACCAAGTACCTTTCAAAAATGCTGGGAAAAAGCTGAAATACTCTGATTTCTTAAACTTTAGGAATTGGGATTAAAACAGATAATGTCTTGTAACACACATTGTTATTTTCCCCCAGGGAGACTGCTTTCCATGTCCAGAGGAAGGATGCCCACTCATGGGTCATTATGCTGATAAGTTTTTACGTAAAACTGAAAAAGAACAGCAAAAGGTTTATTTAAACACAGGGCCCTCCCCTCCATATGCTCGTAAGTGCTCATTTTGGGTGGTGAATTCTAAAGTGGCAACGAATTATGTGTGAACAAATATCTTAAACTTCTACAGAGAGCTGCTGGAGTTAACGAGTGGCACTCAGTACAAAATCTAGAGTTTCAGGTGTGTTGGGAACATGCAGTACCAGCATTATCTGGGAAAGGCTGAGATAATTACAGAAACAGATCAAATGATGCTGACCTCTAAACCTGCTAAAATATTGTTAATTAGATGATGGCTTCAAAAATTCTGTAAAGCTGAACGTGGGAGGAATGTTATGCTAAAAGTGCAAAATTTCAAATCAATATGTTACATTGCTTTTATTGACAAAAATTTATAAAACTGGAACATTTCAGGATATTTTTGCAAAGCTCATCAAGTCAAAATGGCAGGGAGTAATAAGAAATATAGTTTTGATTGTGATTAATGTAGAAGCAGCCACAGAACTGGAAAATAAGAAAATTCATAAATAAATTGTAATCCATCACAGATGGTGAATTGCAAGGGCAATAAATGAGAGGGTCTTTGAGAACCTTATTCACCAGTCACTAAGATATGAAAGCAGAAAAAAAATAATAATCTTATATCACATCTCCATAAGAGCAAAAAGTAAAAAGATGAATTTGAGTATAGAGAAGCTAGCCATTTCTCAAATTTGAATGGATACATTGATTTCAACATTTTCAGACTGTTGAGTTTATAGAAATTATAACCTGAAACCAAATATAACCTTATGAAGTGGGTGAAGAGATTCTCCTTTTAATAGCCCAAACCAAATCCAGTCCAGTTGCTGGGCTGTGCACAGGTATAAGAAAAACCCTAAACCCTCTGTATATCAGGATCATCCTGGGAAAGCTGCCGGTTTTGTTTAATGTATCTTTAACACCACGGCAGTTCAGCTGAACTCACTTCATAGTTGAGAGCCAACATGCTGCCCATGAGACCCCACAAACTGCTGACAAGTGTAAGAAATTACAAAATTAAAAGCGAGGCCAAGTGGAAGAGCAAGGTACGGCATTGGCCATGGCACAGTAAATACCCAGCATAGTCGGTAGGTCAGCAAAAATTGGATTTGCGATTTAGACCACTGTCAAGGAAATTAATACTGCCAGATTCACACAGAAATAACATTTGCCTTAATGAAGAGTGACATTTTGGTTGCTTTTGTTTGCACATTTGTGCAATCCTTTCCTCTCCCTGAAGGACATTGACACTTAAGAGAAGGTTTACCATTAGGAAAGAAATCTCCTTGCAACCATTATCTATTTCATTTTGCTTTCAAAGGCTGGAGAAAAGAGATACTTGTCAGAGTATCTGCAACAGAAACCATGAAGGGAAATATAGATATAGCCTTGACTGGAACTAACGGGATCAGGAAAAAATATACAATTGACAAGTAAGTTTAACGTGGCTGCTGAAAAAATGGCTCTATCATTGTTATCATACTGAATTTATACACAACTATTTTTACATGTCTCGTCTCATTCTATGTGCTCTGTGATTTACACCGGTAATAAAAGTAGCTGATAAGTGAGCTGATAAGTTCCCCGTGCTACAGATTATGGTCAAAATCTGCTTGCTGGTCTCTCTTTCTCTATATTTTCTTTTCTTTTCTTTTCTGAGGATGATGGTTAGCATAACAAGTGGGCAAGAGCAAAGAGCTCTGTGGATACTGCTGGACTCAGACATCACCAGGTGATCTTCTCTGAGAAGACAAAGAGCGACATGATATACAGTCACTTAACCATTCCCTCCTCTAGGGAATATGTAAGAGAGCTGCAGCTTGCTTATGAACCGTGCTGGAATCTGGCGTTCCTGTCCGCACAGCTTGGCTTTTTCCAGTAAATGTGAATTTACATCTCATAAACCGATCCTTGTCAAGAACACAGTTGAAATATTGTAAAACCAACTGCATCTGTGTTTGGACATAGCCCTGTTACTGGCCTGTATCAGGATTACATTTGGTTGCAAATACACAACTGCAGTGATACGCTTACAGGTAATTTCTATGTTAATGTCACACTGTCACGTGCATTCCATTACAATGAACACTGACACCACAGAAAGCACGAATGTAAACTATAATTTTCAATTTTCTTCATGGTTGAAAGCAAGCAGAAACACAGAGAACTTTTTGACTTGGACTTATTTGAAGATAGATATCATTTTCCAAAAATAATGACTAGAATAAACCCCATTACAATACCAACAACAAAGGCTGAGCTAACTAATCTACTGTTATCATCCTGAAAGGCACGGAAATTTAAGCAACTAAGTCACTTGGATACTTCTGTTGTTCCCTCTGGGTAGCTATCTCCTCCTGAGGTACCAACAAGCCTATACATTGGCTTGACAGGCTGAAAGCCTGTAGCAGGATCCACAAAAAGCTCCCTATCAAAGCAGGAATGGTGTTACCTCTGCTTTCTCGAGTAAGGTTGATACAGAGACTTTGTGGCCTTCACCAATTTGCCCAGCTGGAATCTGCACCACAGAGTTCAACCAAAAGGAGGGGAAAAAGTGACATTTAGTCCTCAGAACTTCCTCCAGGTGACCAGGATATACAGTGGGAGAAATACGGTAGCCTCAGCTCCACCACAACAGCTTCAGGGAAGGCAAAAAATGCAATACTGATTTGGAGAAAGAAATCAACCAAAACAGCAAATGAGACATTCTTTCCTAATCCTTACAAAAAAGGTTAAATTTAAAGTGCGTTTTACTTTTTTTTTTAAATCTCCCCTTTAGTTTATCCCTGTTACAATGTCTGTCCAAAAAAGTATTTAATATCTTTTATGTACTAAAAAAATCTAAGATCCAAGGACTTCATAAAAGACTTTGCTACATCCTTGCATGACCAGTCAGCAGAGAGGACGGAACTCAGTGTTTCTGGACCGGAGACACGATCCCCTACTGCCTGAGCTGAAAGCCTTGGATCTGCGTGAGCATCTGCATCAAGAGCCCTGTGCGCTCCCCAAGGAACATTCTTCAAGAACGTGTTCTAAGCTAAAATTTTGCCTAACATCCCTGATTGGTAATTCTTGGAAAAAAAAAAAAAAGTAATAAAATTATAGTTATAGTATTCAAAGCTTCAACTCTCATAGCATCCCACAGCTCATCTCCCTTTCTGTCTAAACTGTAGCTTTCCCCCCCTCCTGCCCATCATTTGTAAAGAACACAGAGCATCACTTCTGTGCTTTTCTTTTGGCAGGGGCACTTTCAACCCAGGCAACACATACTTGAACTTTATCGATACAGAAATTTCTGGGAACATTTCAAAGGTTGAGTTTCTCTGGAAAAACCGTCTAGGTCACATACATGGAGCCCGCATGGGAGCTGAAGAAGTCAGAATAATATCTGGGGATAACGGAAACGTGTGAGTACATCATCTGATAGTATTCCATTCTGTAGGCATGGGGAAAAAAAAAAAACAACAAACGGAAAAAAAACAGAAAAAGGGAAAAAATACCCAAAACACCTCTGCACAGTATCATGCAAGGTTAAGCGAGTGGGTTTAGGTACTGAAAATAAGAGCCTCATCCAAATTTCCTGGCAGTACCTGGGTGTTTGGCTGACTACAGCCACTCCCACCAGCTCAGCACTGCAGCCAGACTTCCCCGAAGAAGAGAGATACCAAATCTGAAATTCTGAGGGCTGCACTTGTGGGAAAGGTACAAACTTTTCTCCTAAATTGCAGCACGTCAGAACCAGCTCTGCACAGTGCAGCAGTACAACTTGCCTTGGCAGGGTACTTTAGGCTGACCCCGACCTGATCCCATGGACCGGGTGCCCGCTGGCATCTGCAGTACCTTAGGTACGCTTCTGGAGCACACCTCTTCGTGTAGTTTTAATCAAAATGAACCCAGCTGATTTGTCCCGACACCAGTCTGTCACGTAAACCACGGTGTGGTAAGTGGGGAAAATGGAGTTAGATATTCCCTTCAAAAGCGCGCTCCTGGTCCAAATTAAAATGCTAATGGAGTCTGAGCATAAAGGCAAACACGTCTTAAAATTTAATAATTGGTCACTAACTAGTAATTCTTTACAAAATCATTTGATAACTCACACTTTATTGTTCTCAGTCTATGAGAACTCATGCTTTGACCTAACATGAAATAAAAACAGGATTTATTTTTATTATCTTGGGCTGCTGCAAAGAAGATGTCCCATTGTACTGAACTATATTTCCTTAAACTCTTCCTCCCTCGCCAGGTCTGTGTTCTGCGGCTGTGGAAGCGTGCGGCAGAGCACGTGGCAAGCCCTGACGCTGTGCTGAGGCTCAGCGAGAAATGCCGTGGTTGTCCACTGTGGCAACCCTCACCGACTGGAAGAGCACACGTCTTCAGTCAGCGGAAAGACATTAGCGAGGCTTTTTTAACAGGTTCTGAAAAACTTGCCCAAGCGCACTACAAAAGCTCTATTTCCAAATTAATGTTGTCAGATTTTATCCATAGAGGGGAGTTACACTTACGTGAGTTCCAGTTACAATGACAGATAATGTGTATTTTGCTAGTAACACGCACGTGCAGTGTGGTTATATTTCAGAGTCAAGGGGGGAAATAATAAAATAGGGAAAAAAAGTCCTCGTCAATTCCCCTTTGAAATACACTTAATTATTGTAGCAGGAGCATCCAAAAAGAAGCAACAAAAAGAGAGAAGGAAAAGAAAAAATAAAAAAGGAAGGAAGATGAAAGAAGAGAAAAAAGGAGGAAGAAAGATGAAAAAAAGGGGGGAGAAAACAAAAAAGGAGCATAGACAGTCAAATTCTTTATTAGTGCTTACTTAGTTCTTCAGGAAGTGGACATTTCTTTACTTTCAGCGCGTCTAATTGCTTCTATGTCAGGTGGAGTAGTATGTCAGGAATAATGTTAAATATAAAAATAATCGGAGTTTGAATGGCATTGCCTGACGTCCTTCCTTTCTGAAGAACACAATTAAACAACATTTTAGCAGCACATCCAAAAGACTGCTTGAGAGCTGGGACTGTGTACCGAGCTGTACAGTAGACCTTGAGAAACTCTACCATCAAAGTTCACCATGTGTCAAGTAGAGCAGCTTAATGTACAGCAAAATATTTGATTGCTGCCTTTTTCCCGGGGAAGAACTCATTGACGTTCTCTCTTCAGCTCTGCTGAACACCGGGTGAGCTGGGACTCTTTCTTTATACCCGAAACAGGCATCTTCTTTATCAAAATATGCTGCACTACTGAGGATCTTCAATTTTCTGGCAGCTTTCAAAGTAACTATTTTTTCTTTAGCGGCGAAGCTGAATTTTCTACCTCTAACTTGCCTTTCTGAAGCCACTGAAATCAGGCCTGAGCTGCATTATTTGCATTACTATATAACATTGCCCCTCTCCCCCGGCCTCCCCCCGATTTGGCAGCATTATGGTTACACTGGTTAACAAAACCAGACTACTAAGAGTTATCAGCATCAGCCAAAATAAGCTAAGATTGTTTCTGTTTCAATACAAGCTAACCACAAAAATCCTTTCGGTTTCTAATTGCCCACTGCGGTCTAAGACACGCAGCTAATTTTTAAATCTAATGTGAGGTTTATCATTTGAGTGCAGAAATCCTGCGTGTGAATCACATTGGGCAACGCTGATCTCTCCCATCCTAACAACTAGCTATTCCAGCATACTTCCAGTGAGGTTTACCAGAAGGTGTTGATGAGATGCGTTACACAAGGCGGAATGTGAGTGATGAACAGGTGTGTTTCAAATTATGCAGCAATAATTTTGAGATGTCAGGATCCAGTCACCTCCTATGAAGTTTGCCAGAGGAGCTTGCTTAGGAGGTTTGCAGCCAAGTTGACAAATCAGATGTCTGCCTTCTCAGACTCCGGTACCCTTGCCATCTCCACCCGTGCGGAGTGGGATCCAGAAATCATCCCATCCTCCTCTACCCTTTAGGGAAACTCCTTAGGCAAGACCCCTTTCTTGTGCAAGCAGGGACTCTCCTCTTCTGTGCTCCCCTGGAGAAGAACAAAACAACCCCCCAAGTACTTCTACGCAGTTGGGAAATAGCTGTAGCTAGTAATTACACCATCTTTAACATCCTTCATAAATCAGGTATGGCTCCCTGCCGCAGAGTCGCACAAATAAAGGAGACTCAAGGAAGGGGAAAAGGAAGACTTATTTTCCCTCTCTTACAGTCAGGAACTGAAGCAAAAGAAATGTAAGTATTTTCCTCCGGCCCACGAAAGTGTGCAGCAGGGCCAGGGGCTGGATTGGGTCATCGGATGTAATGACACGAGACCGCCGTGTGCGCAGTGCAATGCAGGCCATGGCTCTCACAAGAAGGAAGCAATGTCCTGCTGAACTCAAGACTTCTGTAAAGCCCGTCCCTTCCTACCTCCATACTTGGCTGTGACACTTCTGAAATTCTAGAAATTGATTTGAAGCTTTTATGAAAAATAAATTATATTCTTACTTTTCAAAAATACAAGCTTTCATTTTGTTTAATTTTAAGCTACTGATTTCAACAGCATTCTGACAAAACATGACAGCTCATATGGGCTGATGACTTCTGCTATAAATGTGGTCTACATGATTTGATTAGACCACTTGAAAAATATACATTTTCTCACCCAATCAGTTCAGATAAAAATAAAAAATCACATTAACTTCTTCCCCTTGTGTTTTCCTGTTTTGCATTTTTGTCATATATTGTTTCTTGAATTAATTTTCATTCTTTGGTATCATGAATATCAACACTGCACTTCTTTGCTAGCACATCTATAGACAGAACAACCGAGATCTATTTTCATAAGCTAAAGAAGAAATAACTGACAGCAGCTGTGTGTTGCTGGTAGCAAATAGTCTTCCTCCTGTTTCTTTCCGTATTTTAAAGTTAAATTTTTTACTGGTATGAAACCTTTGGATACTATCAGTTTGTATTAATGGAGCCAGTCCAAAAAATGCAAGGGTTTGATATTTCACAAGGCAATCTGCCTTTGACAAAGACTGGAACAGGCAATTCTTTCATATCTTCACAACAAGGTGAGGCAGCTTTTTAGAACAATTTAAATTGCATCTTTAAAATGTCAAGTGAGACGCACCACTTGATATGTTTGGCCGTCATATTGAAAGGTAGATTTTTTTTATTTTTTTTTTTTAATCAAATGTGATTCATTTGTCTAGGCTTTTTGAGGATATATTATGATTTGCATTCAGTCTTTTACATTATTTAAATATTCTGCAACACTATTCTGCACTAGGAATGCTTCAGAATAACAATACAAATTTCATTTAATACTCCTTAAGCATTTGTTCACTACAAAAATTACGCCAAAGCAAATTACTAACAAAGCCATTATAAACCATTCAGCCTCAGTCCCTTTGCTCTCTCATGACACTCTTTTGTCAACGGGGTAAGCTAAAACAAACACACATACAAACAAACCTCTTAAATCTTTTATAGAAGAAAGGAACAGCAATAAGTAATCCAAAATACTAACTCTCTGCTCCACGTACATCATCTGTACTTACTTTGTATCTAACATCAGAAAAATAGTTATAGGAGAAAAAAGTATGTTTGTCATAAAGCGATATACGCAGGCACGCTCATGAAAAACAAGGACCTTTTTTGTCAGAGTTCTCCGTCAATAGGAATAAAATACTCTATCGCATAGCACAGCAGAGACTCTTCTTTCCAAAAAGCACAGCCTATCGCAATGTCCCTCATAAATATTTGTGAGCCCCGAACCAAAACCATAAGAATAATTAAAATTAATTAAATAGAACTTATAGGTGGAGACTACAATGTTCAGTTTATGTAGTCGTCTTTCGTCCCACTTTAGATCCTCTCTATTTTACTTCTGTAACTTTTCAGATTTTTTTCATGCTACTCTAATATCCTAAAATATATTGATAAAATCCTTGTAAAGGAACTACACGTTTGCAGGAATAAGCCTACCAAGTCCTTTTGGTCTTTCATCTTCGTTAGAGATGAAGCACGACAAGGCTTTTGTACAGAAAGCCTCCCCAGTCCCTTCATTCCACCTTTAAGACTATCAACTCCTTTCTAATTATATCATTTTATAGCCCCATCACTTGCCAGCGTCTTTCCTTAGAGAAACTCCATTATTTTCTCCAGGTAAAATAGGTCAGGCTTTTTTTTCCTTCTCTAGATAATCTGTATTTCACATGTTCCCACATGATTTTTTATCAGTTTTTGTTTCTCTCTTCAGGCTTCTGTTTCCCTAAGTAAGGCCAATTCTTTTCTACACAGTTGCATTTTGGTAAGTTTTTCTGACTTCTCCCTTTTCATTTAATTTAGGTTAAGAGTCTTTATCTTTGGCATACCAGAAGTGAGTGAATGATTACAGTGGCTCGATGCCTGAGAACACGCGTCCTGAAGGTACTTCTGGTAGATCTGAAATCTGGTTGTAATTTTTTTCGGCCCACAGTTGTGTCATGCCAGTTACCAACACTCCTGTAACATCACGTTGCCTGAGAGCAAGTCTATTTTCCCAGTTAGCGTTCTTGCAGGGGCATCGCCTCACTCACTCCTCTTGCTTTTCCTCCTAGATATTTTTATAGCAAAATTATTTACCTACAGTTCCCACGCTTTCTTCCTTCAGTGCAAATTAGTGATTTTTCCTGCAGCAAACTCCAGTTCTCAAATGTGTGTCTGTTATACAGAAGGTAAAATAAAATCTTTGGAAAGTGATTTTGCTGAGCCTTTAACGCAGTCAGGGTATTCTGTGCAACCCATGGCTCTAACAGCTACGTTTGGCAGGCTCCTGGGATAGGAGGGACATTAAAATCTTAGCGCATTCCCAACGTTTATTTGAGTTATTCTTCCAAAACCAAAGCTGAATGGGGTTGGAGTTGCCACTGGGATGGTAAACAGTTGCTCCGCTGACCTATCAGCAAATCTATCTACATGGACTCTCTACAAAACTTGTGGGTCCCTTCTTCTTTTGTACAAACTTTGTACTTTCAAACAGTCCCCAAGCTTTTTTATGTTGTTCTGTTTCCAATAATTAGGAAGCAGAAGTTGATAGCATGCCCAAATCTATTTTTATGGCATGTTTCCAAAATAAAACAGAGACAAGAATCTGTTCTTTATCTTTAAGTATCAAAGATCTAAAAACTTCCGGAAAGAACATGCATCATCACCAACCCTCGCACAAACAGAGCACGCCTACACTGCCGTGCTGCAGAAAAACATCCCTCTCCTCCCAGCTACCGCAAGGTGGGATGGGGCAAGTGTCTTGCAACACCGGAAGTGTAAGCAATATGTGAAAATACAGGCTGGCGCTGGTGTCGGTCCCCTTTTCATCCCCTAATTTTTCCTTTTTTTTGATACTAGGAAAGCTTGGGACTGAATGTAGGAGATGTCCAGAGCCGTAGATGGCTACCTTCTGAGATGTTGCTCTGTATCTGAGCAGTTCAGAGCCATTCTTTTATTGATCTAAACATTCAAGATTTGCATTTGCCTTTCAATCTCCATGGCAAATCTACAGTCATTCCCTTTTATTTCACCTGCTTCTTTAAAATGTAGTATTCTAGCATTAATAGGAGATCAAGCATTCAGAATAATGGACTTCACCCTCTTCCCTTTAATTCTGCCTGTTACTTGTAAAGAAAGCCTGGCTCTCCCTACCAACTCCCCTCTGTCTTCAGTTACTGTCATCATCGGCTTTAAAATTATCTCCTAGTGTTATTACCTTTAATAATACTATGCTCCAGAACTTACCAGCTCCCAAACCCAGAAGTTAACATTATCTTTGCTTGCTTTGACTGATTCAATTAGCAGACAGCATGTATCATGGAAGGTCATAAAAATTTATTATTTCAGAAATATTCCTTTTATTGTTGCTGTGCAATACTAGGAAGGATACACTAAGGCAAATTTGTTTTGTATCTATTCAATATAAGATTTGTTCACTTGACCAGAATGAACGCATTGGAGTTAGACAATAGAAATATCGAGAAAGTCTTTTATTCATGAGTCTCTGCCACTCAGAGACTAAAGGTAAGATTCTCCAAGAAGCTGAGTGGTCTTTGTCTATAGGTATTAGCAATTCTCCGGGGAATAGAATACACAAAGCTACTTCCAGATGACCTCCATCCAAGCTAAACAATTCATTAACCACCTTCAATCTAAAATTTAAATGAGAGAGAAAAATGTTGCATTTACAATTTTATTCAATTATCTTTCTATGAAAGCCTTGGTAATTTACATATCGCCGCACTTGAAACACAGTTGCTGAGATTCCTTTGGAGAACATGATTCTCAGTGAGTGTTTTGATCTTCTTTTTCCTACCTATGTGAAGGCCACTACTATCAGAATGCATTTATGTCCTTGATAATTCTCAAGCTGACATTTATAAAACCACCTGGGTGTGTTCACTTACATATTGTCAGAGGCAACTGCAAAAGCCAGCCTTTTCTTACTGCCCATAAAAACCTACTGTTTCTCTTAAGACATAAAACCAGACCCAGAAAATTTGTCCATTCCTAAAAGAAGACAGCCTTCAAAACCTACAACATGGGCTAGAAATTCTTTTTACTATTAATTGTGACTGGTCATTCTGGTTTACGTTAATTTAATCTGCACCACTGTGTATTCCCTCTGAAATACGACAGTGAAACTCTGTTGAAAATGTATATGGTCCCCCTGTACAGACCAGGTTGCCCCTTATCAACATACAGAGCAGGCCAAAAAGCAAACTAAAGAAGATACTAAACTTATATTCTTGGCAAAAGCAGTTTTCAGCTATTTGTGTGCATTTGGCCCCGGAGGTAGTCTTGCAAGTGTGTCCTTCTGATTCAATTTGTACCCGTACCGCTGGGGGAGCTCGGTGGCACCGTTTCAACACTCACACACAAAGAACTGATGCTGTGGAAAGCACAGCAAAATACTTGAGCATATCCAGCAATCCTGGTCCCCTAAAAAACATTTCAAAGGGATCTGATTTTCACACAAAGATGTTCAGCAATTTCTGAAGATGTTTCATAATTAGTAGAGGCACCAGTTTCACTGGCTGCTTTGCATTTAACTTACTTGTCAATACTTTGACAAATGGGGCATATGACATTCCTTATCTCTTTTCTGTGGCTACATCATCTGAGGAGATACAGGTCCCATAACTGCTGCAAAATTTCCATCTTCCAGTCAATGAACATAGACTGGACTGTAGAGCATTTCTTATTAACAAGATCTGTTCTGTCTTATCTGAAATTACGTGTATTCAGCATAAGCAGTAATTAAATATGAGATCCAGTCACTGACTAGCCACTGCTTCCTCCAGATTCCTCTGAGACTTCTTTCTAATGATTATCATCATATATGGCCCTGGCTTGCACCACTTTACCAACAAGAACCAGACCTAGATCCAAACATTCATGTAGGTGCCATGTGCTACAAGGAATGACCGACACACTTGGGTTTTATGATGTCTAGCAGGCTGCCTGTATTATGTACAGATCAGCATATGGAAAAAACATATTTTTGGTGTTATTTCTGAAATTATATCTCCTCTGAGGCAATGCACGTATCTCAAGACCACAAACTGACTTCATGTAGGAACCGTAGATTCAACCCAAGTTACTTCCTGCCCTTAGGCACTTGAATCACTGCTTGCATAAGGATGACAGTCTCTTTTATACAGTTGCCTGAACAGGCGATTATGGCAGCAACTATCCTGCAGATAGCAACGTAGTGACTTGAGGTCTTGCCCAGGAACTGAAAGACCTGGGTTGTGACATCATTGTGACCCACAACGTCCAGATCACAGAGGAGAATCTGTGACTTACATGAGGGACAAACCACAAAGCCATTACAGAGAAAAAGATTAATGACATGATTACCATCATCCTATCCTTCTCCTCCTGACACAATTCTGAATTTGAAGGGCTGTGGCTTCTCTGCCCTAAGCTGATCACAATGTTGTCAGTAGATGCCAGTTATATTCAGAGCAAGCTAACTAATGAGAGCGCTTGGTACAGAGACACCTAATCTGTTAATCCTACGTGGCCCAAGAGGATGTAGATTAGTCAAAATGGTAGCAGGTAGACAGAGCTTGAGTAACTTCACTAGAAAAAGCTAATAAATGCTCAGGCACCTATATTCTCCCCAAGTTGTAACATAGTTTTTCTCACTCCTCCCTTTTTTAAAAAAACTAGCCCACTCTCTGTAAAAAATATAAACAGGCTTGATTATATGCAAATGTACAAGGGTTTGCTTGACAGGGCACGTACGTCAGAGGGATAACAAACAGATAGCTGGTGACTTTCAGCAGGTGACACAGATCGGCGAAATTAAGCTCCTGTTGTGAGCTTCCCCGCAGAGGAGGCTCAGCCCATTGCCTGAGTTTAGGAGAACCGGCTCACTCAGGTAAGCGTTTCGTGTTGACAGTTATGAATGGTGCACGTAATAACCCCTCTGAGGGCTAAAACGGCCTCGTCTTGCTTTTCTTCAAACCCATAACACCACTTTAAGAGGTGAAAATTTTGATTAATTAGATACGACGGGAGACAAGAAAAGGCAACATCTGCTATATCCAGCAATAAGGGTATCATTCTTACAAAGGTTCTCACCCACCCACACGAAGCCTATAATTAGACACGGTGTGGGCAGGTCCGCACCCACCGTCGTGGGACTGATTCCAAGTGAAAAGAGCCAGTAGCAACCAGGATTTGACAGGGAGCTGGCTGAACGGAGCTTGCAAAGCAGCAACCCTTCCTGCGTTTCAGAGTGGTAAGTGGCTGAAAATTTGGTAGGGTTTTTGGGCAAGCGTCCTTACTAACTACTGGTTGGGACTGGAGGACTGTAAGGACCCCTGCTTAAAATAAGACAGGTTGAATGGTACGGTCTGAGCCAACAGGCAAAAAACAAACAGCAGCACTCAGAGGGATCCTGAGGAGACCCTGGCAGCAGCTACAAGGCTTAAAACTTTTCAATTCCAGGAAATCCCAGCAGGAGATGAGAATTGCTGGGCTGTGATAATGTAATGCAGCTACAAAAACAGGGTGGATTCAGTGGGGCTGAGGTAATTTAAGACTGAATACATCCCTGTGCTTTTAAAGAAAAAACAAAATGACAGTATTTGCACGTGGAATCTGGACTGCTTTTTTTTGTGAAGGGAAAACGCATGATAACCCAAATAACAGCTGAAATGAAAAATGAGGATAAATTAGGCTACAAAATCAAGCATTACTAGGAGCACTGCAAGTTTAAAGGGAGAATGGAAGTGGGGGAGAATTACAGAGCTGTTATATGAAAGAATGTGGTAAACAAGATGTATTTTGGTATGCTACCACATACAGAAAGCTTGAACTAGTCAGCAGCAAGGGTTATTCTGCACTTTAGAAACGGCAAAAGAAAAATAGCGTTGGTCTTAGAGTTGACTAAATTTAACAGTAGCCTAATCGCGAAGAACAGTGAAGGTCCTGCTGGAAAGGCAGACAAGTGGCCAGATGGTACTGGAGGTCAGATGAAGGCTCCCTAGATGGCACAAAATTGGCACAGCCACTTTCTAAAACAATCATATTTGTCGGGGTTTTATGTGATGCTTGTAATCAGTTTAAATGATCATAATTGTCTCTATAAATTTAAACAGACAAATACCAGTGTAGGGTCAAGGTGAGAACTCTTATTATTTAGAAAACCAGAGCAGATACTGCACAAAGTTCTGAAGTGGGAAGCCAAGGACTTGATATTTAATTTTCTTTACTATTATGTCACAATTTATTTATGTCGTTCACCATTTCTAAGCAATTGACAAAACACCTTAAAAGCCCAAATCTTACTGCATTCTCCAATGATGAAACAATGACGCACTTCCCACATTAAACGCCTCCAGAAAAAAAAATTTATCACTATTCTGAGCCATTATTTCAGTTTAATGCCCCAGTCCACTGTCTCAGATTCAGTTTAAAAGGTCAGTAGATATCAAAGAACTCTATTACCCAGAGCAGACAACATACGTGAGTCATTCCTTGCCTTGCAGTATTGGGTGGTTTGGAGAAGGAAATCTACAAAAGGTTCTGGACAGCTTTGCTCCGCTACAAAATTGATTTATCTAATGTTAAATCTGTGGGTTTCAGAGCTGTGCAATTAATATCCATTTCCTCCTGGAGAACTTCACTGTACCTAAAAGCTGATGAGCCAGCAGGAAAGGAGACTGGCTAACGCCAAGATGCTCTTTTACAAATTATTACTCATTTGTATTGAAGCACACCCAAAGAGCCTTCATCCAGAATTAGGACCCTACTATGGGCTGTTTATGGGGAGGAGCTGGAGCTGAAATTAAGTCTTTTATCAATTATGCCAATTATTCTGCTACCTGAATTGGTACACCGTATCACCGGCACTTTGTCCAGTTCTTCGCACACCAGTTTTCAATATTTGATAGCCTGGACAAATAACTGTGTCTGAGCTACTGGAATGGGGACTGTGCCTGGAAAAGACGGTATTCTTTGTATACGTGTAAAGAATGGGCCAGACAACCTCTACAAAACAAACAAAAAAACTTATAACGTACTTTCAGGTATTTGCATATCAGTAAATACGTACATGATCTCCCATTTGTGAGGCCTAAAGATACTAATGTAATATTTTTTTTCCTTAGCTCCTTTTACCATTATGAGTAATGTTACAGTGCTTGGGTGTGCAATTAGCAAGTGTTCTCTAAATGCCTCAGGCTCAGACATGCAAAAATTTGCTGAGAGAACATGAAACTTAACCTGTAACTTCTATAGCCAACGCTTAAAGGCCAAACTCTGGATGGATTCTTCTCCTTCATGTTGCCTTTATACTCTGTTAACTGAGCGCTGTGCCAAACTACTGGAAAATACGAAAGGCTAAAATAAAACACTGGAAAGACAGAACTGGCATAAATATTCTCTTTTTAAGGAGAGTACCAGTGCAGGAAACGTAGGAAATATGGTTGGAGTGGTAAGGCAGGAAAAGATGAAAAAAAAAAAAAAACCCAAACCCAACAGCGTAAACAGTGAAAATTAAAAAGATTTGAAAGGAGATGAAGAACTTAAACTTCACTAGGGAGAAAAGCAGACCTGAAAATTGGAAAGACAGCATAAGATGAAGGGACAAGGAGATGCCACGCTTAGCTCCATTGACAGCTGAAAAGAGCTAGCGCCGCAGATCGTTACTGCAGAAGGAACTGTTCCTGCTCTGCCGCTGCTTGCTTTGAACATAATGATATTAATGCATAGGCTGATGAGGTGACCCTTTAACTTCCCATTTAGCCTCTTTGAAACACGGGATGAGGAAGTGGAAGGCAAGGTCTAGATCATCAGCCCTCGTCCACGCCACTTCTCTCTGTCACATTAAAATGTGATAAAACTCCATCTTAAAACCAGCTGGGTTTGCCCTGTCACTCCACCTCGATGGCTATTTCAGGACAACATACTGGACTTCATTTTTTCATGGCTAGTTCTTGTTCCACCACTACTGCTTTAAGTATCACTGCTCCTCTTCTGGTCTCAGGTTATATCTCTGGGGAACAACCATTTACACTCCGAGATTTCGTACTCCTAGTCTAAAAAGTCGTCTCTCCACATCTTGCTCTGCATTCCCTCTTTTCCATTCTCGTGATTATCCAAGAAGGCTTTCGCTCAACCTTCTCCATTTTCCTTCTCAATAACCCTCTTGAACTGTGCACGCGGCACCAAAGAAACCTCTGTACTCTTTAAATAATACCCCCATCTATATATTGAATACAATACGTATACCTGAAAACACTATTCTTCCAACTGCACGTGTGGAAACAAACACTAACAAGTTCCTTGGCACTTCGAAAGTCACCAGTACTACACTAGCAAGACTTCAAAGCCCTTTTGAGTCATTGCTTCCTCAGATGTTTACCTCCGTTCTGTGAGTACGATATGCAGTGTGACAGCATTTACTTTCCCGAACAATAAAAACATTCATGACCTGTAATATTTATTTACTAATCCATTAGTCTAGATGTCAGTATTTTTTCCAGTATGAGCTCATGCCCGGCAACACCAGTGTTGAAAGCTGGCATGCAGTGTAATGCCAGGAACTGACTCCCCTAAAGCCCGTATCAGTAATGATCCATCATGGGCAGTGAGTAACCGCAGGGTCAAAAGCCACAGCTTAAAAACATGATCATAGCTCGATCGTGATGTGGTGTGATGGTGCATAGTAGCTAGAACTGTATTTGTAAATCCAGGAGCTGTCTTCTAATTCTTTGCCGTTATAGTCTGAGATGCAATAATTGCTCAATTTTTAATCTACTTAATCCATGCATTTAATTTTTAATCTACTTAACTGTTGCAGTAGTGCATGTATGTAATTTTAATTTCTTAACCAAAATATCAAGTAGCAGAGCAGATCTTATTAAAATCCGAGTATCATGAGACTTATAATGTTGATCTTATAAGAGTGTCATGTTTGTCATGTCAAGTAACTGAATTCAATTACACAACTTAATCTTTTAACAGTTTTTCACAATTTTTCTTTCATGACTGGGTATCCTGTGGAGCATTTAATTATTTCGCCCCAGGCTGATATTGGACTAAAACTCCACAGGTCTGAAATTCCTCAGGTCATTCATCCTATTTTTGTTTTACCTGTTAGCATACCAGTTTTCTTCAAATCATGTCTCTGGAATTTTCTTACTAATCAGTAACTTTAAAAAGTTGTCAATAGGTTTTTTTGATAGTTTTTTATTTTTTTTAAGGATCTCAGCTGTGAGTTACCAAAGTCCAACGATTTTAAAATATGTAATTCCAGCAGCTGTTCTACAGCAAATCTAGAATTATTGTCTGAACAGAGTATCACCATAAATACTTTTTTTCTGGTGTGAACAACATCAGCTGGTTTTGGTAAAGGGAGGAAAAAAAAAAAGTGTAAATATTTCACTTCAGCTGCATCATTGCCTTTTGCTCCATTTTATCTAATAACGGATCGAAACCATTGCATCTTTTTAATTTTTCCATGCATGAAATATTCCTTCTTAATTCATGTCTTAATTCTGTTGGCCATAAATACAGGTTGGCATTGCCATTTTCCTTATGAAATCTGTATGACTTTTAGCTATTAATTTCCAGTTATCAATATTCCCCTTTTTCGTTCTTTTGTGTTCTTCCAGTTTCTTTCACTTTACCAAGTGGCCTGTACGTTTTCAATCTCTTTTCTATTACTTTTTTTTCAGCATAAAGCTACCCAATCTTCATCAAAGAAAACAGTGGCCGTTTTGTATCCTGTTACTGCTCACCAAAGAAAGAGATAAGAAGGGTGGTAAGAGAATGGTGAGTAAAGTTCTAAGCAATTAGAGAAATAACAGATTTTTATTTTTTTTTTAATTTAAAACAAGGTATTTACTGCAATGAGTTTTTTAGATTAAAAATGCTGATAAAAACTCTGAGATTTGGGCTTGCTTCTCTTGAATAGACTGCGTGCGTGTGTTTGTGCGCATGGCCTGAGGAAGGCGTGCAGGTACCTGTGTGGGACTTAAAAATACACTGTTGACAGTCATTGTGCAGACTTTCTCATATCTCACAAGCCATCCACTAGTGGCCCGTGAATCATGGGTTGAGCAACAGTGTCCATAAGATTACCTGATGGCCTATTGTGAAGGACAGCTACTGGTCCAGTGTAGGTTTTATACATTAGATGTCAGTCTAGGAATACTTGCAATTAATATTATTTTTTTTCCTGAGCTGAACAGCAATTTTCAAATACTTAGTGCTGGTTTTGCTTCAGAAGCGCACGTCCTCTGTCCATGGAGTGCAACAATTGAGTTCAGCGTTCAGCAGCCGTCCTACCAGCAATACTGGCTGGGCTGAGATCACATTCACAAACAGGTCATTCCAGTTCCTCTTGTTCAGCCCTAAGCTTCTTAAATGCCCAGTGAAAGAATTATCCCCCCATCAAATCCTACACTGCCTCAACTCTTTTAACAAAGACATAATTTCTTAACATCTTAACACCTACCCACTAAAAAAATTGTCTCCTACCCAAACTATCGTGTTCTCTTAATAACAGAATGAATCAACATTCCACAAAAAATAAAAAAATAAAATTTTTCCATCTTCCATTACTCACCTAGCTACATGTTCATTTCTATTTTCTGCCTTCAGAGGATGAACCTCTGATGGGAAACTACTGATCACTTCTATTTGGCCACAACCTCCCACATTTTCTAAAATGGTTCCTCATTAGCCGCCTTTCAGATTTTGAGTCTGAACAGAAATTATACTGTCCTTCCCGCTGTAGCGTTCCCAACATGGACTATACATCTCCTGAGTGTGAGCTCTCTCCATTAAATATAAACAAATCCCACTGAGCTCTCCAATTCATTTGATGAGACACATCTTCCATGATTTTCCTGCACTGTCATCAGTACCATCGTGACGATGGGTACTCCTTGACAGATACTCCAGCTGAACAGAGGTGCTCCTTTCGGCTACAGTTAGGATCTCTCTGTTCCTCTCTGTCACCAGCTGCTTAGAGTAATTCCTGACCCTATTCCCTCGTACTCTTACTCACTGCTAGACATCCTCTCTGCTGCCCACTCTCCTCGAGCAGCTGGTTTTTAATCTGTTAACTACATCAATGGATATATTAGACTTGGGAACAGAACTGTATTTCCAAGGAAATTTCATGATTCCTCTTCAGCTCTGCACTTTGCAGCTCCAGCTCACTACTTAGATATTCGGCCTTCCTCCTCTGCCCTACCACATAAACAATGAGCTATTACCACACAGGGACTTCAGGGTTGGTTAGAGAGCGCTCAGAGACATGGTCTTTGCACTCAGACCTATCCCATTTGGCTTGTTTAGGAAACCACGTCATTCCAGCCAAGTAATCTGACTTGCACCAAAATAACCCCAGACAGGTAGATCTTATATGCCTCTCCTGCCTGACATTCAACACAGAAGCTTCAAGGACAAATTCTGTGACATTCCAAATTGCTTCTGGTTTGTTTCTGAGAGCATTCGGTAGTGTCAATGACATTTGGAGTGCTGGTTTTCTACTTTTCTCACATTGACAAATCTCTTAAAAATATCCCTTGGAGGGAGACAGTCTCCCACATAACAATATTATACCTACTAAATTTACCATTTCTCCTTAATTACTTATAATGAGCTATCTCAATGGCCAGGGGTAAGAGCTCAAAATTTTTGCTTTACAAGAAAATTGGTGTGTTGAAAATGGGAGGCAGGTGCCATAAGAAACACCTAGAAGAGGACGAAATTGAGAACAGTGAATAAGGCAAACAGGAAGGGAGGAGAATGGTGAAATATATGGAACCCCTGCCATGGGAAAGCCAAGTAAGGAAAGTGTAGAGGAAAGGAATCTGAATAAAGTCAGGATACGAAGGTGCATAAACGCAAAGAGCAAAAGGAAAAGGCAGCACAAACAGCCTGAAGAATCATAGAATCATTTAGGGTGGAAGGGACCTTCAAGATCATCGAGTCCAACCATTAACCTAGCACTGCCAGGTCCACCACTGAACCATGTCCCTAAGCACCATGTCTACCCATCTTTTAAATACCTCCAGGGATGGTTACTCAAGTACTTCCCCGAGAAGTCTGTTCCAGTGCTTGACAACACTTTTGGTGAAGAAATTTTTTCCTAATATCCAATTTAAAACTCCCCTGGTGCAACTTGAGGCCATTTCCTCTCATCCTATTGCTTGTTACTTGGGAAAAGGGACTGACAGCCACCTTGCTACAACCTCCTCTCGGGTAGCTGTAGAGAGAGCGATAAGGTCTCCCCTCAGCCTCCTTCTCTCCAGGATAAACAACCCCAGTTCCCTCAGCCAATTAGACTTGTAATCTAGAGCCTTCTCCAGCTTCGTTGCCCTTCCTGGAACATGCTGCAGCTCCTCAATGTTTTTCTTGTAGTGAGGGGCCCAAGCTGTTGAGCGTGCAGACTTTATCAAGTTTCAAGTATCACTGTCTTTGTTCTACCACGCCTCCCACCTATCTTCTCACAGATAGCAAAAATCAGGACCTCGTGATCCGATTCACTCCCTCAGCAACCTGCATGTGGTATTGGCTGTGCAAGAAATGCAATGAACAGCAAAACTGAGTGAAGGGGAAGGATCACCTCCCTCATCCTGCTGGCAACGCTCTTCCTGATGCAGCACAGGATGCTACTGGCTGCCTTTGCTGCAAGGGCATGTTGCTGGCTTATGGTCAATTGGTGTCCACCAGGACCCTCAGGTCTCTTTCTGCAAAGCTTCTTTTCAGTTGATGGGTCCCCAGTGTGTACTGACCGGTGTATGACATTATTGCCCTTCACGTGCAGGTTTTTGCATTTTTCTTTGTATTAAACTCTTTTAAAAAGGACAAATCACTCTAAATAAAATGGTTAACCTGTTTATTCAATTTGCTTTAGGTGGTTGGAATGTGGATTACTGCACTTTATCTCCTTGGCACAGTAGCAGGTGAGACACAATTTCTATAAAAACCACCACTAGACAGCAAGTTGAGACGAAATAATATTTCGGAGATCATGACTGGTATTTTCCTTTACACTGAAGTTGTAGTATGATTTGCGTGTCATTGCATGACACTGTCTATTAGTGTGCATAGAACTAATGCTAAAAGGCTCTGCTCTGTTTAAATTTTATTATTAAGAATACAAGACACACAACTCTGTGCTGAAAATTCACAGAGAATTTCAGAGTCACGTGTCCTATTCTATCTACGTGGGCTGCCTTTACACAACTGCTGTGTACAAAGAATCAATCATAGAATCACAGAATTGTTAGGGTTGGAAGGGACCTTAAAGATCATCTAGTTCCAAACCCCCTGCCCTGCGCAGGGACACCTCCCACTAGATCAGGTTGCTCAGAGCCCCATCCAGCCTGGCCTTAAAAACTTCCAGGGATGGGGCTTCCACCACCTCTCTGGGCAACCTGTTCCAGTGTCTCACCACCCTCATGGTGAAGAACTTCTTCCTAACGTCCAGTCTGAATCGACCCATCTCTAGTTTTAATCCATTCCCTCTAGTCCTACCATTACCCGACATCCTAAGAAGTCCCTCACCAGCTTTCTTGTAGGCCCCCTTAAGATACTGGTAGGCCACTATAAGGTCTCCTCAGAGCCTTCTTTTCTCCAGGCTGAACAACCCCAACTGCCTCAGCCTGTCCTCATAGGAGAGGTGCTCCAGCCCTCTGATCATCCCCGTAGCCCTTCTCTGGACACATTCCAGCATGTCCATATCTTTCTTGTAGTAGGGGCTCCAGAATTGGATGCAGTACTCCAGGTGGGGTCTCACGAGAGTGGAGTAGAGGGGGAAAGAACCACTCAGCAACAGGACCCTTAGCATAACAGACAGTGCTAAAACATGAAAGTTGAGCATAAGTGAGCAAGACACCCATTTGAGCTAGAAAAGGCTACTATAGTGAAAGAAATTACCATTTCATTCACAATACAAGGTTACTTGTAGAAGGATACGTAGATATCCTTCATTCCTATGAACAGAGACACAATGCTATGGAGTGGAAGCAAGCAGGACCAATCCTAACAAGCACTTCTGAGTTAATCCTTCACAAGACTAGAAAACGATGTCAAAACAGTGTCTGGGTCTCTACTTGGTTTATCCTCAAATTACTTAGCTCCCGTTGTGTTACCTGCCTCAGGCAATATCCACTAAGGAAACAAGAATGAATCTCAGTTTCAAAATAAATCATAAAATTAAATTCTGAGTTTTCTGCTCTTCAGGCTGTTGTAGTCTCAAATACATCATCAAGCGTAAGAGAGTCCAACATATAAACACATTGTTTCTTCCACTCTAGGTAAAGAAGTTTGCTACCCCAGGCTTGGCTGTTTTACAGATGACCCACCCTGGTCCGGGGTACCGGGGAGACTTCTGACAGGTCTGCCTGATTCTCCAGAACATATGAACTTGAGCTTCTCTCTCTACACCAGAGAAACAGGAAATAACTCACAGGTGACATTTATTTTTAACATCGAGAACTGACTAAACCTACAAGTGTTTGTTAACATGTTAAAAAGTCTACATCAGCCATCGTAGCCAAACAAGTCAGAATAAGAAGATAGTCTGAAGGTACAGTAATGAATGTACTTTCGGGTAAAGCACGAAAAAAAAAAAGCTATGAATGAACTGTAGGACATAACAGCTTTCCTGGCATTTTCCTGCACAAGGACATGGATTACAGCAGACTGCCTTTTGCATGCATGTAGGTCTCTGAGGAAAGCTGGAGACTCATTCAAATAAACACCCTTCTGAGTATTCAGATAGGAGAGCTGCTGTTTCGCAGGGAAGCTAGCTAGGAAGATACTGTCAGCTTTTTAAAAGAAAAGCCTGATTTTATGCAATTTCTAAACCCACATTCCACCTTGAAATCTGAGGGATTTTACATTCTTACCTGTCTCTCTGCACCCTGAAAATAAGACAGAGCTACCCAAGTTGCTTATGCCCTGAAATACTGAGAGCAATGTGGAGGAACCTGTAAGATCAGGAGCTGGGACCACATCGCTTCAGCAAATGCTTATGAAATTGCTAAATCCCTCTCAGGCTCCCAGACCTAGCGTCCCCTGAGCTGTACGGGGAGATGTTTAGGATTCCTCTGGCATGAACTATGATGCCATCGCTGCCATTGCAGACATCGTTGCTTACAGCA
Source organism: Larus michahellis (assembly GCF_964199755.1). NCBI lineage: Eukaryota > Metazoa > Chordata > Aves > Charadriiformes > Laridae > Larus > Larus michahellis. Next base: position 65,564,593 of record NC_133901.1, read on the forward strand.
ATCCTGGTTGCCATGCTGAGAATCCCACTCAGGCTCTCTAAGGATGAGAAGTTATACCTGTAATAAATTTTTACGATCTGCAGAGCAGGGACAGGTGAGCATACAAGATAAATGCAGCCGCAGGTTAGTCAGCACTTCTGTTGTTGACAAAATAAGTCAAAATACACCTTACACTACTTCCCAGCCACTAAACTTAAATGTTTCTATGATCTAAGGCACAGCCCAAACTCCCTGAGCTCACATCACAGACCCTGTATTTGTCCAAAAAAAATACAGACAGTCAGATATTGTTCTCAGAGGAAAAGGAAAATATGTAACTAAGCAGCTTGCAGCAAAGTGTGAAGATCACTTTCGCCCCTATTGCACGCAGTTCTTGTATGAAATTCTTTCAGCCTTTCTGGGGCAGCTAATCACAAAATCAGGCATAGAAACATCACCTATCTAGGAAAAAAAAAAAGGCAAAAAAAAAAAAAAAGCTGTTGCTTAGATGCAGAGCAGCACATTGAAGCCAAAGGTCAGGTCAGTAAAAGGGCAAGTTGAACCAGGAGATGTGGAGCTGGTGGGCTGCCCTCTGGAGCAACTCCTCCAACTCAGGCCAACAGGCATCATGTAACACTGTGTCCCTTTTAGGTTGCCTCATGTTCCACATAAGGCAGTTCTTCCTCCATGAAGCAAAATAGGTGCAATAGAAACCACATGGGCACAACTTCTTCAGAAACCACAGTGAAGCTGAGAAAATCCCCAAGTTCCAAAAATCACAGGCTGTCCGTTCAAAGCAGTCCCTTCAGTCCTGCAGAGGTGATGACCTAGATGACTTTTTTTAAATGTTTGAAAGTATGAATAGATAAAACCTTTTTTCTTTTTTTTTTTTTCCCCCCACACAGGTGATCTCGGCAATAAACTCCTCAACCATCCAAAACTCACATTTTTCCTCACGTAGGAATACCTCCTTCATCATTCATGGATTTGGCAGCACTGGAAAAACAGGCTGGGTGGTAGAAATGTGCTTGGTATGAGAGAGCATCCTCTGATTTCCATCAGCAGTTGTAACTACAATCTGCCAGTATCCTTTAGGCGCTAACGTTCACCTTCCATTTTGCAATTCATTAGGTAGTAGCGGATAACAACTAAGAAGTAAATTTCACAAAAGCCAAAGTGTTCCCTCTCTGGAAGATGCAGCATAGTCAAAGTTTCTTGGTCATGTCTGACACTATGCTTCTCTAGAGAGTTTCCATCCCCAAACCCTACAGATCAGGTCAAAGCAATACATTGAACAGATGTCCCCAGCCTCTACATCGTATTAGACACACCAATTCACCGCTTCTCCCATTAGCAAAAATTGAACCATCTTTCAGTCAAAAAAGTCTTCCTGAGTTGTAAAGCTCAGGTTTCAGTCTACAAATACTATTCTGAGTCACCGCTATTCAGTTCTTAAAAAAAAAAAAAAACAAACAAGCAAACAAACAAAAGCCAACAAAAACCAAAACAAAAACAAGCCCAACAACAGAAAAATCCTTTTTGTTTGATCACAGACTGCAATGAAAAAAAGATTTCCAATATGAAATGTGGAAGCTACCACAGAACCAGCAGAGTGAACTCTGTCAGTGACAGCCTTGGCTCTGACAGATAAGCAAAATCTACTCTTGTTTCTGCTTCTTCCACACTGGCAGGGAAAAGGAGAAGCTAGGAAAAGACCACCACTAAATACCAAGTCACAGATCTGTAGAATTATTTTTGTTCGTAAGTCCCTGAAAACTTTTAATCTAGAATATTGAATTTCCCATTTTTTTAGTTGAAAAGAAACAGCAATTCTATCTGCCTCTCCATACTACAAACCGTGCTTATGGTGCCTATAGGAGAGGAGGGAATCCAGCATTCAAGACACTATCACTTGAAGCTTCTATTTTCCTTGTCATTCACTTTCAGCTGTTTACCATAGATAAATTTTTGTTTCCACTCCTTGTTCTTTCTCAAACCCGAGCTAAGCCTCTGTCGTAGACAGCTGTAGCTGCAGACTTTGATATATTCTTCCAGTGGAAGAATCACTGGTCTCTGCAAGACAGTGAGCAGTTCCAAAGTGACCAACACATTATCTTCCTTACTGAAATAGAAACTTCCTACTCTGCCCCAAACCTTTCCAGTCTGCTATGTCTCTCTTAAAGACACTTGGTAAATAAGTTTACTTTCTATATAATCCAGTTAAACTACCAACATCCCTCAAAGAAACTCACACACTGCACATAGCAGCTACTGTGCAGTTGTGTGGCTTTTCCAAATTATTTCAAATAGGTATACAAATGGCTTATAAAATAAAATATTTTTATTACAGTCTTTCATAATTGATACTTTTGGGATTAATGGCTTGTTATATTCTGTTCTGTAAGAAGTGGTGCGTTCCAGTGTGGTACGGGCTACAGTGAAGAGTCCTGTATCTTAATGAATGATAAATTACATTATTATATTACCTTTTAATGATTATTCTGATTTAAGTTGAATCTCTGTTTGTTATTATGTTTCCTTAAATACTTTGCTTTATGTGTTCCCACATGAGCTGTTACTGGAAGTGGAAAACATCAACTGCATTGCGGTCGATTGGGAAGAAGGTGCTAAAGGCACCTACATCAGTGCAGTCAACAACATCCGCGTGATTGGGGCTGAGGTTGCTTATTTCATAAAAACTTTACAGGTAAAAGACACAGCTTTACCGCCTACAATTCTTAAGCGGATGCAGTGGGGTTATGATGCTGCTGCTTTGATTTTGAACCTTGTCCAGTGTGGTCAGGCAATGCTTCAGGAAGAGCTGAACAATGTTGAGATACAGCTAATTATACTGATTGTGAACTCTGTAAGGACTTCTGACAGCCACAAAAGACGCAAATTAAGCTAATGTGGTTCAAAAGAGGTGCCAATTAATTAAAGACCGGTAGATGGCAACATTTCCATATGATGATACAAGCAAGAAGGCATTCAGTGGAAATGAGGCAAGGCCTCGGTGATTACGAGCTTTGCCAGCCTTGTGTATGTGTTCTAGAAGCAAATTAGTATCTCAGCTTAGCATCACCGGAACGAGCAGGAGCTGGCTCGCTCGATAATGGCATGTTTGCTGTCGACAGGCACAATAAACCGTCCAGTTGCCTTCTGGTTGTGAACTTCATGTTCCTGAAGGCAAGCGTTCACATCTACACACGTAGCACAGAACCACTTGATTATAGAGTTTGAGAGTATCAGCATTTCCTGCTGACTTCAGAAAGCTTCATGAGTACTTGGAACTGCTGAAAATCAGAATCCTGCCTGGCTATGGACTTAACCCTGATGAGGAGGTGTTCATTTTAAAGTGCTGCAAGAGATATAGCCCAGAGCTCACAAAGCAAAGTGCCAACTTCACGCACACCTGAGCGTCAAACACTTCCCCAGAATCTGCTGGGGTACAATCTACTGCTTCTACCTAGGAAACTCATCTCTACCCTCACACATTTGCCTCTGTATCTTCCTTCTTTGCGTACAAATCCCAGGTCACTTGAAGATGGGTTCAGTTTCTCATTTAATATCTCTATTACTGCACCATTTGCAGTCTAGGCCTCTCTTTCTTCCATTACAAAAAAAAAAAAAAGAAATTATACAGAAATGATCCTTAGGCTTTCTTTCCTTTTCCCCAATTTACAAACTTCTGGAGTTTGAGTTCAGAAAAAGTTAAGTTGCATTGTCAATGGAAGTACTTCAGTAAGATGTATTTGAAGGAATCTGCTGTCTAACGATACAGACAGACAGGCCAATACTACAGATCTGTTTTTATTTTGGTACGCGCATGACAAAACAAAACCTAGTGTAAAAACCTCAAGCAATTAGCAACCAATCCTTATGTCACTACAAAACCCAGCAAATCCCTGGCTGAAAGGTGACCCCTGCATACAGCCCACTCGCTGATTAATCTCCATTTCCACCCACAAAGCACGTGTGATGTTTCAGCAGTGCAGGTCTTGTACAGGTGACACTTGGCAAAGAGGAGAATGAGCGTCACCCCACCTAAGCTTCTCAGTGAAAATATTACCGAGTGATATGATCACATATTCTAAGCAGACATATGGAGAATAGACATGTGATAAGAGGGCTCCATAATAGAGTAAATCAATAAAAAATAAGATCATTTTGATGGAAGATGACATTAGGGCTTGATCCAAATGAGAAAAAAGGTTCATATTTTGTCACCAAGGGTAACTGAGGATGGTAACCATATGCCAACACCATAACAGTGAATCCATCATCACTAGGCATTTAGAATTCTACATTGGATCATTTTCTATCAAGTCTTCAAGTAATTTAAACAATAATTAACTCAAGGAACTCACACCCTGTTTGCTATGCAGGAAGTCAGTCTAGATGTTCACAAAGGCCCGTAATGTAAGACATCCTCTTTACTTGCTATTTAAAGCCTGTGTTCTTGTCTCTCACCACCATGACCTTAATGATCAGGAACTCTTCAGATACTTCCTTTGCAAAATTCATCTAATTGGCCACAGCCTGGGAGCACACACTGCAGGAGAGGCGGGAAGAAGGATCCAAGGCATCGGACGGATAACAGGTAGGCTGGTCACTGAGGTGCATAGCACTAAAAGCTGACATAGCATGTTCCTAAAGTAGGAAAGGAACTTGCAACACACTGCTCTGTAGACTGGAATTAAATTTTTGACAGTGCTGGAGACACCATGTGTGAGAACAGGCAAACTTTACGCTTCTCAGAAACAGGGGTAATTATTACATCTTCTTTCTCTAATTAAGTTAAAAACTCTTTAGTGGAAAACTTTAGTGGAAGGACAAACATATTTAATATGTTTTTAACATTACTGTCATTCACTGGGTTAGATCAAGCCCTCCACAAAGACAAAGCAATGTATCAAGAATCCTCAGTTTTTCCTATACGTAAAGCTTTACAGGCCAGTAATAAACTCCCAGGTAATGAAATGCCTCCTTCAGAGTAATACGATGCCATTATATAGTTTATTAGAAAATATTTCACTTCTGTTGGAATAAGTTTGCACAAAGGCTCAAAAAAACATATTATTGCATATTTTTCTCAGTTCAACTTAGAATTCACATCATTATTGTTCAACGTGCTTGTGCAGTACTGAACATCTGATGTTGTAAGTTGGCAAAAGACATATTAACACATGCAACACTTCTCTCTCTCCCTCCCTCAACCAATAAATGTGGGGGTTTTCAGGCTTAGACCCTGCTGGGCCCTATTTTGAAGGTACTCCTCCTGAGGTGAGACTGGATCCTTCAGATGCAAACTTTGTTGACGTTATTCACAGTAATGCTGCTCACTTCCCTGCCATCGGTAAGTGTTTGTGTACAAACAAATACCTGCAGGGATGGGGACATCACCAAGACACTGACATCATCACACGTGTATCTCAGGGCTTGGAATATATAACACCAGCGGTCACCTTGACTTTTACCCAAATGGAGGAACTGTGATGCCTGGATGCACCGATTTAATTCCGGAGATGAAACAAAGTGATTTTGAAGCTATCATTGCAGGTAAACACACACTCCCAACACGCGTACTCCATTATTTTTGTTTGATCCTGAAACATGAACTGTGACTTTTTCTCCCCAATGTAACTGTCTATTTGGGAGAAAACAGCAAAACAGAATTGGTTTTTGCCTATTTACTCATAAGTAAGGAAAGGCAATAAGGAAGAACAAAGGCTGGATCAGAACACTGTAGGGACAGGAGGAATAATACAGGACCAAGTTTTGCTTCTGTAATTTGAAACTGGTGCTGCAGAACACACAAAAAAAAACCCAGAAAACGGGGAGTCTGGAAGTTCAACACCCTGACAACCTTAGCAGGAGGTTTTCTAGGCTGAGACAGGCCAGCATCATGTCCAAGCCTGTGGCATGACACCACCACCTTGTCTTCCTTGCAGACGCTGCAAAGTGCATCCAACGCTTATAAGGCATGAATTAGGCAAAAGCACTCAGTGTTTGCAGGGACTGCACATGCCTCACCTCTCTACCCGAGACTTCTCTCTCTTCTCCTCTTTGGGGAGGTTGGCAGAAGGCCGATGGGTTCTCTTTCCTCTCTCTCTCTATATATATGCACGCACACGCACAGATATATATGGCTGCCTTCATAAAAGGGACTATTAGGCCACAGCAGACCAATGCATCAAGAGATGCACCACTTAGATGTGGTGTTAAGGGATATGGTGTAAGGGAGAACTTTGTAGAGTGGAGATGATGGTTGGACTCGATGATCCCAAGGGTCTTTTCCAACCTAAATGATTCTATGATTCTATGAAATCTTGGGGTAACTGGCACACAGTTCTCTGGATAAAGCACAGACAAAACACTAACTTCTACTGCAACTCGAAATGTGTAAATTCAGTTGAAAAATTATTACAAGACCATACTGCTGTTCTGTGCCTCAGCCGTTCCCATGTTGAGGCAAGTGCAGCTCTTACACAGGAGGTTATTGCATGGATGCTCATAAACTTTGTTCCAACAGATGCTACGGTCATTGGAGGGTGCCATCACTCTCGCAGCCATGAGTTTTATTTTGAAAGTATCCTCTATCCCACCGGATACCTTGGATATCTCTGCGAAACGTACAAAGCCTTTGAGTCAGTAAGTATATCAGCCCAGGAATGAGCAAGCTGTAAAGAAAATAATCCAGGTCTCTGCACTCACGATAGGTCCCGTGCACCCGGATGCTGGTGCGTTGTGCTCTTGTGGGGTGGTTTGGTAGGAGGAAGAGTGGAAAATGAATCCCCGAAGCACAAATGATATCACCAAATAGGAAAAAAAATTAAACCCTGTACAATTCTCACCCTAAACCTTTACAGAAAGAGCACATAAAGTAGATGTATCTACCCTACTGAGCCCTGGCTGGAAGAAGAGACATTTGGAGCCTCCAAAATCATTGGCTCTTCTCTAATTTACACTGGGCACTGATTAGAGCACCTAAATAAACACACTTGTGAACAATGTTCCTTTTTTCCCCGGCATATTGTATTGCAGAGTGGATGCAGGGAAATTACCTTCCCAGTGGAAGGGTAAAATTGGCTTATATTTTGTCCTAGACTCTGGCTGAAAAAAATAATATTTGAACTAGGGAGTTTCAGACCATCATCCACACAGGTGTTAAACCTGCTCATTCCACACCCGCTCGGTATTGATGGGTGCGGGAGCTGTTAGCCATCATGTTTTGGTGGCAAGGTATGACAGCATACAATGCTGCCACAGCTTTGCAAGATCGTAACAGCATCTTGAGCCTTAATTTTGTTAGAAGTAGGATGAAAAAAAATACTCCTAATTAACTGGTGCTCTTATTTTCCCTAGGGAGACTGTTTCCCGTGTCCCCAGGAGGGATGTCCAATGATGGGGCACTACGCTGACAGATTCCCAGATAAATTGAAGAGGGTAAACCAAAAGTATTTTTTAAACACAGCAGCAGATCCACCTTTTGCTAGTAAGTGGAGGAGGTTTGTTAACAGTTGTTCACATTCGAAAAGTGATTGCCTTGACGTGATTTACAGCCACGCACTTCTGTTGCTTCTACAAACAACCACTAACACCTCTGACAAAAAAAAAAGTGCTACGTCAGTTATCAAAATTCAAGATCACCGAGTCTTTCGTTTGCTAACATGAACAAATTCCCGGGGGGGTGGGGGGGGAGTGGGAAGGAACAAAACCAGAACTTTCCACTATATTAGCATTTTTAGATCTCTCGTATCAATGGCAATCTAGTTTTATTTTGCTTTTCTTTATGCAGCTTGGAGGCAAAAAGTATTTCTCAAACTGTCTGGTGTAAAGAAAATGAGGGGGGACATAAACCTGGTTTTCCATGACACAGAGGGGAACACAAAAGAATACGAAATTGCCAGGTAAGATAAATTAATATTTCCCTATAGCATTTAATGCTGCTAACCTTAATCTACAGATTTTCCACGTATTTAAGCAGTGCAAACACTTATTCTGCACTGCAGACATTCTACTTAACATCAGACATGAAAAAAACTTATCCAATAGATAAGATGTATGAAGGCAGAATGGTTGCAAAAAGGACATGGAAGTCACTTCCTTTACATGAATTCATAGAATCACAGAATCGCCTATGTTGGAAGGGACCTTTCAGATCATCGAGTCCAACCAGCAACATAACTCTGACAAAAACCATCACTGAACCATATATCTAAGCACTATGTCTACCCGTCTTTTAAATATTTCCAGGGATGGTGCCTCAACCACTCCCCTGGGCAGCCTGGGCTTAATAACCCTTTCGGTGTAAACATTTTTCCTAATATCCAATCTAAACCTCCCCTGGTGCAACTTGAGGCCATTTCCTCTTGTCCTGTTGCCTGTTACTTGGGAGAAGAGACTGACCCTGACCTTGCTACCCCCTCCTTTCAGGGAGTTGCAGAGAGCAATAAGGTCTCCCCTCAGCCTCCTTTTCTCCAGGGTAAACCACCCCAGCTCCCTCAGCCGCTCCTCATAAGACTTATGCTCCAGACCCCTCACCCGTCACAGAATTATGTGACTTTATGATAAATTAGGAATACAGTTTGACAGGAGAAGTGCTGTGTTTCCAGATGTGTAAATTTATTTTTTATTTTTTTTAAAGAGCAACTCAGAGAATGCACATAATTCATAGGGTGCTCACCCATTACACACGGGCTTTAGCACTACTGCTCCCACGCGAGCGTGGTGTCACATGTGCCCGCATACTCACTCCACGCGCTGACAAGACTCTCTGCTCTGCCCGTGACTTGCTGGATGATCTCATGCAAAGCCATCCTATGCCTGAACTTACCAAATTTGCAAAGTGGATACCTCCTTCCTCCGCAGACCAAAGCCCCACCGAAGTTCCCAGCTCATCTATAAAATCCTCCCCGATAACCTCGTCTGGAACTCTCCCTGTAGCCATACCTGCAAAACTCAGCACCCATGGGTGCTGGAGGCAGTCCCAGCCTCACCCGTACCACCTCCCGGTGGTCTCCTGACATGTGAGCATTTAAAGTTTGCAGTGGTTTTTTTCAGCCCCTCCCCATTCAGCACATAACATCCCAGAGTGCTTACCCAGTGACCTCTGCTGTTGCAAAAAAACAGCAAAAGTGCAAATTTCTGTTCTAACAAAGGGGAAAACACACATCTTGTGGAAAATGTGATTTTGTTCAATAACCTCTAAACTGCGTTGCTGTCTTCATTCTATTTGCAGTGGTGTCCTTTCTCAAGACGAAGTTTATACAAAATACCTTGATGTTGAAATTAATCCAAGAAATACTACAAAAATTGAATTTCTGTGGAATAAAGCCATATTCACTCTGCTCTGGGCAAGACTGGGAGCAGAAACAGTCAATATAATTCATGGAGAAGATGGGCGTAGGTACGTGTATCCCTTTTAAGGTCAGAAGGAATGGGAAAGGAGTGCAAAAACCCCAGGAGACAGAACTGAAAAATGGTCTTGATAAATTGGACACGTGGTTTGCAATCAACAATGTGAATTTCAGCAATGACAAAGACAAGATATTAGACTTTGGACAGAAAAACAAATGTTTGAGTACAAACCAGGGAATAACTGTCTGGAAAGGAATACAGCAGTAAATAATTTGGAATGTATACTGTTTTGCCACAGCAAAACAATTACAAACCAAGATAAAGCAAGTCTCATTCTCAGGTGCATTACCAAGAGCATTGTATAGAAGATCCAGGGAGTAATCATTCTAATTGGCATAAGTGGGGTGAGACTGTAACTAGAAGGGTTATTTTTGAGTTTGGAGAGTATACTTCAGGAACGATGTCCACAGCCTGAAGTCCAGAAGAATAGCAAAAAGAAGTTTAGAAAACATGATCTGTGCAGAGCACCTGAAGGAAGTGTGTTTCTCAATAAAGAAAAGCCTGGAGAGAAGCACAAAAACATAAGTGCAAACTGTCTGTGAAGGATCACAGTCAACTATTCTACTTACCTACAGGGTTTAGGTCAAGGTTTAATTGATGTTTAAATCAATGTTTAATTGATGCAACAGAGGAAGTATTGGTTAGATATTAGGAAAAAAAACTTTCCTATAGTTTGGCATTGGCACGGATTATTTAGAGAAGCTGATGAAATCCCTTTCAGTGTGAGCTCCTAAAAAAAAGCTGCAAAGCTTTGACTGGGGGAATCTAGTTAAGCACCTAGCCTAAATAAAAGGAGCTTAACAAGACGCCTTTCTATTTTTTTTATTTAGAGCTCTATATTTGTGAATCTAGAGATTAATTGTATTAAAACTCTATTCTTATGCCTGGTCCCCAAAGGAAGGAAATTCACCTTGTTACTGATAATATACAGATGCTAATATTCTGTACAGCAGGCTTTTAGGAAGGCTTAAGTGGGATTATGGACCAAACTTAGAACCCTCAAGGTGACAGCTGACAACCTTTCATTTTTCTTTGGGGGTGGGGGGGGTGGGAATCTTGATTCAAGTATTTTTTTTCCTTCCCAGGTCAACTTTTTGTGGTCGTGGAACCGTGACATATGGAGTTCCCCAGTTACTTACACCTTGCTAGAGGTCACCGACTACAACTGTTCGATATACAGCAGCTGAGCAAACCATCGGTCCTGTGCACAGGAATATTGGTACACAAGGCTATTAAAGCAAAACTCAAACTACCTGTTGCTTCCTGTATTTTTTTTCAGTTCTTTGCAAACACACTGGTCAATGCTTTTCGCGTTTGAACCAAGTTTATTGTGCTTATAACTATAGAAGCAACTGGAAATCATATATGCTAAAATCCACTTATAACACTGCGCAGTCTTACTCTACTAGGGCGCAAGGAAAGCGGGTAAGAACTGTTTCCCACCGCATTGATAATTTGCCAGATTTTCTGTCTATCAAGCATTCTCAAGGCAAACCATTACTTCAGCACATGCCTGGGGCTGGGAATAGTCCCAAACACCTCCTTTCCACCGCCTACTCGATTGCTCAAAACTTTCCAACCCCACAGGAGAGCGCTGCCCTCAGAAGATGCTGTGGGATGAGGCAGGAAGAGAACAAGACCAGGGTATTTCTTCATCAGGGCAGCGCAGCCCTTTGTACACTGCACCTTCAGGGAAGCAACAGGCAAAGCCAAACCACAAGTCTTCCCACTTCAGAAGAAATGGAACAGCTAAATCATAGCACCTGTCTACTGTTTAATTTCAAACAGATACCTTTGCTGTGGCCGCTGACAATCCTAGAGAGAAATTCTGACTTTTGAGTAACTCCAGGCTTTGCAAAACCTGGGATTGACTATTTGACATTAAAATGAACACTACAGCTCTGCTAAGCATGGCAATGAGTGAGCCACCTGGAGCTTCAAGACACCAAGGCAGTGGATATTTTTCTAAGTATAAAAATCAAACTTTAACACAATGAATAGGAAGAAAGAGTTAATAATTTACTCACTCCCATTTCCCGACGTTTGATAAATGATGTACAAGCACTCGGGCAGATAAACTTCTAAGAACTAGGAGTAGAAATACAATATTAAGAACACATAATGAGTATAAATATCTGAATTAAATATTTTTTTGAAGTAAGAACAACAGTCAGTGTTGTATCCTTGACTAAACACTAACCAAGCCTGTATGAAATTAGAAGCATAATTAAACACAAGTCTGAGGTTCAGCCAAGAGAAATCTGCAGTCCCAAGTACTGCAAATCCCCCAGGGACTTGACAGGTGGCAAGGAAAGCGTGAACAATGCCAGGAAGCACCACGCTGCATCCCAGGAGAGAGCCACAGCATCCTGCAGCACGGGAAATCCAGTCCTCTCCTCCACCTGCTTCCTATTCCAGACTAAGCTTACTCAGGACCGCAGAGACAGAGCGAGGCCCTTATTTGTTGCTTTCTTTCTTGAAAGCCGTCTTTCTTCCAACAGCCCCTGACTGTGAGGCAACAAGGACCAGAACAACTCCCCTAGGCATAGCGAGCGTCCTGCATTGTACTGAAGGACATGCATCCCAGCCTTACCCCTTCTTCCCAAAGGAGAAGCAAGCAGCTGAAACCTATTGAGCACAGCCTAAGGAATTGCCCAGTTATCCAGTTTGTCCTATGTTATTACTGCGTTGAATAAGAGCAGCAGACTAACTATGATAAAATCCTAACTCAAATCTTTTCCACCAGCTCTTAAATTAAGTGAGAAAGACTGTTCCCCCCCATTTTGAACAAGCGTTAAACTTCTCGGTGTACTAGGGCATGTATTGATTCTCCTGTATTACTGATATGAACATATTCACAAACTAAAACGCTAGTTCAATTAAGGATGGGAGCACTGAGCTCTAGCTCACTAGCGTAGATGATATCAGTGTAATACCTATACACACAGCTGGTATCCATTTGGTCATTCCCAGCGGCAGAGATTAGGGAAGGTCAGCTCTGCAAAGATACGTGGCGACAGCCAAAAAGCATAGCCAAGCTGACAAAGCTTTCTAAGTGAAGAGTTATCTGAGGTCTCATTTCTTCTTGAGTCCACTTACAGCCTTCTCCTAGAGACGAACAGGAGCAAGGGGTTCCCAGACCTAGTCCTGTTCATTTGCACAGGCTGTTTTTCACCTTTTAGTCGATGTCTCTAGTGGAGTGACCTACTGAGTTCTGTAACATCACTACACAAAGTGGCTATGTCACTGTTTCTGGGGGAATTTTGTATGTTATTGATATATATTTCCAACACGCTTGCTCTCAGTTCATCATTCAGAGGAGAACAGCTTTCTCAAAACTTGGGTTACATGAGTAGTATCGAAAGGATCCAAAGGGGTAGACAGCTGTCCTTCTACATCTACTTCTTTCAACAAGGGACACCAGGAGAAGGTCAGACTCTTTCACTATGAAAAGGCCTACCAGATGCACTAAGAATTTCTCCTGAAGGGATAAGGCTTCACCAAATTGAGCTGATGTCAGGAAATGGGCACAGAAGACCCAAAAGCACAGGGGCATTCCACTTCCAAAGCCACTACATGCAGGGCAAGGGAGGGGACTTAAAGACAACGTTAGTTCTCTGCTAGCAGACCCCCTACATCCCAACTAGGCAACACTAAAACCAAAAGCCTTCCTAGACAAGACGAGCCCCTAAATGCACTGCTACGCAGATCTACATTACTCTCTCTAATTCTTCTGATGTGTTGCTGCCTGGGAATTACCCAACATCTGGAGCTCCAATCCTATTTTGGGCTCCAGCACACCAGTTAAAGAATCTATGCCCATGGATTTTGGAGTTTTCAGAGAAACCAACCACTAAAGTTCTTTTTGCAGCTTCGCTATAAACTATAATCTGAAATAAATGCTCCTATCTTTTTGGGAACATTTCCAAGGATAAAGCAAACTATAAAAGTACGAGCAAAGCTCGCACATTAGTGCATGGAGCTTCAAGGCTGCATTGTAAGTAGTTCAGGCTTTGGGTTTTTTTCTTTTACCTCGTCAGGTATACGGATTCCCAAGACACAGCAGTATAAACGGAATGGCAGCTCACATAGGCATCCTTACGCTAGTAAAGTAGCTACTATACATTCAATTAGAAGCATAGCCTCAACAGGACAAAAATCACCCTGGATTTAAGCTATGCTTTCATAGATTGAGGAGCTCCAGAATCTCTAGTGGAGCAAGCAAACGTAAAGCCGACTCATACCTGTCTCACATATGCAGCGGTTATAGATACACGTTGCAGAGAAGACAGACACAGCACCCTTTTCACCTTCAAAAAATTCAGCACCAGAAAGCTAAGTGCGTTTGCTAATCAAGCGGATTAGCAAATCCTAGATGCTTCTTTTTCTACTGTTCTAGATGCTTGGAATTTGGATACTTGCACTGTTTCTGCTCAGCGCAGCAGAAGGTAAGCACACGGGGTTAGTATTTATATAGCCTTTCTATGCTGCTATATTTTTTGAGATATTCTACATTATGGTGCCTTAAAACTTACTGATTGAGGTTACACGGTTCACTTTCCTATACAAGAACGGTGAGACGAGTGCGTGTGCATGTTGCCTTTCCTCTTCTCTACCCTGGAAATCCCACCCTAGGAGCACATAAGAAGTGCTGGTGTTTTCTATCTCAGAGCAAAGCTTTGCAAAATCTACAAAATTCTTTGTTGTACTCTTCTTCAGTGATGGAAATGGGGAAAAAGCCAGGGGTGGGGGGCAGGATGAGGAGAAAGTCTAATGAGGGTATAGCTTTTATTCAGCAGAAGCCACTGGCTTGCATAGTATATAAGACTTCCCATGTACAGTGTAGTCAGCTGTTCAGCACAGTCACAAGTTATTGCTGATTATTTGCAATTTCTGGGCTTGGTATTAGGAGAAACTCATCAGCTGTCTTGCCTTAGGCAAAGCACATCTGGGGAACGATACCCAAGGTATGGTACAGGATACCCACGGAGCAACCCCACTGAATACTTTCTTGACGAGCAACCGGGTGGCCTCTTTCCCTGGAGTAAACTGTAGCCTTTGAAGACCAGAGAGAGAACAACTGTTCATCTTTGCTTTCCGTAAACCGTAGGATTTTTCAAGAGACCTCCAGAGAAGAGATGCTATGAGTTATGACTAGCCTGCTCCACTTCTTTGCTCATTCACATATTATTGATTTGGTCTGTGTGCTACAGGTGAAGAAGTTTGCTATGATAGGCTTGGATGTTTCTCAGATGATATACCATGGTCTGGGACTACAGAAAGACCAGTCCATAAGTTGCCCTGGGATCCAAAGAAGATAGACGTTCACTTCCTCCTGTACACGAGAGAAAATCCTACTGACTTTCAAGTAAGAACTACTGCAGTTTAAACATTAGTAAATCACATGCAAAAAGAGTAAGTAAACAGACTCGAGCTGTGTTCCTGGAAAGTGTTAGAAATGGCCAAATCTCCACTTTATTCAAGAGACAACCTCTTTCAGTTTCTTGGCAGGGTCTCTGGGGCAGAATTCTCATCTTCATCCAGCCTTCACAGAGCAGCACTCCCCCATGTTTTCTGCCTGGCCACTGAGAAGTATTGGAAACGGTGCATTTTTAAAGTTATTGGGTATTTTTTTTCCACAGATAAGATAGAAACACATTAAAAGTAAAGTCTCGGCTGCTCTAAAATATGTGCCAAAGCGTGCTTTGAATGGAGATACAGACCTTAAGCCAGTCGCGTAAACGCTTGCAGATGAGCTTAACCTCACATAACTTTTAAATGCCTGTACAGCTAAGCATAGTTCAGGTCGCTGCAATTTTGATAAACTATTTACAGAAAGCAGATTTGAATGTTTATTAATTTAATGTCTACAACAGGAGGTCTCTGCAGTTGATACCTCAACAATTGACAACTCAAATTTTAACACAAGTAGGCTAACCAGATTTATCGTACACGGATTTGTAGATAATGGAGAAGAAAACTGGCTGTCGGACATGTGCAAGGTATGTACCGCAGGGAAATCTTGTCCCTGTGAATTTCCTTAGTTTGGATTTATAAACACATTCCTATAGACTGTCCCTTTTCTCTATGTCTAATCAATTTCTCTCATGGTACTTGTAGTGATAAGAAGGGGAAAAAAAGGCCACGTATTTTCATATTGTTAGCAACTTACATTTGTAGCTCTGCACCTTGATGAAAAGCATGAGGTAAAATGCATCCAGTTCTTCTCTTTAGTCAAGTGAGTGACAACAAGATTTGTCTCAATAAGTGTCCTTTTTCTTGATAAAAGCAACACAAACCCTGGAGCAAAGTACTCTTTAGGAACAAGGGCAATTCCAGAAATAACTGCAGACTCATAACTATTGCATCATGTTTCTCCAGACAAGCGACGGGTTTCTAGATGTGGGAAGTCCATCACAAAGGCAGGGACAGCCTTTGGGTGTAGGAGGCTGAGGACCTGGGCTGTCCATTTACAGAAGCAATAAAGCTGTAGAAATGCACAGCCGGAAGGGAGCTCAAGGGGATCATTTTGAACAAAGCTGTCAATCTAGGACCAGCTATGAACAGGGAATGAAGCACAGCACTCTGCTTTATTGACTTTTGTGCTAATTCTCCGATTTTCCAAGTTATTTCTTAAACCTATCCGCACCCACAGTTGCGATTCCACCTTGTGGTCTTCTCAAATTCTATAAACATGCTTTCTTTTCAAGCTGCAGCTAATGAAAGCTACTAGTCACGCAGCACATAGAGCAAAATACCAGTGGATGGCATACGACACTTTTAGGATAAGGTTTTTCAACTAACTATTCACACAACTACAACTTAGTATAAATTCTATAATCCTATAATCCTATTTCACTTGTGAGAACGCTACGGGAAACAATACAAAAGTCCACAAAAATCAAGGTATTTCACATTTATTGCATCCCTGTTACCTGCTTCTCTTTGATATTAGGTCAAAAGAAAATAAATAAAATTTATTTGACGGTTTTCCGTTGAAAAAAAAAAAAACAACCTATGTTGATTATCACTTTATGAACAGTGAGGAATGATTATGGGATTTGTTAGTTAATCATTTGTTCAAAGAATCAGAAGCAGATTGATGTTTTTGTAATTCTCAGCCTCCCATTTTCCACTCTCTTAAAATAGAGATTTATTTTTTTATAGAACTTCACAATCAACAAGATATATAGCTCACATTTTATTTCAGACAGTACCTTAAATCCTTTTGATCAATTTTCATTAGTATGTAGAGACGTGATAAATATTGAAATTCTTTCTCTATTATGGTGGCCCATGTTTTATCACAGTATGCCAATTTATTTTTAAAAAACGGTCTCAGTGAATCTTTTCAGTAAAGAATGGAACAAGTGGGATTGTGAATGCATCAGCCCTCCTATGTGGATCTATTATTTACTCTCCTTCTCATTAAGTAATAATCCTATCTGCACACTTTTTACTACTTCTGACGTAGTCACAGACACTTCTATCGCCTTTTCTGTCCTTTGCCAGTTGTGACTTGTTTTGTATTACAGAAGTACTTTTAATCACCTAAGTGAATCAGTACATAAGTAGTGCTCTTATTTAGTGTTGCATACAAAAGTTTGATTGAAATTAAAAAATAACAGTATTTGCGTTGTTTTCCCTTCTGCAAAAAATACAGCTTATTATTTTGGGTATTTGAAATGATAGCGTGGCCATTGCTACAGCATACCACCCTAATTCGGTGTTGTGTGCGCACACAGCCTGTGTGCGGGCGTGACCACAAATACATGCTAAGGTTTTGGTTCTTAAAACATTCTCATCCAAATTCATGGAACGTCTGTGAGTTGAGCTGTAATAAGCAACACGAACCAACGCTAGACTGAATTTACTGTGGGACTCTTTGGTTTTAACTTTTGTTCTACAAAACAGAGGATGCTCACAGTGGAAGATGTGAACTGCATCTGCATAAACTGGAAGAGAGGGGCAAGATGTCAGTACACCCAGGCATCAAACAACGTCCGTGTTGTAGGCGCTGAAATAGCTTATTTTATAAACGTTCTTATGGTAAGAATCTTCTGGTTCTAATGTTGTAGTCATAATACTGATTTAAAAGAAATATGATCCAGGAACTTTCGTGACTGTGAGCAGCAGAAAACATCTACTCAGTGATCGTTTTATAAGTTGTGCTGAAAACAGACTTTTTTTTTTTTTTTTTTTTTAAAGCTAGAGAACTATGTTGTAACAGCAGGCTTAGCCGACTTAGGGATATGAAGTTCTACAAGACATCCCCACAGTACAGACAAACAGTTATTCCATAAATATTAACAGATGTACAGTGTTGTGTAGTTTTAAATATGCAGAGATAACAGACACAGTAAACTGTTTTGAAAAAAATCTATGTATTGGACATAAGTATCTAAACTGGCAAACAGATGCTGAAATCCTATAGGAGTTCCCAAGTCAGTAGTCAAATTAAAAATAGGTTTTCAGCCCCTTTTTACTCTTTCCTGTTGCTGATGAAAACAGATGTAGTAATTTTTTTTATATTGCTGTTTTCTCAGGAAGAATACAGATACTCTCCAGCCGACGTTCACATAATTGGCCACAGCCTTGGAGCGCATGTGGCAGGCGAGGCTGGCAAGAGGCGGCCGGGCATTGGAAGGATAACTGGTAAGTCAGTGACTTAAGTCACAGCTCACGCTAAAGACACCGCTGCTTAACAAAATGATGCTGTTCATTTTCTCTTACGATTGTGTCCGACTGTGGGCTGTAGTTTAGTCAAGGGTAACTTGGACGTGATAGAACAGCCTCTTCTCACAGTACACCAAGGAGTGGTGCCCAGGTAAGTGTGGGAAAACAGCCAGCGTGATGAATATTTTGCTTGCGTGTGTTTACACAGCAACGAAAAGGCTCCACAGAGCTAAGAGAGCCAGAAGGGCCCCTGCAATACATCAGCTGACTTGACACATTAAAGGCTGTGGCAATCTCTACAGAGTTCGCTTTCCGGTGCTTCAACCTAGCAGTGTCACTGCCCAGACCAGCGTCAGTTTGGAGCAGGACAGGAGCGATGCCGTAACATAACGATATTCCATTCTTGCTGCTAAAAACAAACTCACAATAACTAACATACAACCAGAACCAGCTTTAGCTGCCACAGTTGCTTTTCATAATGATTTGTCCAACACTAATGTAATAAAACAGACCAGGAGACTAATCCCTACCTTCCTTGTCCTAGCAGCTTTTCTCCTGCCATTTTCATCTTCCATTCATCTGGCCTGTTATATAGCAGCACATCCGATGCACAACATCGCCCACTGCTTGCAGGTCCCTCCAAAGCACGCTAGAAGCGGCACAACAGTGACCAGTTAGTTATTTTGTACTGTAGTTTTGCTAATTAATACAATTTTCCAGAAAAGGATGGATTAAACCCGATGTTTTAGACGCAGTAGGCTAACCTTCCTGACATATCACCCGTTTTCACCTTGCTTTGCTATGTCTGCATAAACTTTTCACCTAGTAGAGTACATTGATAGTAATTACCTTTTCTTTTTTTCAGCAAACTTTCTAAAGTTTCGTTTCTTCACTTAACAGTTGATACACTAAATCTCTGTATTGAGTCACATAGGATTATATCTTCTGTCCAGCTTCGAGTAGATTTACTAAGAAACTAAACTCATACTTAAAGAAACAGCCAGATTTCAGCTGAATTCCCCTTCTTTTTTTTTTCTGAGAGATCACAGGCATTATGTTTATACAACCTGTATTAGTTTGAGCTACGTGAGCTCACTCTTACTTCCAGATAATGTCGGAGCCCCCTGTTTTCACTAAATTTCTGATCAGCCCCCTGATCAGAAAGCCCCCCCTCCCCCCGTTTTCACTAAATTCCTAGGTAATAGCCTGTCCCTTAAGTGCTCCCATATTTCTGAGTTTAGACATTTTTAAGCTATAGGATGTTATCTTAATTTTCAGTCAGCTGTACTGATTCTGTTTTTGCCTCCCCAGAAGTGAACTGCTCCGTTGTCTTTCCCTGTTTGAGTTACATACTCCATGCCCTGAGAAAGCGAGGAAGCCTCTCGCTACTGCTGAGCCAGGTTTTCCTGTTCCGTTCTTTCAGAGAAGACATTTTGGGTTGTCGTTTGGTTTATGGCTGTCCATGTGTTGCTCTGAATACACAGACTCTGGGCATCCTCCACTGGTCCCACAGTGTCTGTGTCCTGCAAGATGTAACGGATAAAGCCTCTGTGTCTATTGGCCAGAAGCCTTTACATCTTCCCTTTGATCCAGCAGCAACTTTTCATTTTTTCAGCATCCTTTGGCTTGTAATCTGCTCTCTACCCACACTAGCTAAGAGCAAATGACTCTTGAAGGAACCATTTTGCAACACTGCAAGATGTAAATGGTGAAAACGCATATAGCCGAGGGGCAAAGCGAAGCTCGGTGGAAGCACAGGCTGTCTCAGCCCTCTGCCCACAGCAGGAGCATCGCTGAAACGCAGCCACCACAGAACCACGTGCCATACCCCTGCACTGTTCTTCATGGGATGGCCCTCACCTTTCTTGGTTTGTTTAACAGACCCTTTAAAAGAGCAAACGGTGATCAAATAGCTATATTTAGTGCAATATGTTATTCATTTCTAAAAAAAGATATTCCAGAGACCTCACAAAGCAGAGACGCCTTTTCGAGTATTTTAAAACATCCAGTACTCTCCCAGAAAACAAAACTCAACAGAGGTGTTATCCGCTAGACTTGTGACCAAACCACTCCTTTTTTTCAAAGCACAGGTAACTCACCCTGCAGTCTGCACTCTTTAGCAATTTTTTAACATGCTCAGCACTTCCAGAGTTTATAGCTAGGGGCTTGATCTCCTTATTCATCACGCAGGCAGTGCCAAGGGCAGCGTGCATTAAGCAGAGTGACCTGTCATACACAAAAGACAATTCTGGATATTATTAACACAGCCCTTTTCAATTGTTACTTTTCCTTGGGGATTTCAGGCTTGGTGAACCTTGGACTAATAGTTTACAAAGCTCAGTGTAAAAGCAAAACCAAACCTGCTGCCCAGGGACAAGAAGGGAGGCAAGTATAAGATAGCAGAAATTGTGCCATTGGCAAGACTTTATAAGCTCTTGAAATTGCTGCAACAACTTGGGAAACAACTGAATTCTCTTTTCTGCTAGGATCAACAGCAAAGATTGTCACTTCAAAACTAGATGCTTTTCCAAAAGCCGTCTGGAGCAGAAGTAGGCAGGTTGATTTCAACGATTCCATACGCATGGGGCGCTATCAGCATTAGCTTCTGTTTGAGTGCTCTCAAACCATGCAGACCAGTTATATGGGATGCAGACACGGCAACCTCAATTTCAGCGACATTATTAAAGCGAAGTTCAATAAACAAAAAAAAAAAGTTATACCCAAGTGCTGGGAACCAGCATTGATGTGAATCAGCAAAATTCAATAGGCTTCCACATGCAACCTTTTGTGCTGCCTGGCAGAAAGGCCACTTGGTAAGCAAGAGCAGACATCATCATTTATTAGTGACTCTTCTACTTAACTATATGGAACCATAGGCAGCTATATATGTCATATGCATTTTATGCAATCACAGCGTTACATAAAATGATGCATTTGTATCCCTTTATACTTAACACCAGTCTTTTTCTTTCAGGACTGGACCCCGCTCAACCATATTTTCAAGGCACTCCCATTGAAGTCAGACTGGACAAATCTGATGCAGAGTTTGTCGACGTTATCCACACAGATTCAGCTCCCACCATCCCCTATTTAGGTGAGCACTTAGCTCTCCTCTATCAATACAAAAATACTCATGCCCCATCGCGCTCGAGCATCCTAATTGTTCACCAAGACCCTGTTTCGATGCACAGACACAGAACAAATACACCATGCCGATCACTCAGGTCCTAAAATACCAAGCACAGACAAACTTCAAGCCAAAAGCTATAGCTACGAGAAAACACTGTTTTAAAAATGCGCTTACCCCTGCTTTAAATGCTTCAGGTTTTGGCATAAGCCCAGCTATAGGACATCTTGACTTTTATCCAAACGGAGGAAAGCAAATGCCAGGGTGTGGGAAGAACCCCATTTCGCAGGTCGTGGATCTCGATGGCATCTGGGAAGGTAAGCCTGTTGATTACCTTACAAATTGAGGGGAATGTCGCCCTCCCCGTGTAGCCACTTAACATCCCTTGATTCAGGTGTTCTGTGTTAGCTTTTGGTGTGTCCACCAGCAATGGCAGCTGCAAACTCTTAATAGGCTCAAACACACCATTTTCCAGAGCTTATTCAAAAAAATAAACCAGGCAAAGGGTTTGCCTCTGGAAAATATGCCTCCTCTAAAGTATCTAATAACAGAAACAAAAGTTACTTAAACCGCGCCAGGAATGTTGAAGGGTCTGTAAGAGCACATTTCGCTTTGTTTCTATGCAGTTGCCCAGCAGCAGCAGTGGGTGTAGGGCAATGATGCTCACAGCTACTTCTGTGAAGGGATCCTCAGCTGCAATTCTTCTGGGATAGTGCAATTAATTTAATTTATTTTTTTTTTTAATTACCTCTTACAAATCTGGGTTGCATTAAAGCAATATTATTGTGTCTATTTTTAGTCAGCTAAAAAAAGATTGGCACGTAGCCGCTCAAATACACTTTTCTTCATTGTTTTGCATGGTTTTAATAAAAGCTCTACTTACTAGAAATTTTCTGTGTCTTTATAAAGTTAAGTTGCATATGACATTAAAAAAAACAAATCAAGATTTCTGCTGTAGAGAATTTTCAGTATAGGATCTGAGTTCTTTCTTACATTACTGCAAACACCTTAAACTCGGAGAATACATGAATTTATTTGTGATAACTAGCTTTCTTTTCTCCAGTTTTTATTCAATGCAACTGGAGACATTGCGCTTTTTTCTTCCCCCCGCCCCAACTTGTTATCAATAATGGGGAATTAAAGCACAAAGAAATAACTATGTTGTATATGATCTTCTTTTTAACTTAAAGTCAAGAAAATAATGGCAACACAAAGGAAAACAATATATTCATTATTCTAAGAGTTTCCCTTCCGTAAGCACCCCCCCAAATACTAACAATTTTGTTTTGCAGTCCTCAGCTGGAGCAAATCACCATTGCCCTAGGAAGTTCACTGTTAAATACTTTTCATTTGGTTTTCTTTTGTTATTATTTCTTTTGTTTTCTTTTCTGTTGCCTACAAAAGCCCTGCTTCATGCAGTTCTCGTTTCTATTGTGCAACTCGGTCAGATTAGTTGAATAAGTGTTTGGGAGGGGAGCGTAAGGGGGGGGAGGGCCCGGGCTGGGCTGAGCTGCACAGTACAGTCGGTCTCCACAAAGCATTTCAAGTTTGCATTTTATACCTGTTGAGACAGTGACGCTTCTTAGAGCATCAACTGATTGCAAAAGCCAGCTTCAAACCTTATGTTTGATACACCACGAATTGTGAGGAGGCTTTGGAGGAGGAGCGATGCACCCCAATGCCACGGCAAGGGCTGTGCCAGTGTCTTTCCTCAAATGGTAACAGAAAGGAAGAACTAACCTGGGGGCATCTTTTCACAGGAACCCGGGACTTTGTGGCTTGCAATCATCTGCGGAGTTACAAGTATTACTCTGACAGTATTATCTACCCTGATGGATTTCTAGGCTATTCTTGTGCTTCGTATGATGTTTTTGAAACAGTAAGTATTTCTCAGAGCCTAAGGATGGACCATGTCAAAAATAGTGGCTCTTATGTAAAAGTCTGAAATTCACTTTATTTGTGCTAGCTTGCACCCAACAAGTGTATGTGTAAGAGAAGAGTCAGGCATGCTAAAGCATTATAGCTCGTGCAGCTTACATGGGTCAAAGTAGGAAAAGGCAACAACAAAACGGGGACATCCCTGTTCTGTGCTGATGTGATGGCCCTGAGGTTCTACTGGAGCTGGAGTGGCTTCCCCACGGCCGCTCTGCTGCACCAAACTGGGGAAGGGGTGAGGAGGAGAGCCTGCCCCCATAATCACCAAATGTATTTATCAAACAGCAATGAGTGGAATCCCATACTGTAGCAGGTGAACTTTTAAACATAGCTTAAATATCTTCTTTTCAAAACAACAAGAAGTGAAATAATATGTGATGGCCTGATGGGGTCAGTCCCTGGTCAAAGTACTGTGGTGACTTAAGATGGCCTCAGGGACAAACCACAACGGCTTACAGAAGAGGTCAGGAAGCCCTTCCCTGTCCCAGACTGGGAGATAAGGAACTACAGCCTAAGAGTAGCGGAGAGGTAACAGGCTCGTCATATGTTAAAGGGAGCGCAGACAGAGGTATCAACTTACATAGCGCTTAGATTGACCTTGATACATTCTGGGCAGGTGATAGAGATCACACTTTTCAGATGACTTTGGGAGAAGGTGACTACCTGCCTCTGTGCCTGTAGCAGAAAGTTGCTCTCATGACAAAAATGAGTTTTGTTTTCAAGATAAAGCCTTTCTTGACCCAACCTGAAGGCATAAGGCAACGTAATTGTTTCTCATCAGTTGCTGGGAAGGACACCTCCTCCTCCCTGCTTCAGTTCAAGACTACTCAAGGATGTCACTGATGTGGCCGGATTGAGCTAAATGGTGTGAGAAAAAATATAACCCCCTGAAAAACAAGATCCTATGAGAAAGTTGTCTAGCTTATATGATCTTCCTCAAGTCACAGAAAGGGTTACTTGAAATGTGTTGTCGCTGTGGTACAGGCCTGCTAGGTGGGTACGTTAAAAATAAGTTCTGAGACTTCTTTTTTTTCTTGGCTGGCTGGATAATTTTATTAATAGTTATATTTGTTTTCACTAGGGAGGCTGTTTCCCATGCCCAAAAGAGGGATGCCCAAATATGGGTCACTTTGCAGATAAATTCAAAGGGAAAATTAAAAATGATTTTGTGAAACTTTACCTGAATACTGGAGAGGCCAAGGATTTTCCTCGTGAGTTTCAATTGCTTCCATTACTACCTACTCCTCATAAACAAACCTTTTTATTTTTCTGTTTTACAATTCCTTTTAACAGATGAGCAGACCTCACAGCAGTGCAAAGGCTCTTCCACCTTTCGTGCCTTTTCCTCTTTTGCTCCAATACTAGTGCCCAGTTTTGGGCCCTCCAGTACAAGAAAGATGTTGACAAACCATAGAGTCCAGTGGAGGTCAGTGAGATGTTTAGTGGGCCGCACTACAAGGTGCAAGGAGAAAGGATAGCCAATGCACAGAAGTTGCAGCAAGGGAATTTCTTATCAAATAGTATGAAAATTACTGTCACAAAGACAGTGGTTAAATGCAGGAGGAGGGGCCAAGAGGAGCTGGTAAATCTCCATCTTTGGAGATGTTCAAAACTCCATTTGACAAAGGAGCAAGCCGATCACAGCTGGCCCGGCTTTGAGAAGTGGATGGACCACATGACCTCCTTTACAACCTAGCCTATCCGAAACGCCAGCTCTCACAAGATGGCTCTTCTTTTGCCTTTGTAAAGAAGAACCAGAGAGAGAAGAGATGCTTTTGCAAACTGTGTGCTAAAAGAAAGTTCCCACCCACAAAAATGATTTTCCTTAAGCTTCAGGATGTTTTTACACTCCTTTTACACTGCTTATATTCTGGTTTGTATCAGTATTTATTCCTAACGCCGTCTTCCTTCCAACTTCACTGTACGTGAAAAACTTTGTGGTCAAAATGCTGAGATCTATATTATGTTTACTATGCCACGGACTAGCTTTTTTTTTTTCTCTCCCAGAAAGGAACACAAATGTCTCAGGTTGATCTCATTAGGACATAATGACAGATCTGACTCACTGATGCTTTGTATTTGTTTTGCGTGGTTATAACCCAAGGACCAGCAGGGAGCACCAAGATTCAGGTGTGAGAGAGCATTGTGTTAACTGCTTTCAGTCCAGACACTTTGTGATGCAGCCTTAAGCTGAAAGGCAGTGATAATTTTCTTTTGCTTTCAAATACACTGTACAGACCAAAAAACCAGCCATATTTTGGAGACTGTTTCTCCCTGGGTACAATCTAACTGTATTTCTTATCTGTAGTTTGGAGGTACAAAGTAACTGTGACCCTCTCTGGAAAGAGTAAAGTTAAAGGATATGTAAATGTTGCCCTGTATGGAAGTGGTGGGAACACAAGGCAGCATCAGGTCATCAAGTAAGTTCAAAATTCAATATTAAAGAAACTTCAATTCTAGAATGTCTAATTAATATTTTCAGTTAATGTTGCTGTTTCAATTGGTCCTATTTTACAGATCACATTCTACCCCCAGATACAGCTCCCTGATGTAAATGCAGTGACAATTCACTCACTCTGGGTTTGAAGGCGGAAGTTTAGAATACGGGAATTTAAAACGTTAGAATTTGGTGTCGCTTGTTTGCTGTACTACCAGGGTCTTTTTGGACCTACACTAGCAGAGTTCTGATCTCTTTGACTTTCACAGGCTTGCAAAATGTTGCTGTTAAAGCTACCTCATGATTTTCTACTACTTTTTGTGGCTCATAACTTCGCCTGCTTACACTGAAGCTGCTTGCTTGCCTCATGTGCTTTTATTTATTTGCATTTTTCTTGGTTGTTTCAACAAAAAAATCTGAAATGATGAAAAACAGGGAGAAGGCATTTTGATGTGGGGTTTGGGGTTTATTTTTATGTTTTTGTTTATTGACAGCTATGTCACTTTCACTTTTCCAAGAAGGACTTCACATCTTGGCAGCAGGTGTTTGGTATGAGTTGACCCCCATTTGCAGGCATCGGTGCATTCACCTGAGATCAGCCTGCCAGCACTGAATGTGCTCCACCAACCTCCAGCTGCTCTTTGCAGGGCCTGTGTCAATTCAATTGCTGGAAGTAAACTTTTTTTTTCCCCAGCAAATCTTGCTCTAACATACGCGGCACCACTGTGGATCTGGCAAAGAAACAAAAAGGCAAAGGGATTTTTTCCTGTCTCTCGTTACTTCCACTACCATAAGCCTTATAATATAGAGGAGGGTAAACAAGCTCCTCCGAAGGCAGATGAATGGGAAAGTGCAAAGCTAGGGAAGGAATAAAAATCCTGTGTTTCTTGTAAAGTTTATTGAAATGATGAAGTTTTGTTTTCTGTGTGGGTTTGCTGGGTCCTCTACTTTCCCGCCCCTTCTGTATCTCTGATGCCATGTCTACAATAACAGTCCTACAGCGATAAAGGCATCACACATTCAAATGTCTCTTGACTTCATACAGCAGGGGTAAATTCTTTAGAAAGTAGCCCTTCACCATCAGGGCATGGGGACTGGAGGGGTCAAAGGAGAGGACTGGAGAAGCATTGGCTCATATTCAGTGAGATGTAGCAGCTGAAGCCATTATCAGTATCAAACTGCTGCCATTTAGAGCTTGCTGTATTGATGTGACGTGAAATAGGTAGCCAGATTATAAACCCAAGAGCAGATGCACATTTGACTCGGCCACGGTGCCTCAAGTGTGGGAATCTCTACTAGAGAGCCAGGCAGAGCAGCTGATGCATAATCCTTTTGGCCATCCCAAACAAATCCAACAACTGTATCATATGAATTAATTACCATTACATGAAAATTTCATTTATGAGCAAAAAACACAGACTACATAAGCATCAGGGATTGTCCTGTAACTGGGTCTTCATTGTAAGATGTGACGGCAGCACATCAGGTCTACCTGCCTTTGCTGCTTCTGAAAAACACTGATTTGGGATGTATTAGGTTGGAAAATTAGCAATTCGTTACCATACTATAAGCTACATATTGTCTCTCTGATAACTTTCTACTCACTTGCTACCACAGCCAATCAGTTGACAGGTCTACTAATTGATATTAAATGCCTCACATCCATAAAATGCTATTTTTCACAGGGGAACCCTCCAACCAGACAACACTTACACGAGCTTCATTGATGCGGAAGTTAACATTGGAGCAGTTACAAAGGCTAAATTTCTTTGGAACAACAACTGGATAAATCCAACTCTTCCTAAACTAGGAGCTGCAACTATCACAGTACAATCTGGAGAAAATGGAACACAGTAAGTATATCTATTGTGAAAATCTTGAAAGTTACTTGAGAAGATAGGTGACAAAATCATATGTGAGGTGAAAGCATTTTTCACAAGAAAAGCTATTTAAAGCATTCAAAGACTCTCAAGAAAACCTTTTATTTCCTTCCTTTCAAGACACTGTTCATCCATAGTTCAGTTCCCTACTACTTCAACCCTTTGCCTTAAATAACTTCAAAGAAAAACTTAAAATATTTCCAGGCTTCAGAAGAGAAAACTTCCTGCATAACCCTTTGGGTGAGAAAAATCAGTGCTGGCTGGGATTATCAGCATCATTCTTGCCAAGCTCCTACTGTCCACAAGAACCGGTTTTTTGTGTCTGAGCTTGCGTTAGGATGTCTGATTCACTCTCAGCTGGAACCAGTGGAAGTTTTCCATTGATATCTGGTCCCTGAGATCATGGTTGACAAAAGAGGACAGTGATAATAAGCCTATCCTCCCAATGAGCAAGTCTAATACTTATAAGCCTTTTAAGTGCAGCTTCTAAAGTTGAGGGAAAGAGGCTGAAACTCTTTTATCTAGACTTTGTGGAATATGGCTTGGATGTTCAGATTATAGAAATATGATTTACTGATCCAGTTTTACTCATTTTCCTGCAATTTTTAAGACAAACTTCCTCATTTGCTTGGCCAGTTTTGGGTTGTTTTTTTTAATCCATCCCATTGTTGGGTACCTAGAAGAGGAGGTACAGTACATGGTTTAGACCCATATAGAAATGCACGGTTAAAATACCATCACTTAAAAGACAACATGGGAGTTGGAAACAGTTTCAAGCAAAGCAAAACGATTACAGCCCAGCAGCATTACGTTGAAGCAGAGGTCCCCAGTCCAGTTGTAGTTCCTGTTCACCAAAGCACATTGCTGACAAAACACATTCCTGTAGATCTGCACTCACTCTTGTATTGACTCATGGCCTTTGCACAAATAGTTGTGACCATCTATATAATGACGGTAGCACAAAATCTGGGGGGAAAAAAACCCTGAAAACTGTAAAACAAAAGAAAGGCAGGCAGTGAAGCAGAACAAATACAGTCCATCAATGCTTTCCCCAGCAGTAATATTTCAAACTTAGGAGCTCAAAGTACGTTGTGTTCAGCTGTGTCAAATGACAAATCAGATTGACTTACATTAAACAAAATTCACTTCTATAATATCAACAAATACTGACAACTCAAGGTGCTTGTATTTTTTTTTTTCTTCAGATTCCGTTTCTGCGGTTCCGAGAGGGTGAGGGAGAATGTTCTGCAAACTCTTACTGCTTGCTAATGGCACATATGGATGCTCAAAACCTTGCTACCAATAAAAGCTAGTCACGCATAGAACACTGGAGTCTGCACTCACTGCAGTTATGATACTGGTGATGCATGTTGGGGGTTTTTTGGTGGTTGGGAGGGGGGTGGGTGGTGTTTAAGTCTTCTGTGGATACCTCTCTATAAACAGAATTTATAGAGTAGCTTTAGGAATCAATGAGCCAAAGGCTGTTGAACAATTCCCTTGATTTCAGCCTGTTTCAAAAGAATTTCAGACAAGAGGAGGAAAGAGGGCAGATAACAGATTCTGGACAGTGGCTGCTGGGCAGTACCAAGAGAAAGCAGACCTGCCTGTGAGTGGAAGGAGAGAAGAGGATTAAAGTAGCTGATGTTCTTAATCAGCTGAAGGCTAAGCCCAGAACTACTGTGAGATAAAGCTAAAATTGAGATAGTGGGTTGGACTAGATGACCTTTAAAGGTCCCTTCCAAGACAAACTATTCTATGATTCTATAATAGGAAGGTGCATGGTTACAAAATGAAGACAGAATTTTAATTTTAATTACCCGTGAGAGATGGAACAGTGAACATGATGGAGAACCGGCAGTGTGTTTTGAACTAAGCTTGTACCTTATGATCTGGACAGAATTAGAGAAAGCTGCACAGCAAACTTCAGACGTTAGTGAAGTTTCACTAAAATGCTTATAATCAGAACAATCAACCAAGTTTCCTGTAATCCCGTATTCTGGCCCTCAGCCTTGAACAAAACTGCCAGATGATGCGATCAAAACAGGTAACGCAATGAGGGAGTCATTTCTTTCCCTGATTTATGATAAACGCATTCAGCTGAAGGGTGGATAGTTCACAAATTCATTTCTTGTCCCTATGTAGTCCTGCTTCAGCTCCCTCAGCCTGCTGCTGGAGAAACTCCTGCTGCTCCCAGAGGAAATCCGTCCTTCCTGAAAAACCCACAGAACTGCTGGGGCCTGGAGATCTACCACTCCTCGGACCTTTTCTCTTCAGCAGTTTCTCCTGAGGTTTCCCAGACTGGGGCACTCTGCTCTTTCTGCCTCTCTGCATGATCTTTCCTCCCCTAGAATGTCTTGTCCTGAAGGACATCAACTCCCTGGCAAGGCTTCAGGTTCCCCTTGCGGTGGTGGAGGTTGAAATTAATTTATTCTGTGTTAGAGCACTGCTTTTTTAATGCAGAAGAAAAAGCAGTTTAATTAATTCAGTGCATTCTGCCAGCTCTCGCGGGGTGACGGGAGGCAGAGGGAGCCGTAAAGAGTAGAAAAAGAACCATCAACACTGAAGACCGGCAAAGTATGGGCATGCACAGAGCTGGAATAAGTTCCTTTCGTGAAAACCAAACTGTTCCTTGCTTTAACCCAACCGAAGACAATATCCCCCAGCAATTTCAGTTTTAGTCAGAGATGTGCAGGCTTGCTTTTGTATTTAAAAACCTTCTAAATTGCTCTTGTTCTTCTTGCCCAGATTTAAAGGCATTACCCAATGGTGCTGCTCCAGGAGCACAGTATGAACCAAATTTCCACCTGGATAATCACTGTTTCCCAAGTCCCTGAAAACTTGCCCTGGGGAGGATAATAGAGACTAAATATATGAATCGGTAAAGGGCACACGCTTTGCAATGCTGACACAGATGTGTAGGGTATTAAAATGCTAAGCCAACATCTTGCCCAGCTTCTCTCGAGAGGGAAAACCAAATGTTTTTTCACCCTGATGATACTACTCATGCTTTCCTCTCGTAAATTGCTTCCCTCCCTGTGCAGCTCCTCATGGCCGTGGACAAGTTCGCTTTGTGTGTTTTCTCCCCAGCCTATGCTGTCCATGAGGGGTGTAGGCTAACATTTATTTTGGCTCCAGTTTTCCCCATCCATGGTCAGCCTTATAGTGGTAGAATAAGAGGATAAGACCTAGTAAGTTCAAGGATGTGAACTGTTTGTCCTGCATCAGGCTGCAGTAAGTCCAGTTCAGGGTTGCTCCTGCGAAGCCTTTCTCGTGTCTCCGCAGCTGCATGGCCACGGCTGTGCAGGAGGCAGAGGATGCAGCCGCAGGACTCCACACGCTTTCACACTTCATTCATGTCACCCAGTCCAAGGGGAAACACACACACCCCCTCTCCAGGGAGACAAATAGTTACGGGTTTACCCAGAGCACGCGTAGCCATAGACATGGGAGCTGGCATCTGATGTCGGGTTTCCACGTACCCCGCGTCCGTTTGACATCGCCTGCTTCCTTCTGCCTTGACTGTCTCTTCCAGAATTCGGCTTCCCGATCTCAGTACCTCCTGCCGAGGAAACCTCAACAGGGCTATTAACTTCCTAACACTGCAGAAGAGTTTCTCCTTTGTCTTTTGTTCCTTTACCTTAGTATAAGCAGATTCTTGCCTACACAATTGTTTTGACAGTCGTGATATTCTCTGCATTATCCTTTGCCATAGCCACTTCAGCAGCCCATGTAATTTTAACAAACACCTAACAGAATCAAGACATTAAAGTTGACAATAGCATAATAAAAAATTTCCTTTTAATAATGAACTGGAGCTGCCGTCATCTTGTTTTAGCAGAGTAAAATCTCTCCCTCCCCCCTCCCCGCCGAACACTTTACAAAGCTATTACATAAAATGCAATGTTAAATGAACAACAAATTACTTTCTCTTTAGCTAGCTTTTAATGCTAATGGTGCTATTTATTCCTGACCTTTTGAAATATTAGATTTTTAAAATGACAACATGAAAAGAATTCTTGTTTGGAAACGCAAGCGACTTTAAACCACATGTTATTACTTGTAAGTATAGCATGCACATGCATCATTCATTTCAGTGTCCCATTCACGGCTAATTGGTATATATTTCAGTTGACATATATTGTTCTCCTGCAAACGTGTCAAATTCCTTAACGATGTCGGTGACAAAAGCACAGTGCTTGAGATATATAAATTACGCTCTTTACCATATAATCATTCTTATCTATTGGGAATGCTATTTGTGACAAATCATGTTCAAAAATACACGCTAAATTGATTATTTTTTTAAACTTTAATATCACACCATTCATGGCAAGTCTTTGATTGAATCTTTAAATGTGGAAATATTTTGATTTTTATCTGCATCATTTTGCAGCTTTTGAAAAGCTCACTTTATTTATTATAGGAAGAGTAGCACAGCGCAGATCTTAAAATGTATCTTTTGTTATCAGCATAAGAAAACAAATGGGCTATAATTGTGGATATGGAATGAGTAATTTGGTGAACAACGCTTTGTGCTGTACTTTAGGTTTTATAATTCCTGCCAGAAATTACTATTATTTTGTTGGTGGGCAGCATTGCAATCAGAATTTTAAATATGGGAGCAACTTGGGCCACGTATTTTCAGTACATTTTAGATTGCCATGTGCAATGTATTTCTCTCCTATATTACAAATCATCCGAGAACAATCAGAAAAAAAATGAAGATTTCATGTGACTAATTATTACTGAGATATAGCAGCGCTCATTGTTGTCTTTAGACAATGCTGTCTATAGTCATTACTTTGCTCCATAAATCAGTAGGATAATGAGATTCTATCTTTCAAGAAATATTTGAGCGTATCTTAATTTGGCACTGATGAATTCTCCTTCCTGAACCTCTTGAGGTTTTTTTTAGTCTACTTTGTCATATTAGAGCTTTCATCACCTAGCCACAGCTGACAGTGTTTATGTACGCGTATTTATTTCCATACCTTTCTGGGATGTGTCCTCAGAGGCTGCAAACAGGAATTTTATGATGTTATGCCTGAAGGCTATTTTGTTCTCATTTTCAGTGTAAAACGCAAGGTAATTTGCCACACCCTCATACTTCAGAAATACGTAGTCTGTATGGTTGTATCTAATTGTGAAAAAACAAGGTTAAACTTGTTAACATCTTTTTACCTTTAAAAATTGGAAACAGTCTATTTGACAAAGAGATATTTACTTGAAGAAAATACTCTTTTGCAAAAAAAAAAATATAATAAGTACAGATACCTGTTTTTTCTTCTGCAAACCCTCTCAAATTTGAAGTCAATGAACGAGTTAAATTTATCGACGTTTTTAATCTCTCAAAACAGAAGGTTTCAGTAGGGGGCAGAGGAAGAAAGGAGGTGGTTGATGTGATGCTCCCACAGCCCTAAATGAAAAAATACTAATAGTGGCCTACATGTACACGCTACTTACTTCTAAATTGTGCCTGTATACAAACAGGAACAGGAAGCAAAGTATTCTTTAAATTATTCTAAATGTTGAATTCAATTACCCAATAACAATTGAGCGGCTACTACACTTGCTAGCTTACTGAAGACATGTATTCTGTGAGATCCAAAGACACAAGTTGCATTCAAGCCCCTCTTTGTGTTATGGCCCATGTAATTATTGTTGCGGTACGTATCCTATGAAAAATCTTGACTTTAATTTTATTAAGTGGATAATTGCTTCACATCAAACAATCAGGGAGGTGAAGGGGAAAAAAAGGGGATCTAAAACTCCAAAGCAATGCATTTTTTTGCATAATAATTTGCATTATTGTAATTTTGCTTATAATTTTAGATAAACATAATACATCTCACTTGATCTCATTAAAAATAACGATGAACAATACTGGTGGCTTGGGTACCTCAGTTTGGGGTGCGCAGTTTCAGAGTTTGGATTCCCCTGGGAGTGCTGCTTATCCTTGTTGGAAAGTGAGGTCTCCCGTGAGAGCCGTACCGTTTCTCACCCAGAAGGTGTTCTTCATGGAGAAGGAATAGAGTCATCACCTTAATTACATAGGATGCAAAACACACAATGAGCATGTGTATGTCTCGCCTGAGATGATGGAAGAGAAGAAGCCACCCCACCTTTCTCTGAACACCAAGCACTGTGTTTGCTTGACCACAGCCTGAGTCGGGCTACAGAAACTTCCAAAGGAGCTATTTAAAAATAAACCCAAACCGTTGTTTTAGATTGCCAACCTTTTCTTACACTCCTTAATTCATTCGTCAAACAACAACTATCTCTCGTTTGATGAGTGAATAAAAATCAACATGAGGGAAGCATGAAAGAGGTTCTCCACTACCTTCAGCTCTCACCAAGGCTCCTGTGGCTTGAACTCATGTCTCTCCAGTCTTTCTCATCTCCCCTTTGCTTGCAGGTTGGAAACTGGTGCCACCTGACCATTTTATACCCCTGCAGAGGCACAGTGAATTCAGTGGGGAGTCAGAGAGGAGGAGGATACGTTTGCTCCCTCTGCACCTTCAGTCCGCAATCATCCATCTCCAAACGCGCATGTCCCACAGAACGCGGGGTGGGAGAGTCTGGGAAAGGAGGTTTCTCCACCCCACTGAAGAGAGATCATACATCCTTAAGCCTCTGCTTTAATTCAAAAAAGGAGCCAAAATGCCTTTGCTGGGTCGTGAAAATTAGCCTCGTGGTTCCTCCCACTGAACCTGAATTACAAACCCTCTCCCAGCAGCTGTGACAAAAAGGACATTGAAGGACAGTTCATAGCAGCGTGTGCCATTCCTTGCTCCATCTGAAGGGATGGTGACACGGTAGCAGAAAAGGGCGTATTTTTGTTGCAAAGGACGATTGCAGGGGATTTACAATTTCTTTTTAACCAAGGAAAATGCTAAAAGTGAAAAGTGACTGCACTAAAGAATAATTCTCCTTTTGACCCACAAAGAAAGAGGTGCCTATTGAAAATATATGATCACGGACAGTGTGAAGATAACTGTCTGATCAGATAATGGAATTGTTTTCAGTGATAAGAATGAATCCATTACTAATGCAAATAATGATAATAATTATAATTTGCAATACAGTAAAAATCACCTAGTCTACCTCCTCCTCTGACAGGAGACTGTATAATAAATTATAGGCTGAGGAAAAAAAAATTCAAAGGGATAAAGGTTAAAAGATTAAAAAAAAAATCTGAAACTTAAATGCTTAACAGGGAAGTCAAGACCTGAAAGCAGAAATTGGTGCTATTAAATAAAGCAATTGTGAAGAATGAGATATTATGGAATTGATTAACAAACCAGAAACCAAACGTTTCCTCGTATCACTACCTCTTGTCACAGATTTCAATAATTTTAAAAGAACAAAAAATTAAGAGTTGGCATATAACAAGAAAATTAATTATTTAAATGTAGGTGAATATGCTAATAGTACTCTGGGAAGACGAATATAACTTAACACACAAAGAGGCCCCAGAAAGGTTCAACAAATCTGGGGAGTTTCACCAGTTATTTTTGCTCTGCTTTAGTATCCAAAACAGGTCCGGCTGTTCCGGCACTCCCGACCAGGACATCTGCAGACCATGCACATCTCTAGGGTAGATCTTTTGGGGTTCTCTGGGCAGACCGACATTGTCATGCCAATCCCATCATCTTCTTTGTTCATGTGAGGGCTTCTGCGTACGGAGACAATGTGAAAAAATGCTTCATTTCACCTTTGTGGAGGAGTAGAATAGGGAAGATGAAACAAATCCTGTATTGCAGAGTTTGTATTACAGTGAGGTGTCTTATTGTTTACAGCAATTCTGCTTTCTCCATTGG
This sequence comes from Larus michahellis, assembly GCF_964199755.1. Lineage (NCBI taxonomy): Eukaryota > Metazoa > Chordata > Aves > Charadriiformes > Laridae > Larus > Larus michahellis. Next base: position 65,599,867 of record NC_133901.1, read on the forward strand.
TTACGCAGAGCACAAAGCAGTGCTACACAGGGCTCACCGTACATTGTTGGCATCATCACAGTCATATAGATTCAGGTGATGGAGCATTGGGAATCTACCAAAAGATAATGTGATTCTTCCACACCCATCAATTCTGAGTAAAATAGCAATTAAGTGACCGAGTTTAAAGCACTGCCTTCCAACACTCTTCACTTAGATCCTCGTTTTTCAAAGCACAGTATGTCCCATGACAGGCACATATGAAGAGCCAGGGATTTTAATGACAGGGGTTGTGTAAGGGAGACTTAAAGACCAGAGGTGCCGACACCTAGTCAAAAGTAGGGGTGACTACCAAATGAAATTAGTTTTTAACCTCAGAGTGGAGCCTGGTTTTCTGCAGTTGGAGTATTTTATTGCATTTTAAATTCAAAAGCTCAGTTTATCCTGCCTAAACTTCCCCAGCAAGACATTCAGGAAGTTAGAGATTTCTCACCCTCCTTGAAGTTTTTCATTGCAGCGTTTTTCATGTTGCTGAAAAGCTCAACATGCTTCTGGTCAGTAAAGCACAAGCAGTTTATCAGAACTTCAACAGTATAGGAGTTCAGGGAAAATGTTTTAACGATGCAAATTTCAAAAGCAAAATGAGTACAAAACTCGCATTATGTTTCATAACCATGATTTGTGGTTACCTCATAAGAGCAATTTATCAAAAACACACCCAGCTAATATAATATTAACTACTGTAACAAGCTCCTGAGGTTTAACCACGCACCCCTCCAACTGCACGCAAGAAGGCCTTTAATCAATGTTTGCAAAAGTCAAAACCACAACGTGCCTCAACTACTCTCACCACATTTCATTGTTTGTTGATGTTTTGCCAGGGCTTTCTGTTTCTTAGTGGGATGTGCACAGCACAAGTCCTGCGTGCGTGTGCACACAGAATGACTTCAGCATCGGTCTCCAAATGTCCTTCAAGCAACGAGATGTTTATCTGCAAGAAACCAGCATCCACTGTCTAATCCTCAAAGCTGCCAACAGAGCCATAAAAAAGATCACAGGTCTAAAAAATGTAATTGAAAGATGTGGGGTTTAATTGGAGAATTAGACTCAGGGCAAGCATGAGACTAGTCTTCAGATATGTCAAAAGCTGTCAGAACGTTCCAGTGTTCTCCAGGGGTAGGGCAGCCACAGGAAGTCAGAGCTGACCTTATGTTAAACTTTGGAAAGGTCAGGACTGCAAAACACAAATAAACTGCCTGGGTAGGTAGCACCATCGCAGCATCAGAAGGTTTAAAAACAGATTAAGCAGAAATCATAAATACTTTAGGGAGAACTAACACTGTTTTGCCACAGGAAGGTGAGACAGTTGATGTCTGAGGTCCTTTCCATGTATGTGCATGTCCTGTGATGCTCTGACACAGCTGCAATTGTAGTCAGCAAAAATACTGAATAGGTCTGCACAGAGAGAGAAGAAAGAAAAAAGGGAAAAAATCTAAAGCCAGAATTAACATTACATACTACCTGGCTCTGAAGGAGACAAATTACAAATGCTTCTGTGGGATGGGATCAGTGTATTTTGGCAATATCCCCTCAGTCCTGTAGCATGTCTAGTAAGCGTGCGGCACTTTTTCAACTCAGTCTCGTGTGTCTTACCCTTAGGATAAAACAAAACTACAAAATTAATTTAAATGTATTTTGGAACACCCTCAGTCACATTACCTGATTCTTCAAATGCCTTTCACGATTATCAGACTTAAATGCTGACCTTGTTGCCCTGAGCTGACAAAGTATCTACCCTCCTGCCCACCTATGTACCACTTGCTAAGGACTTCTTCATGGACAAAGCCAGTTGTGTGTTCCCAGCACCCTGCAGATACTACTGCCATCTGGGGCCTCTGCTTACACAAAGAACATAGGGAGAAAATTTTCTGAAGGGGATGCTATAATGTTGTTTGTGGAAAAACAGTTAAATACAGGAACCCTTGCAGATGTTGTGCAGGGCCATCACCTTTTCTGCTGTTCTTTTCACAGTTAAATTCCTTCAACTCTACTCATTTTGAGGAGTCGATAGTCATCTAGTGTGTGTATGTCGGGCGCGGAGGGGGGGGAAGGGGCTGAGAAAATAGATCCATTTTGATTGTCACTAGATGAAAAGTAAAAGCTCTGTGAACAATACATTACACCGCAATGCTTTAACTGCAGCCTTGGTACGTGTTAGCGAATACGCAGCGATGGCAGAGGGACGGTCTGCAGTGTGCTTGCGTGTGGGAAGCATCAGGTCCGCATTGAGCTCGTTCTTTGTACTACAAAGGAAGAGGATATGTTCAGTCTGGTGTCTGCTCTTATCAGCTGACGGCAGACGGAAGTTCCTACTAGAGGTGCAGAGCTCAGAGGGAAGGAAATACTCCTTGTTGTCCTTAGGAAAGGGAGAGTCACCTTTCTAACTCCTCAGATTACATCCTACGTCGAAACCCTTACTACACACCTCTTCAGATAATTCCTTTGGTTTCCTCACACTCAATGCAGTATCATCCTCCTTTTACTTGATTGCTCTGCTGCAGCACACAACAATCCCAGAGGAAGTTTACATTGGATTTTTCATTCCTCCGTGTTTATGTAAGCTCACCTGTGGACACTGATAGAAGGACCATAGTGGCTGCAATCTACCAAGTTCTTAAAACAATTTTTTGCCATCACGTGGTAGCGAACACTATGTCCTAGTTTGGCGACTTCTGCTCTGGGCATAAGGCCAGCGCTCCTGGGACAGCAGCATCTAGTAAACTTTTCCATATTATTACAGTCCCTGAAAAATGAGAAAATAGATACGACTTCAAAATTATAGCCAGCACCTACACAACTGTACGTTAAACAAAGGTACATAATTCCTTTGTTCGCAGAAGAATGTTTACAGTTAACTGACTAACTCAATACACTGCACTTAGTCCCTTTATATCAGTGAGGTATGCGCTCAGCTGCTTTTGATGTACCCCTTAGTGATGCTGAGATTATCTTACCTTTTTTTTAATTCAGCTAGATCCTCAAAATCTATTTACTTTTCCACGTGTATTTCTCTGGCTACAAAGGATTTGAGGGCTTGGCTAACAGCTAGGCTCAAAGCCTCCCTGAAGTCAGTATGAACCTTTCTATTGAAATCAATGAGATCCCAAACAGTCCCTAAACCGTGGAAAGGCTCCCTCGCGTAAGCGTTCGTGTCGTTTCAGCTGCACTGTCAAAATCCGCACATAGGAAATTGCCTCCTGGCTGCCAAACAACAGTTTCAACAGGACACAGGTGACGTCTGGTTTCAGACTGGCAGCGTGTGAGCTGCGCGCTGCTAAAATAGCTGCTGTGTTCAGACACTGGTGCTGGCCGCCGGGAAGGGGTGCGTGAAGCAACCTGGGAAGAAGAGTGACAAAAAAGTTGTTAACTAAGGAATGTTTTATAGCAGTGAAAGGTTATCAAGGCACAATGGGCTTTCGGGCCATCCTTTGTAAGACTGAAATACAATGAAAAATGGCAATACAAGACAACCTCTGGTTAAGATGAAGAAAAGCCTGGATTGCAGTTCAGCTTGATGCATTTAAGAGCCAAAGGCACATCTGAGTTTGGACGTTATGTTCCCAAGAGAAGATATTCAATAGTTTGAACTTATTTCAGTAGAAAAGTCTGAGAAAATGTTTGGAAAGAATGAACTTCGAAGAGGGAAACAAGGGTCTCAACTTCTGTAAGAGTCCAAAGAACTGGAAGGAAAGCTATAGAAGAATTACAACGTAATATAAATTAAAACATGAGGGACATAATCTGTTCATCAGTAGCAAGTAATTACGGTTGCAGTGAAATTTGTCGTAAAGGTAGGAGTTACATTGTGATGTAATAGAAATGGCACCACTTACTACTAATACTGTCTTTACTATTAGAACAGTGATTTCACGTTCTGTACAATTAGGTGTGAATGTTTTAAGAAGAGATGAAGAGCATGTTCTCTGGGAATTTAGACTTTAAGGTTTCCTTTGAATGATTTGTTTGTTTCCTAAGAATTCAAAATTTAGATCCATGAAACTCAAATATTGACTCACTTTTTAAAGCTGTCTTATACATTAGAAAAACTAGTTTTTTCTAGAACAAAACTGTTTTACAGCTTCTGTATTTAGGTTTTCCAAGATCTGAGAAATATGGTTCCTGCATTGCCTGTGTACCTCAATCCAGTAGTATAGCCAAATTTGTGCCAGGTTCCTGAGCACGCGGGCAATGAAGTCAATGCAGACGTTTGTGTGTTGTAACAAGGCGCATCCATAAGCACATCCACATATTAAGTCAAACGTATCTAAACAAAACTGTCATGAACTCAGAATGAATCACAAATACATCACCTCCCCAGAGGCTGGTCATCGCTCCTGATGTTTGCTGCGATGCATTTTCAAGACAGCTTTTGCTGCAAGAAATTGCTCCAGGCTGCAGTGCAAACTTCTCCCTTTGTCTGAATACCCACTTTCAGATCTCTAATTGGAAGGCACAAAAGCACAAAATCCTGCCCCGCCAATAACCTGTTGTCACTCTACAGCAGTCTCGCCACAAAAATGTCTCTGTGTGTCAGAACAGAGGGAGAGAGAAATGAGAACTAATAAAACAGAATTTATTCCTAATAAAGTAAATGCATGTTTTCAAACATCAGTACCAGGTGAGATTGGCAAATAACAGGCCTGAATCCCAGTTACCAAAGCGGCTGCAGTTCTCACTGATTTATCCAAGCTGCATCTCTTGAAAATCAGGCAGCTCTTGCACCGAGTAAGGGGACTCTGAATCCATTGTCCTTCAGACAGACGTCTGGGTGGTGTTTAATGTTGAGGGGAGGGGAGAATCCCTTTGGGGACGCTGGACACTGCTATTGTTGAGGTTGTTTTATACGTTGTTTTATTGCTCGGCTATTAACACGAAAACACCATCTGCAAATTTCAGTAAGGATTTATGTGATCTTTCTTGGTAGAACTGATGATTTATACAAGCTCCTTCCTATCAAGATGGGGCTGTAACTTTAAATATAAACACACTCCTATGAGAAAAACTTAAGATTTAGAAAAGTCCAGCAAAAGGGCAAATTTCTGCCAGTGAATGCACATACATGATACTCCCCTGGAAACCAGAGCAATGCGCTAGAACACTGAAAGCAAAATTTGGTTCTTAACGTGTCCCTGAAGACTGTAATTATATTTCCCATTGTACTAGTAACATTAATTGAATGTTTAGCTGAAATCAAGTTCATTACAAGTTAAATACAGTACCTAGCCTATTAGGATGGTGTTTATAATTATAGTCATAAAGCACTTGTAAAACATCTTCATTGCAGCAAATAGGTGGAAGTTGGGTGTAGTGGCTGCTATGTACCTCAGTTCATTTCTCTGCATCTTTGTGTCTGAGCAGCATCGTAGACTAAGGTCACACACACCACTGAATCGCCTCCAGAGCTAGTGCCAACACTGACGCATTTTAGAGGGACACTGCCTGCAATGGTTAGCAGAAAAACATAATATTGCACAAACTGTTATACAAGGTTTTTTGCAGTGCAGCTGGACCTTGCTAAACATTCCTAGATCTAGAAACACATGAAGATGTACACTCTCATTGTTATTGGCCAGCTTATTGGACTGAAAATACAATTTTAGCAATAAACCAGCCTTTGACAAGGCCTAAGAGACTACAGTCCTCTCTGATATATCAATTTTTATATTTGATTTCCTCGCTTTCTCAGAGAATCAGAAAATACCTAATCTGCTTTTGGTATTGCCCAAAGTCTTTCTGTCTTAACTCCAACAGACGCCCTACTCGGAGCTACACCAACTTTGGCGGAAGCCGAGTCATCCCCAGCAGTGAACTTCTACTTCGGGCACATACGGGGTCCCCCTAGAAAGGACACAAGTGAACTAAAAATGCAGCAGCCTTTTGTCGAAGAGTTGTGTGTGCTGCACAGGGGCCTGCAAGCCCTTGGCCAAGACTCCAGGTGTCCACACATCTAAACGGTTGAAGAAATCTGATAACCAGTACATACGGTTGATGTCACTTTTGCTCAGTTACGCGTATGAAGGAGTATCCAAATGCAAGTATAACAACTTGACCTTTCTCACTTTCAAAATAAATTAGGTTCCTTTTAATAGTCATTTTCATAAAAATAGTAACACCCAAAAAGATAAATTGGTTTTACTGTATTTTATTTGACATGGTTGAAGACACAAGAACACTCAAGATACAATCCAGACAAGTTGTGAACAGCTCCAAACATCAGTGAAATCTGAATTTATCTTGCACAGAGGTGAACAAGACCACAATGGTTGGTTTTATAATATAGTTTAAGACTATTTCAAGCAGGTGAGTACTGTGACGTTATGCCCAACAACTTTTATATTATTCATCCGCTTAAGCCACTTCATACCATAAATATGCAGCTTATCTTGGCGATTAAATCTCTGCAATATATAATTAGCCTTCTCATAATAATGCATTAAAACTCCTGTATATAAATATTGGTATATTCATACCAATGTAAACTGTCCTAACCATCACGGCACATTTATCATATTCTAGCACAATTCATCATTCTATCACAATCAGCTGCTAACTTTCAGCCTAGAGTTACATAACTTGGACCCAAACTTGCAAGTTGCTGCTTAAAGCAAAACTTCTGCTTTCCCTAAGGACAGCAGGCCTTGTCTTTTCAACATTAAGTTGCACAATGTCATCTGAAACCCCTACCCAAAAAAACGCTCTGCAGGGAATCTCCTGCAAAAGTATCATAACTACTATTCTAAAAATGACTCATTTCCTAATGTATTTCATATTAGTTTTACAGCCTAACATCCTTTATCAAAATGGGCATCCACATGCCACTTACAAGGTAAAGTTGTTTAACTGGGTTATTGACTACAGACCACACCATAATATTCTACGTGCAATTCTAATTCCTTAGAGAGACAAGCTAATTTTCCATTCTTAGATTTAAAAAAGGACAGCTGGGAGTTTGTTCAGTAGTTCAGTGCTCTGCAAAGATAAGTTTGATGGTGCTCTCATCAGACTGAATGAGGAAGTGCAAAAATATGCAAACGTTTACAGTTACAGGAGGGTCATTTCAGTAACAAACCCCTGCTTGGATTCAGATGGAATCTTACAAAAGGAGAAGACGACAGGAGGGAGAATCGCTACTGTGCAGGGAACTATGCTTCAGAAGAGCTGCAGAAAGCACCCTCAGCATTCCCTGCGGACAGGCAGAAACCAGCACAAAAGTCACGGCCCACCTGATCTTGCAGTTCGGCTCCTCTTCAGAGGGGAAAGGGGGAGATTGCAGCCATTTATTAGACCAAATTCTGTGTCAACCTAAGGCCACTGGAAACAAATCTGTGCAGAATTGGACCCATTCAGTTTAACACAGGATGCAAAGATACCAAAGCCTGCTTTTCTTTACGAATTTTGCGGTTTGGTAGGTGGTAGTGGTAGGCAGAGACGGGGTCTTACCTGCAGCTACTACAAATCAGTGTCGCCTGGCTTTAGAAAGTAGTTTTGTGTTTGTTCTATTTCAAACTAGGGAAGATCCTTAATAAAAATCCCAAATCTAGGGAAGAAGCTGCATATCCAGATCATACAGTCAAAATTTTAACTTGGTTTTACAGGAGGATTCATCCATTATTATGATGAACTGCTGGAGATGGAATGGTCACCGTCTGAAACAAAGAAATGAAAATCCCAGCAACGTACTAATGCATCTGTGTAATATGCTTAACTGGTATGACTTGCATTGCAGGAAGAATGTTGTATTCTCTGACAGACCAACATTTCTTTCCTATTATTATAAGATCAGCCTTTTACATTTCATATCTTACCATCTTTAAAAGCCTATAATTACAGAAGCTGATTGAGAAACTATGTTATTTAAAATTAACAGCTGAATGAAATCAACAGAGGCAAAGTGCATTTTTTATACAAGAAAATAGCACTGTAGAAAGAAAGAGTCTGTACAATATTTAAATATTGTATATACATAAAATTATATTGTTCATAACTCATCTTAAAGTTTGTCTTGTTTGTAAACCATGGAAAGCAACACACAAAAAATCCCAGTATTTAGCTTTTAAAGCATTTAGCAAGCAGCAGGAAACTGAATGCTAGCAAGCACGCTTTGTAATTATAGAAAGTATCCAGCCGGATACTGTGACTAGCATTCTCCATAGTCCTTTTTTTTTTATTCTCTCTCTCTTTTTTTTTTTTTTTTTTTTTTTTTTTAAAGCTGAATGCAGAACAGATTTCACATTCAACTAGGGAATTCTGCAGAAGACACAGCAAACTCAATGGCAAAATGCAGTAGACCAGTTCTGCAGTTCTCCCTTGTGGCAAAACTCCTGGCTATTGGAACATAAATCAGTGAAATAATTGATAAAGCTTGTACTTCCGAAAAGTGTCAGTAATGGATTTAACTCATGCTCAACTTAGAAAGGAAGGTTTAGTTTAACAATTAATGTTGTGAAGTTTCAAAATGGTAATGAATTCCAGCAGGTAATCAGGCAGCTCTGTATAAACGCTCTGGAAGTTTCAGCATTTAGCGTGCTTCTACAGGCTAGCATCGGTCTGCCAATCTGGAGCGGGATTTGGATTTGAATCTGAAGTTGTCAAGTCATGGTAGATATAGACTGTAGGTTTCAGAAGTTATATACCTGTAGCATTTGGCAAAATAAAAACTGTTCCAGTTGCAGAAGAAATTTTTGAGGTAAACATGGTTAAGAAAACATTTCCATAAAGTTATTATTTAGAAAACAAGATGCTGCCATGACCATCATTGTGTTTCACCTGCGTTAGAGTTGTATGCTCATAGCCATGTAAGGAATGCTTTATTTAATGCTTTTTGTAGTTTCATTCTCTTGGCTTCTGCCTTCCACCTTACTGGCCATTCAACTCAACCCAGAAATATATTTTACTCCATTAAAATATTTGCTACTCAAAATATATTACAGTACTTCTGATCTGGACATTTTCTCTCTATACGTAGTTTAAATCTTCCTGAACAGCCATCATCTAACTGTAATTCCAAATCTTAACACAGGGATTAACAAGAAAAGAAATATAACCACTTGGAGAAGTGCTTGATAAACCAGACGGGTCAGAGGGACCTCGACGGGCTGAAGCAACGTGCAGACAGGAACCTCATAAAGTTCAACGAAGGAAAGCACAAAGTCCTGAACCTGGGGAGGAATAACCCCATGCACCAGTACGTGCTGTGGGACAACTGGCTGAGAAGCAGCTTGGCAGCAAAAGACCTCAGGGCTGTGGTAGACACAAAATCGAGCGTGAGCCAGTAACGTGCCCTTGCAACAAAGAATGCCAATAGCTTCCTGGGGTACATTAGGAAAAGCATTGCCAGCAGGGCAAGGAAAGTGATTATTCCCCTTTATTCAGCCTGGTGAGACCACATCTGGAGTGCTGGGTCCAGTTCTGTGCTTCTCGGTACAACCGAGACATGGACATACTGGACTGAGTCCAGCAAGGGATCATGAAGATGATTAAGGGATTGGAGCATCTGTCATGTGAGGAGAAGCTGAGACTTTAGACTCAAGAAGGCTCAGGAGATGCTAGCAATGTGTATAAATGCCTGATAGAAGAGGGTAAAGATTCAGCTAGACTTCTCAGAGGCATCCAGTGAAAGAACAAGAGGCAATGGGCACAAATTGAAACTCCAGAAATTCCTTTTAAACTTAAGAAAAACCTTTTTTGAAGTGAAGGTCAAATACTGGAACGGGTTGCCCAGAGTTTAGGCATCTCCATCTTTGGAGATATTCAAAACTGGACCGAGTATCCTGCTCTAGCTGACACTGCTTAGAGCTGAGAGGTTGGACCAGACAGTCTATGGATATCCCCCCTCCAACCTCAACGATTCTGTGATTCTATCATTTCAGATGGAGACCAATAAAAATAAGTTTAGAAGACTCAAAAGGGAAATAGCTTTGTTCTTAATAATTTTCCAAAGTATCATGAAGGTAATGCTACAACTGAGAGCTTTGACAATAAAGGCCTTGTTTTCAAATCGGAGAAATCAATGTAAGCTCCTAAATATATATATATATCCTAAATCTTAATTTTAAGGATTTCTGAGGACTTTCTTTTCAGTGCGATCACAGAATTTAAGAAATATTTCTTTAAGTCATTGATTTTCAGCACTTAAAATTTTGAAAGCACAGGGCAAAATCAAAAGAACAAAAGAATACCATGGACTACTCATTTGTTCCCATCGCCAGAGGATGGTGCTGTTTAAACAGATATTCCACACAGATACTTCCCCTACAACAACCTTGTGGGTTAGCGAGTTTTTCGTGGGAGGAAGAGGAACAAGGCAAAGAGATTACGATTTTATATCTTTTTAACTAATCTCAGGACCCAACAATAATCAGTATTTACTTATTAAAGGTAGATCTTTAAGCATGCTTGAGTAACTTGGGAACTTTTACTACCTCTGGAACTTTTGCTCCCAAAACTTTTTAAGGGTCTTTCAAAATCCAGTCTTTGGTCATTAAAGGGCACAAACATGACATACCCCACCGTACAAGCTGTTCTCATATAGCCTGCTGAAATTCAAGTTGATTATGTGATATATGAAAGTCAAAAAATGGAATAGTGGAAGATCAGTCTCACAAACAGGCTGTGGTGGGGAAAATGGGCAGCTAGTAGTTTAAGAAATCAATACCAACTTTGACACTTTTAGATGTGGCAACATCAATGGCCATGGCTTTGATTTCAGTGTCCCCAAACTGCATAAGTGTTTTGATCTCCCGCCGGTTTGGCACTGAAGCATCAGTTCCCGTGAGATCCAAGCGAAGGGTGCCACACTTTTTCACTCCAGCTTCGGTGATGAAGCTGACATTATCTTGTTCTGAGCTATAGATATTGATCACTATTACTAACTGAGAAGGTTTGGCAGGTGTGTAACTGCGCGTCACAGTTTCTCCAAGGGCTACAGATTGGTCAGCTGAGATAAATTTGTCAAAGACATCAGTGCACCAGCGCGTGCCATCTTTGATTAGCAGCTTCTCTGGTGGATGCTTCCCTTCCACAAACCGATTGAGCACACCCACACCGTAGGTGAGAGGTGAACGCCGCACTTTGATGACAGCAGGGTCTAGACCAAAGAGAACAGCTCCTTTGAGGATGGTGAGCCCCACATCCTGAGGAATGATGACTCGACATCTTGAACCAAAAGCGCTCTGGACAGCTTGTTGGAGTAAGGGGGATTCAGCGAAGCCACCCACCAGGAACAGAAACTTGACATTGGTCACTTCTGGCTTATCAAACACATCACCTAAACAGAAACAGAGCCCATTCAATAAGGAAAAATCTACTACGACAAGGCAATGCAGGCGAAACTCCTAATGTCTGAGTGCCCTGAATGGCCCACTCACATGCACAAGATCTGAAACTGCCACATCTATGCCCGCGCTGCCACTCTCAGCATGCACCACTTCCACTTCTGTAGTCTCCTCTATACTGTATTTCACTGTGAATGTAAACTTACCTCAAAACACACAATATTTCTGAAGTGGCGTTTAAAACAGAACTTTTATTTAGCTTCTACTAGTAAAGAGAGACAGATTTCTTGCAAAGAAATCCTGACAGTCACATTACAGGTAGTAAGGAAACAGTCATCATCTTGCCACTTCAAGTATCAGTAGGATATTCCCAAGCCTAACTGATTCACATGCCCTTTATTGCATTCCAGAGAAGTCACCTTAAGTTAAGAAGTCATATTAACCACAATAAGTACCATCTGCAAAATAATACCTTCTTACATTTTTACAGATGTTCCTTCTTAGCTTAAGCCCAAATCCCCTACTTTCAAGAAAATCATGCGGTTCCGCTGTAGGCTCACCCTTAGTTCAAATAACTGAGGCAGCAGGACTGATTTATCTGTCACAACTATTGTAATTCTAGGTCTCTCCCTCCCTGCTCACATATCAGCTGTTCAGTGCTAGTTGTCTAAGTTGTCACCTCTGAAATCTACCTAATAACTCCTCACATACAGTGAGCAAAGTTGGATATTCCATTCCACATACGATTCAATTACCACTTTGTAATGTGTAGAACAGCAATACTTTGCTCAGTACATACACTCTAGTTAACACAAATCCATTCTTCCACCAGGAAGACTTCAAATAATAAATTTCCCAACAAGCCTATGTCACTTTCCATTACTGCATAAATAAATTCAGTGCTGCTTAAGCCATGCCTGGAAGTACTTTTACCACGATGCGTCATTTATTATTTGCGTTTTTGAGATGTCAGTGATTTGGATGGTCATGAACAAATGTGACCTTCCACTGAGAAGAAATGAACTAGAGGTCTTAATAGCAGGAATAATCGGAAACTAGCATTATTATTATTATCAGAAACTCTGGCATTATTTAGTTGTTGCCTGAAACAGGAAAAAGAAAAGCAGGATCTGGGTTAGTTGGTGCATTTCAGCCTTCTAATGCTCGCAGCCCTGGAAGTACAAAATAATGGAAGCTTTGGCAGTAACAGGACTGAATCACCCTCAATAACCAGTACGAGAACTAGGTAGGAATACATGTTACGTCATGTCCTTTTATTATTTTCCTAACTACTTAGTAGAAAACTACAAGCTTCAAAACTAAATTCCTTGCCCACATTTGGTGGATACTAGGGGGTTGTTTGACTTTCATTCCAGTTACTGGTTTGAAACAGGTAAGCAAAGCTTCAGTTTCAGCCCAGCTGGGAAGTGGAATTACATGCAGATACGTACTAAGGTGCTGAACAATCTGGTCAATCGTAGGTTTGAAAAGAGCATTCATTGCATCCGGGCTCATCCTCAGCATTCCCTGGGAGGACCACTTCACAAAGTCCACACTGGAAAGGAACAGTTAGAAAGGACATTAAAACATTACACCCAAGCACTTGCAAGACACACTAAATAAATAAATGAATGAGTTTACAGAATCTGTGTGCATTTTGCTTGGAAAAAAGTGGCTCACTTCACCCTAGCCCCATACCAACTGAAGCAATGTAAAATTTCAAGGGAGAATTGTTATTTTTGCTTGTCTAATTGTTGTTTTCTTTGCCTGATTGCCTTCTGTAGCGTTACCAATGCTCAGCTGCTTCCTGAAACAGCTGGCAGTCAATCCAGTGCTCGCTCATCTGAAACAGCACTGATTCATCCCCAGAAGGGCAACATTTAGATTATAGCAGTAGCAGGCCAGAGCCACTGGAAACACACAAGAAAAACAAGCAAGTATGGGAAGCCCCAGGAGGCAGATGGGAGCACAGCATTTTTAATGAGGCATAACATTTGTTAAGCAAATACAGGCATTATGTTAGTCCATCACTGATACACATAGCTCAGTAATCTCCTTTTCGTTCATGCACACTATCTGTCACATTTATACTCTTTCTATCCCGTTATCCAATTAATTTCATTTTATTTGAAGGGAATATTTATCATTGTCTCTAAGATTCGCCATTAAGACTATTAATAAGAAGGAGATGGTCTTGTGAGGGGGAATATTTCCAGAAATTTTTAATGATTTCAAAACCTCAGTCTCATTTAGGAAGTGACTCTGAGCTAGATTCCAAGTCATTTAGGCTTAAAGTAAGTACATTTGCCAATAGAAAGAGATGCAGGAGTTTCAGCCTGCATGCTACATTCAACATTCACTGGATTAAAAAACGCAGGAAGAAGCCAAGGTACAGGTACTAAATATCACGTCTTCTGCTCTCAGGTCCCAAGCACTCTGTCCCAGATTCACAGGCTCTCTTGGTCATTCTCTTTTATGCCACTGATCTCCTGTAGTATATAATTTCAAAAGATGCAAAATGCCCACTTCTGCTTTCTCCTCGCTTCCTTTTTCATAGCAGCCCATGATCTTGTCATTTTTATGTAACTATTTATATGGTTTTTATTTTATATTTTTATATTTTTTATTTATATAACTGGTAAAATACTAGAAAAGAAAGCCTGCCATCACTTCAAAAGAAGAATGCTTTCCCCTTGCAGAGCTCTCTGCAGTAGTATACGTTTTCATTAGTGATCTGGTATTGCTAATAACTTTCCTCAGGCCATGAACACATTTATACATCTCACTTGAGATCCTGGATTTGTTAGAGGGCCCGGGCCTCTAAAAATTAAGGGTCTAGGTAACTAACATCAAATTCTGTATTTGAGCTGACATTCCTAATTAACACGTAAGGGACTCAAAATATATGGCAGGAGAAGTCTGGCTTGGATCTGTGCTCGATTGATAATCGTTTTTGTATCTTTTAGGCTCTGGCTGCTGTAAATCTGCGTTTTCCAAATCCTGAAAGTTTGGTTACAAACACTATTTTCAATATAATATTTTTTCAGTATGTGTTGCCACATAGCTGGCAAGGTTTGATATTCTGTAGTATTTGCAGAATATTCTCCTCCCCAGGAAAGTGATGCAGTGGTGGCCTAACAAAAGTCATAGAAAGCAATACCAGAAGAGTGCACGTCTTGCATAAAAAAGCTTTTGCAAGAGATGATTGATCATCTGGAAACTGCACCTCAGGCAATCCCATTTTCTCATCCTTATATTTCATTTTTATATTATTATCTTTCAGTCTACATGTAATTAGGATATTTTAATTATTTGTCTTTGCTACCAGTAGTTAATTCTGCATCCATTTGGGTTCAATTGTCTACTCACTTGCTTTTCCTCAAGGCATGTTCTACACTGTGACCTCGAAACTTCTTGTAATAGTCAATGAAGGAGAAAGGCAGAGTGATGTTTAGCGGATTGGTCCTGTCTGGAGCTGCTGCCCGTTTACGGGACTCAAATGCTATCATCAGATCTACCCAGGCAGCAGGACGCTTGATTTTAAATTGCTCAATAAAATCTTCTCCAAATATTTTACACAGGAGCTTTTCAAATTCATAGTCCACACCTAGAGAACCATATGGCCCACCTGTATTACAAACAAAACACAGCTTTAATATTCGGAACTGCTTATTAGATTTCAAGTTGATGAAATACACATCAGATGATAGACTCTAATAGGACTCTCATGGGAGAAGGTCTACAGAAAGACGTATCTTTCCTAAATGTAACAGCTGGTCTAATACAGAACATAATCTTACCTTTGCCTCACTTTTACTCCTATACCATCACAGCCACTGCAACACTACCGCTATAAAACAGAAACATTTTTATCAGAAGCAGAGCAAAAGGCATCCTTATCCACACACGACAAGGTGTGGGTTGGACTCATATTTAGAAGTAGACAGACTTGATGTACACTGTCCATTTGCTCTTACTAAGTTGTTTCCTGAGGTCTTACAGCCCCCGAGACTGAGAAGGCTCAGTGATGAACCGTACAGATGAAGATTAACTTGGTATAGAGACACAGCAACAAATAACAGGCTGAGTCACGTGCTTAACAGCTTAGCCACAGGACAAAGTCTAAGGGGATCTGGAGCTCAGAAAGCAAATACCCCTGAAGGAATTGCACTTTGTATCTTTGTTGAGGACCAATCATTGCACACTTTTCCCAGGGGATGGTAGACCCTCCTTGTTACGCTGCCTGTGAAATTACTGGAATATATGATTCCCCTTAAATGTAGGGAAACTTCTGTTATGCCAACAGTCACTTTACAAGGATCTTGTTGTGACACACAGCTATTCACATCTCCACAGCACAGCCACGAATACCTGGACAGACCAACAATACACAGGCGAACCCTCAAATGACACGAAGATGACGACTCTACTAGCAGAAGTCAGACTAGGACCATGGCAGGAGTTCATGGGTTGACTGGGAGCGAATAACACAGGAGACGGCAGTTTCTTGCTCTCCCAATGTGAGGTTTACCATCCAAAAGCATCAGAAGCGTTAAGTGATTTACCCATGTCTGCTGACAAGCAGCTAGCTTATGCTAATTTGGAATGCTGGTCTTATTTCGGGAAGAACTGCTAGTGAAATGTAGTGAATAATAAAGGCATACATTTCCTTCACTGACAAGTCAACATATTACGTAAATAAAGCAAGCAGTAGAAGTGACATTACCTGTTGCCTTGTATAGCTCCTTAAGATGTCCTTCAGGGAGCCTGATCTGATGGACAGTGATATCCACTGTGCCTCCTCCACTATCAACAACGATGTAACGGTCACCTAGTTTGCCAAAGGAATAGGCAAATGGTATTTACATTAGCGTTATCACAACAGCATATTGCAATGAAAGCTTCTCAGGGGCATTAGCACCATGAGAGATAATGACTTACTGGAAGTCATGAATGTCTATGCTGAAGACTTGATCTTTATTAGTAATTATAACACAATGACTGATAACAAATATGAAATTCAGATGTCAAAGGCTATCGATGTAGCAAAGATGAAAAGTAGGTTAGTGGGCTTGCTCGTGCTGCTGGTGTACACTCTACTGGGCTACTAAATTAACACTATGGCATATTTACAAGGCCTATTCTGAGGAAAATATTCTGTTTGCATTTTAAAAGCTAGATGCCTTTCTACCATCTCCTTAATAAACCATATTTTGCTAGAGCATATAGAATTGCAGTTCAGCCTTAGTTCAGCCATAGCATATAGAATTGCAGTTCAGCCTTCAGCCACACACAAACTTGTATTTTTTTTCTTTTCCTATTTATAACCATGGGAACAATGCAGCGCACAGTACATTTGTGGGAAACACAATGTTTGCCCGCATTATAAAACCAGCGAGAGCAAAGTTTATTCAAGAAAGGACACTACCTTCCTCCAGTTCGGACCAGATCTCTCCTATGACATTTTCCACCAAAAAGGTACGACTCTGTCGATTACGACGGATGTGTTCCTTAGCTAGTCATTGACAGAGAAAAAAAAATCACCGAGTATAAGAAAGCATGAAGAAGTTGATATCATAAGCTGCAGGAAGCAAGTGCAAGCAGGCTGACAGATCCGTACATACCACTTCTTAACAAAACAAATGAACACTAATTATCACATTAGAATCAGGAACACTATAACCTTGTTCCTAGAAAGAAGGAAAAACGTTTTTCAGCCACACTGATCTTCCTTAATACTAACTGGATTAAAACCAATAACTTAACATGAAAGCTATAAACGGGTCAGATTTTTTTTTTTTTTTTTAATATTCTTTTTTATAAAGTGCTGCCTGGAAGCAGGCGGGCTGGCAGCCAGCTGTGCTCGGCGCAGCCCGTGCCGCCAGGCGGCAGCCCCGGCGCGCTGCCAGACCCACTGCGCAGCCCGGGGCCGGGGAGACTCTCCCCACCTCTCCAAAAGCCACTGCTGATTGTGGGTTCTTGGGCAAAGATGCCTCCTGAGCCTTTCAGAACATCGGTCTGTTTCAAAACAAGCAGCCAAAAGCACTGCTTCTCAGATGTGTAACTTCTTAAGGCCACAGTGATCACCAAGTCTGACCCTCATAATATTTTAAATATACACCAATTAAAAATTAAGCATAATCTAGCAATACTATTATAACAATCAGTTAACTCACAAGACTTAATTGCTACTTAGACATTTAAAAGATGCAGAACAGTCTGTGAAGAGAAAGCAGAGTAGTGAGAGCCTTTCCTATTATGCTTTAATCAACCTCTACAACTGTATGATAAAAAAAAAAAAATCTTTCCCCCTGTAACCTTCATTCACCTTCAAAGGCACTTCTATAAAACACTACGGAAGAAGAGAGGCATCCTGTCATGCCTGAAAATACCATTCTTTATGAAAAAAAAATCAGCACGCAAATCACTGAATGCTTTTTGCTTGTTTCTATAGTACCTATCATGAGAAAAAGGCCAGCGGCTCCACTTGCACCCCTACCCTCCCCATAAAGACCCTCTGATGCAGACATTAGCCTGGCTGCGCTGACTTAGCAGCACACAGCGAGAGCTTCAACGACGAAGCATTCAGTGACAGAACAAGCACCAGGTCCAAGCAAGGGCCTGACACAGACCCCACAGAAGTCAACGGGAGTCCTTTCGTTCACTTCTGCGGGCTAAAAGTGAGCACAACAGCCAGTCTTTAACTACGACTGAAGTAAGGTTATCCTGGCTACTATGAACAGTAAAATATTTGTTTTGACTTCATTGCAATAATATGGTCCTTGGAGTGCTTCTCTCTGTTTATATTTAAAGGGTTTTTCTGCTTAATCTGTTCTCAACTTGTCTTGGGCGCCTGCCATGCCTTTATGAAATTTTAATTCTAACCCCATATTAATTCGCTCCAAACTTTGTTTTCATTAATTTTGACACAAAACCTTTCTCACCCCCAATAGCTTTTACCATACAAAGTCAAGAAGGAGAATGGTAACCCCCCTCGTCCAAGCATAAGCCCGTTAGCAGATATCCATGATCCGACAGATTCTGCCCAGCTTCAAAACCTTAACGGGAGAAACTCTTTTCTTTTATTGTTTTCCCAGAGGCAAATCCCTGTGTAGCCTGAAAGCGAGTTCATGTAAGATCACATGGAACTGGAATGGTTCAGGACATGAATGAGGGGGACAGAAGGCGAGGGGCCCCTCAAGGGACTGTGTCCTGTAAAGGGACTGTGTCCTGTGCTCTGTGGGGGCCTCCTTAACACTGAACACATCTGACAAGTGCTGGCTAGGGGAGGCACGGACATCAGAAATGATACAGTGATTCCGTCTACCAAAAAAAAATAAAAATACCCTCCGGTAACCACAGGAATAGCTTTACTATTTTAATCTTCCATTTGCCTGTAATGTTTTAACCTAGTAAATGTGATAGGATACAAATTCTTCTGAAAAATTCCTTCTGGGATAGATTGACACACTAGCACCGATATCAGTGCAACTGTTACAATACACATAGATGGGAAATCTGACCTGATATGCAGCAAGCACAGCTTACTGCTTCTTCGGTTTCCTATTTATTTTTTTTCCTATTTTCCTCCAATCTCGGGCAGGATATCAAGCTTAAAAATCTTTGGTGATGAAGGATCTTTTGGCAAGTGACTGCCACTGTGGCCGAATCTCTCTCTCCCATTATTAGTCAGTCTTCAAACATTGACATTAGCAAGAGATCCTAGGTCAAAAAATCAGAAGTGCCACATCTAGTTGCTCTTCTATAAGTAAATTCATGGCTGTATTCCAGTACTTTGTATTCCCTTGAGTGTTGAAAATAATTAATCATATTTCATAAAGATGACATCAAAAAGCATTTGCCAAAACTCTGGAACGCTTCAGACTCAAAGCCTCATTGCAGATCCAGTTATGTGACATTGCTTCAACAATATAGCTAATTGAACAAATAATTGTTTCTAACAAATTAAATTAAAAAAATGATCCAACATGAAGTATCGATTTCAATCAAGGCAGAAAAATACTGTTGTGAAAATACCGTGCCCCTCCTAAACGACTCCCACGACATCCTAGTAAAGGCAAGGCAATGAAGCTACCTGCGTGCTAAAATTCAAGTGCACGCAAACACGTCTGCTGGATCAATGCCTAAACTAGTTTAATTACATTAAACAGCAAAATAGTTTATTAAAGCAAACCGATGCTAGCCTGAAACATTTCAAGAGAGCAAAGACAACAAGAAAAGCTAAGAAAACAGCCCTCATGGACAAAGCAAACTTAGGCATATGAATGTAAAGAAGTGAGTTAATAGAAGCAGTACCCTGTGTAAATCCGGTTCCAATAGTGTCACTTGGGCTATACCCATTGACAGGCGCCCTGCTACTCAGGTCTATCATCTGGTGCAGGCGGAGCTTTCGGCAGTAGATAGAGGCAGCCTCAGGTTCCAGGGCAATGATCAACTGCTCGGGATTTTCAGGAGATGCCATTCCTGCCTGTGAGAGAGAATCGATCAGAGAAATGGGGTGGGAAATACTGCAAGTGACCAAGCCTTTCCCCAGCTCGCGGTTTCAGCTAGGTCAGCCCTCCGAGTTCAACGCGTAAAGAAGCTGCTGCCGTTTGCTAAAGGTCTTGGTCTGGGAATCCTCCTGCCCACAATGTATAGCACAACTTCACAGGCTGGAACAGGGAAGTACGCATGCTCTTACCATGCTACGGGTCTAACTGAGCAGCTGTGTGCGTTACGGGTGGAGAAGGGAAGAAAGACGTTTTGAAACCTGTGATGAATGGCCTAAAACCTGAACTCCTAATTAACCTGTGAATCTGCATGCTAAGAGGGGCCCCAGCCTCCTTTAAGAAATGAAGGAACACTTTTGGCCTCTCCTTCCCACAATGATACTTTAAGTACGCCTTTCTTTATATCCCAGATACATATAGTCCTTGCTGAAATGGACCCACACCATGTAGCTTACTAGGAATATAGGATGCACTTTGCCAGTAATGCATCTTTTAACTTAAACCCAACATTTTCCATTTCAAAATCCATCGCTTTTAAGCACATTTACTTTTGTAACATCATCAAAATGCTCTGTATATTTAACGGCTTGAAATACAATAGGGCAGGTTCCCTCGAATGTAATGAGAACAAGCCTAAAAATAACCCCACATTATACAATCAACATTTGCTATTCTTTCTATTTGCTTTCTGGATTTTCAGCCTCCAGACACATAGATTTTCAAGAAGCCACAAGTTCTCATGTAACCACATCACTCTCAGAGCTGGGCTTACAGAAAAATATCAGAGAGCAGTGGACAAAATCGTGTTCTCCTTTCTTTTCCCCTGTACTTCTCCCTACTGCATGATTTTCTATTAAGATGGGTAACAGCATCTTTCAACTCTTTCTGCTCAACTTTTAGTTTACCTGCTGTTGTTTTTCAGTTAAGTGCCTGAGTACTAAAGCACGCTAGCAAACAAATAAACATAAGAACATTTTTTTGCTTCCAGTCTTCCAGCAAACCTCCACATCAACTCATACACATGCACTGGGGTGGCTCCAGAGCATCCCCAAAACAAGGCAGATTCACATGGAAAGACTGAAGACCTGGATCAGAATTTGGCTTCCTGCATACAGCTACACTGTGGGAATTGCTGGGTGGTTTACACTTGCAGCTAGAAACTCAAAGTAAAGCTTGTTCAAAAAGCAATAATGGGGTTAAAACTTGGAGACATAAAACTGTCCTTCACATTTACTGACTCATTTTACCCTCTCCATCTTAGTACAATAAACAGATACTTATGGAAAGCATCTTCCTCATTGTTGATAAAAAAAAAAAAGGAAAAACAACAACAAATAAATAAGAAAGTAAGAGTTAAACTAATCGTGGTTACTCATTATTTTAAAAGCACACCTCATGATTCTGATTATGGTCACTTTATAACTTTTACTGCTGTTGGGCAAAACCTTCTTCAATTACATCTACTGGACTCAACAGCACGATCTGAAATTAGTAGAACTATCTGGGAAGGAGAATATTCTGCAAATACTACAGAATATCAAACCTTGCCAGCTATGTGGCAACACCTACTGGAAAAATATTATATTGAAAATAACGTTTGTAACCAAACTTTCAGGATATGGAAAAACGCAGATTTACAGCAGCCAGAGCCTAAAAGATACAAAAAAAGATAATCAATCGAGCATAGATCCAAGCCAGACTCTCCTGCCATCATACCACTTGCATGCAAGCATGATGGCAGGCACAGGCTTGCATAAAGCTCTGGAGCGGTACTGGGGATGAAGATGAAGTTCTTACATTGTGCCTTAGTATAAACCCAATCTTTCCTCCAACCGTTCTGGATGTATGAGGCACAAGCACGGCCGGCTCCATGCCAGCTCACTTCAACATCACTTATCTCCAGCTGAGCTCTTCTATACACAAAGCTCTAATTTGTTGCATTAGAAAGGGCAACATTCAAGATACGAATCCATACTTGGTCCCTGACAGATATTTATCTAATCTGTTAAAGAATTCCAAAAATGTATGGTCTCTGCACACAAACTATCTCAGCCCTTTACTCTCTTTGACTTTGGAAAGTTTTGCTAAAAGCCTCATCTGAATCTTTCTTGCTGCAATTTTAAGGCCAGCACTTCTTGCCCTATCCAATAAGGGCATGGAGAACAAATAGCTCCCCACTACCCTGCTGCAGCCTTCACATATATTAAATCCACTATCACGTCTCGTGAGGGCTCTGAGTCCGAGCAGCAAGCGGGTTTTTTTAATATCCAGCAACGCGGATGAACTCAGCGTGCTCAGTCTGCTCCGCTTGCTGGGCATATGTTAGTAGCACAGTCAAAGCAATGCTTAATCTTGTGTCTAACCTAAAGAGAAACTAAAAGAGAAAATTATATTTTAGGGAAAAAATAGTTTGTTGCCGAGGGTATTAAAATCCAAAGGCTACATCATAAAGATGCAGAGGTGACAAGAACTGAGCTGCACACACAGGGAATGCCCCGCTATTTCCTAATTTGAGAAAATTTGAAAAATTTGAAAAATTTCCTAATTTGAAAAAAAAAAAAAAGAAGATTGTATTAATTGCAAAGTCATTTATCTGTTCTAGGGGGGATTTTGGTAAAAAAAAAAAAGGCTGGTTCTGCTAAAAGAAAGCAGTAAACCACTAACAATAACACTTGGTTCCTCCCCTCCTCCAGCAGCTGGCTGTACCGTGAACTTTTCCCGTTGCAGCCTGCACGTCAGGAGAGGAAGGCAGTGACCTGCAGCGGATGGACTCAGATCCACGTTCTCAGACCCTCCAAGGATAGCAGATGCTATTCTTGCTACTTTTTCTCTCTAGATATTATTTTAACATACTCAAAATATCTCCTGCGGAAAGCATTTGACAGAAATGACAGTTTTTAACAGTTCAAAGCACAGCTGATCCTAACAGTATTTCATGAAGAAAACGTTGGGGGTTTTTTTGTTAAAAAGCTTTCCTTACAGAGTTTGAAGGGCCACTTACAATGAAAAGTGTGTTATTTCACATCATAAAAAGACCAAAGGATCTTGTATAGTGGAAGGTACTAGGCATCCAACATATATCTATTTTTATAGGTACATATACATATATGGGTACATATATATGTATGTATTGATATTGACTATTTCATACCTTGTGTATGTACTATTTCTACTTAGATCACCAGAGATAACACATTACATATATCTCTACGCAGCACGGAGAGAATGGGGGAAGAGGAGACGAGAAAGAAACATGAACACAGACATACATCTGGGGAGGCATGGAGCAATGAGGTTGCTTTAATACAAGCTCTGAGGAGATGACGACTTAGGAGGCAGTACCTCTGTCCCATCATTATAACCGAGGAGAAAAGGACAGATAGGAGAAAAATATCAAGCATGCAGAGAAAGAGAAGTGAAAACAGCAGGCAGTCAACACAAAGAAATGGTCATGCAATCGCTAAAAATATGAACTGTAGAAGTTTGGGAATTTGACATATTTTACATTTGCTCCCTACTATCTGCTTCACTCCATGCCCTTGCCCACGGCTGCCCGAGTACTACTGTAACTAAGAACAGAGGTTCACAAGTTAACAGGCTTGAACGGGGCAGATCTAAACAATGTCTCGGTATTCAACATTATATAGATCGTTCTGGCAGTGGGACAGATGCGTCTCCTTGCTTTTGCCTAGGGCAGCTTATAGCAGACTTTATAACAGAGCTGTGTCTTGACTTGAGTCTGGGAAGGAGATTTTCTTTCTCCCATTATACGCACTAGCAGTATAAACCCAGTCATCACTTATGAAACATAAAGGAAGCAGACAGCGGTTTCACCGAAAAGGCAAACGTGGAAAACCCATCGTGGAATTACAAAAATCCTTTGAGCATCAGAAGGTTCTTAGAAACGAATTTATTTGCAGGATATTGCTGCATTTATATGCCTGGAAGAAGCAAGGAACACTATGAAAAGAACTACTTTAAAAGATTGCCCCAAACTCCCTTTGCTCATATGCCTGAGGACTAGGGTTCCATGCTTTGGGAAGAGAACTCCCAGATTTTCACTCACTCCAGTAAAACAAGTCTGTGAGCTGGTGCCAGTGCATTGCTGTTCATCCGCCAAGACGCATCATCGTCAGCAAACCTCAAAGTGCTTCAAAGCCTCACATACTACAGCACAAATAACTTTACCATCCAGATGCAGGTGAATTCTCAACCTAGCACACAAGCTCTGCTTTTATAGCCAGAGATGTGTCACCAGACGAGAGCCACAGCTGACCACAAATACATTCTTGATGCTCTGAACAGCGTCAGCTGCCAAGTGTTGGACTAATCCAACACTAGCAAATACTGAGGTCTGGACCGTAGCTCAGTATAGCAGCCTGAGCACTCCCAGAGAACTAAAATGATGCACACTCATTGCACGCACAGAATCGTCATTACTACAGATTAAAAGATGCTGCTTTTAAAACGCAGCCTCGCGTGCTGCAAAGAAAAAAGCAACGCACGTTTATTTATTTTTTTGAATTATTTTAATGTTTATGGCCTTAAAGACAGTACTATAATAGAACACTCCATGCAGTTTGAGCCTTTTTTAAAGGCAATGAAAGCCACTAGGTAGGCCTAGATGAAAAGTTCCCATCTCTGAAAGCCACTATAATTAGGACGGTCTGCATTTAGCTGGAGCACTCCTGTATTCGGTAACAGCCAGGCAGAACACTGTTGCGCTATCAGGCTTTACTCATTACACCACCGTGCCCTCAAAAGGAATAGCATATTAGGAAATTTGCCATCATTGACAAGGTACATGATTCCTACTACTATCCTTTCAAACATTTGAAAGCAACAGTTAGATCTCCTTTTTTTGCTTTTTCAGAGATATTCATCAGACATCTTTTTAAAGGAAAAAAAAAAAGCGCAACCGCTGACTTGTACAGCAAGGAACATGCCTTACATGGAGTGCGCCCATTTCTTTGAGTTACAAAACAGATTAAAAGAACTGATACTAAGGTCTTAAATAGCACAAAAAAACCCACCACCTACAAAAAATAGCACTCCATCTGTTGAATTTAAGACATTGAAGGCTGGAAGGCTCTCAGCTCCCCCTGCAGCTTTTCCCACTGTCAGGGAACCCATAGCCATGCTTTCCTGCACACAGCAGCCTATTTTCAATCACTTCCAAAGTTTCTGCCCTTCCACCAACACAGGCAGGCGCACACACACGCTCAAGAGATCACTGCACAGGTCTCGCTTACTTTTGGAACCAGATCATTAAAAAGGGCAAGAACCAAAATACCTGCAGAATGAAATTACACCAGAGGCACAACAGCAATGATCAAAACACGGCCTTGTCTTACGCAGACTTTCCAATAACTTTTCTCCATCCAAAAGGAAGGTATTTGTGTTAGGTTTGTACGTACAAACATTAAGCTTTTATGTCCCTGAGGTTGTGTGGAGGAAGAATAGTCTACAGCACGGCTGTCAAACCCAAGTGAAGCTGTGGGCCAGCCCCTAGGCTGCTCCCCAGGCTAGCGGTGCTACCCTGCCAAGCTGGGAGGGAAAACGGCCAAAACGCAGGACCAAACCAGCCCCACGCAGGCAGACTCTCAGAAGACCAATAGCGGAGGGATCTGCCTTAATGATGTTCTGCAGCACAGGGGGCTGGGGAGAAGAAAACATTAAATAAATAAAGGATGAGGTGAATATTACCGCACACTTCTATAGGATTAGACTTAGATGGTTGTCGCACCTCAGTGTTATGTTAACATAGGCAGAAAAGCCTCAACCTCTTAAGATGCAGCTGTACTTAATATTATAACATTAGCATCTTCCTTATGGCAAAAATATGGTGAAATTGCATATTAAACTTAACACAGCCTCTGAAAAAGGTCCAAAAAGTAAAAGAGAAATAGTTAAGAGTCAGTACGTACTGGAAATAATGGAGGTACAAAGGAGCACTACACAGATTTAGGATTAATCAGATCCGTGCAGGCAGTCTGGTCTCGACCCCTGTTACACTAGAGTCTAGAGTCAGGGCCAGAGCAAACTGCAGCTGGGTCTACTTCAGTGCTAATGCTCACATTAACTTGCCAAGTGGTGGTCTTCACTGCAAGAGGAGCACAGAGGCCACTCTGACCCCTTGATTCCCCTTCGGTCCAAGGAGTAGTTCAGGCCAGTTCTCTGAACTAGAGAAAACAATCTCAGCAAGACCCATTTTTCCCCCGTTTAGTAACGTTTGCTACACCGCTTTCAGGGTCAAATGGAATAAGTAAATTATTCCAACATATACTCACAAATTTTAAAAAGGGCGTTTTCTCTGTATAAGAGCTGTGCTTATACTCAGCAGAAGTGAATTTTACTTTCTGTTGCACTACTAACCAGTAAGATGGCAGACTCTGTGCTCAGATTACCTACCCGTAAAATATGTATAGTAGTGCCTTTGTCCTTTATGCATTGAAAGCCACTAAAGGAAAACATTTTGTAAACTAAGCATAGAGTAATAAACGATATTATTTTCATGGCAGTTAAATTTGATCTTTCAGAAAGAGAAGCAAACTAAGAATGAGGTCTGATGGGGTGGATACTAACTTAACTGCTTTGATAAATTTTGTAGTCATTTAAGGCCTGATTCAGTACTGCGATAGGCACTGCATTGACAATTAATACGACATTTTCAGACACAAAAATGTCGCATAAATAGACTAAACAGATAAACATTAAACACGTGCAAGAGAAGAACCACCCTCATCAGACAGTCGGAAAAACAAGGCACAGAGACTAAAAGCCTTGACTAATGTTGCGCAGGAACCCACGATAAGGTGGGAATTCACTCCATAACCCCAGAACTCCAGTTCAGTGTCCCAGCCAAATGCTACTCTTCACTAAACAGCAAACTTCAACTTCTGCATGTGACACACAGCACGTGCAGAAGGTGCAGGGACAGCTCCATCACAGCTCCATCACAGCCTGCGGTCCCCATTCTGCTTTCAATCTGCTACCTCCACCAACTGCATTACTTTAGTCACTTCTGAAGCAATGCTGCAGATCAGATGAGTGTAATGATCCATTCTTCTGGGTGGTAGGAAGAATCTTTTAAACCTGTTTTACCACTAAAGCCACATGTGCAGGCATCAGAGATAAAATTTAAAAGTCGGATTCCATGAAATAGCTCCGTAAAGATAATGTGGTTCATTAGGAAATGAAGCTCTCCAGGACAAGATCATTCAGCCAAAAAAACAGATGCTGTGAATTAACATCAACATTTTTCTATTTTCCAATATATTTATTATAATTAGTAACAATAGGAAAGACACGATTGCAAGTTAAGCACCGCGCCGCCCGCATGAAGAAAGTATTGTGCAACTGAATCTAGGCAACACAAAACAGCAGTTGGAAATTAAGTGCCTTGTGAAATTTACACTGTTTAAAATAATCAGTTCATTGTGTTAATGGATTCATGGTAACACCATCCACTTAGTGCCTTGGTAAGTGAGCTCTTCTCTAATCCTCCTCCTTTTTCACTAGCTAGCACTTTCTCCAGTTCTATGGCATCAAACTGGGATGTCACAAATAAATGACTGAGATCTAATTACAGAGGCAGAGCATGCCAGGAAAGAAGATGAGCAACATGGGAAAAGACTCCCAGCATTATCACAGAGAGGCGCGTAAGGGGGAGCTGGGCTGGCAGGGAGTGGGGCTAGTGGCTATCACAAAGCTGCATGAAAAGCACAGTGCATGCAGTTTTGCCAGATCTTCAGCCTTGAGACTTAACAAGCCTTCGCAAAAAAAGGTTTGAAAAATCACTGCGCCACCACACATACCGATGCTTTGCCGTTGGTCTTCAGAGTGATGAAGAGTACCACAGTACAATACGTATCGTGAATAAATACAACAGGGTGAGGTCAGACAGCCCATTTAGCTCAGTCCACTTATCTGTTCAAAGGCAGATTCTTAAAATTGCTCAACAGCCACAAAACAAACAGGATGTTCAAAGGCACCCAGATTCCTCTTAGTGACCACAGCGAAAAGGCAGGAGGAAGAGCTGCTGGGTGCTCCCCTCCTTTCAAAAATTCATCCTCAGGATTTAAGAGCCTAGATCAAAACTGAGAACTAACATCTGTCTTTTACTCTTTTTTAAAATCCAGTCAACACAGTGTTTTGGTGGTGGTTGGTCCTGCAAAGACCTGACATTTACAATATCACAGAGGCACTTTTTGCTTTACAGAACCAAGAGCTTTTTGCTTTGTTTTAAACAACATTTGCTATACATTCGTGCCTATACATAATAGACACACATAAATGCATAAATTTTTACACTGGCCTGTTGAGCTTCAGCTCAACCTCAATTAGGTTTGTGGCACAGGTTGTCCTTTGTCCTATTCTGATCAAGTGCCACTGATGATATTTTGCATTTCAGAAGTGAGAACATAGTAGATAATTATCACAGCTGCAGAACTCCTTCAGTGTCACATTCCCCACCTGTACAGTTAAGTGACAGGACAAAGACACTCATCTCTGTGAGAAAACCGCTTGAGAGAGAGTAAGTGAAATCTCAGGCTATGGTAAAATAGTAGTAACTTCATTTTGCAGACAAGGGAAATATAAATTATTAAACATGAGAAGTGGAAATGCCATCAGTTTAATGGATGGGGCACAAACCTAGAACTTAAGAGACCCCTGTAATAGTTTTCATTTATTCATTTTGCACTAGCCTAAGTGATTACGACACAGAAGGATGAACCACAATGTAAAAATCAGCCTTTACATTGTTCTTAGGATTTTGGGATTATCCTGAGACCTCTGAGACCCCAGTTATCTTCCCTTCTGCATGATGAAGTAGATACTGTTACTATATATTTATCCAAATTTTCCTTGCTTTTAAAATACCAGAGTGTAGGCTTTGCAGTGTTTTTTGAATTCCCAGGGCTTGCCCGTACCAGGAGGCTCACACAAAGTCACTAACGCACAGAAAATTCACAGCCTTCCTACAGCCTTCACCTAGGCTGAACTTACTGCTGCTCACACTTCAAAGGTGGAACTCACAAACTATGAACTCCTGTAATGGAATTTTTAGGTGAAATCCTCTAATCTGCTAGAAATCAGGATAGATGACAACAAGGTACCTCAACCTTGCACTCTTATAAGTGGATTTGGTGACAAGATATAAATTAATTTCCAGTCAATAGTGACACTACTCCCCATTTAAGAATTTGTGCGTGAACATTTGTGTTGAAGGGGCAAGAGGTTTCGATTAGCATTTTACAATCAGACTTACTTTTGTGGAGGAAAAAACTCTTGGATACCAACTTCAAAAAGCTGGGATGAAAATACATAATCATTGTATACACTATTATTATTGTTGTTAATTCCAAAGAAACCACTAGAATCACTTACAACCCTCTACTACAACACTTACTTTGTTATTTCTCAGTGTAAGTATTCATGACTGCTAATTTCCATCAGTAATGGCTACAGAATGAGCTCTGTAAAGGTTATAAAACAAGCACTTTTGCATCCCCCAGTTCAAGAGAGACATGGAGAAAGTGCAGAGGGTTCAAGGAGGGCCACTAATGGAAGACATTCCGTAAGGAGAGACCGAGGCAGTTGGATTTGTTTAGTCTGGTAAAGAGGTGGCCAAGGAGCAATCTAATAGCTGCCTGCAGCTATGTAAAGGGCCATTACAAAGACAGCAGAACACAACTTTTCTGTCTCACCAGGAGATGTAACAAGGAGCAACGGCCACATATTGCAGCTTGTAGAGTTCAAACTGGATATTACAAACCCCCCTTTTCACTAGGAAGGTGATGCAGCACTGGAGCTGGATGCCCAGAGAGGCATCTCTGCCCTTGGAGGCTTTTAAAACTCGGCTAAACAAAGCCACTGCTGAGCTGGTGTTGGCAATAACCCTGCTTCAAATGGAAGGTCAGACTAGATGATCTCCAACAAATGCCTTCAACGCATGCTTCCACGATTCTAGAATGGTGCAGGTATTAAACGCTGAGAAAGACCAAAACTGCTGGTAGGAATCCTTCCCAAATGCCAAAGCCCTACACACTTTCTCTTTCCTTGTCTTTCTGAAAGCCGTGTCAAATCTTTGCCGTATCAGCAAGAGGGAGCCCATCGTGTCTGACCGCATGACAGCAGCACCAGACTCACTGTAACAAGCCTGCAGTTATGCAGGGCCTCACAGGTGTGACTTTTACTTTCAGCACACTCTGAATAATGGATTTCGTGGAGTTGCACTGGCTACAGTCAGAACTGCTGCATTTGTGTGGTCACTGATTAGATGAACCAACTTGCTATAGATGGCTAGGCTGCCTTACTGAGATAAATGCCTTTGCTAAGCACGCTCAGACTGCCTCAATTTATTTTTCCTGGGGTTGCTGCTAGCCAGCTAAGAGTTCAGATTGCTTTACCTGTGCATTTCTATATATCTTATACGTTATTTTTTTAAATCCTTTCTTTCAACCTGAACTTGGAATCCTTTGGGACTGTAAACACCGTTTGATTCTATTACTAAAACCCATACTTTTCAGGTCTTCTGGATATTGTATTACAATTTCCCTTTTTTAATTTAAAAACCACTGAGATTTACACAGAATATAATACAAACCTTTGAAACTCCTAAAATGCATAATGGAATCCAGAGAAGGAAGAGAAGCAGATAATCTCACGGGCTCCTGAGCTCTATGAAGCATTAATTGGGGAAACATTAAGTTCTCCTGGGCAGTAGGAGCAATGAGCGGACAGAGAACAGGAACTATTGTCAAATCCCTATATGTGACACTTGCGGAATAGCAAAAGAATACAGTACCCACTATATAAGTGTTACAAGGATTAAGATCATGCTTGTAGTCCAAACGCTAAGTTAAATGTGGCTTCTCGCAGAAAACAACAATAGTGACAAAAAGGGCTCCTCTCTGTCAAGCCTTCCAAAATGTCACCCTCCTGTCACAGTTAGAGGACATCCCTTATCCGGTCTGTCTGAGTTCAAAAACCTGAGGAAATTTATAAACTGTACTGTGACGGCTCTGACAGGGGAATGTCATCCTATCCCAAAACTAGCAGACTTGTTCTACAACTCAAAGAAAAAGGTCCTTTGGACAATTTTGAACTATTCCCTATCTGTCAGAAACTACCTAGAAGTGTGTACAAGTTGTTCATTCTAAAGTTACGCTTTCATTAAAAAAATACACCTTTAATTTTTGAAGGACTGTTGGTCACTTGTTTGCTTCTCAAAGGAAAGGACTGTTCATGCCGAACCCCTCACGGGGCTGCTTTCAGGCTTTCACAGGGCTCTGCAGACCTGAGGGCTAACGTGGAAGAAAAGAATCTGTGCTCTGTCCTGGCAAAGGTGAGAGATGGAAATCAAAGAGATAAAAGTGTAGGAAAATGTGTGTACTGCATCTGTGAGAGGGTCTGGGAAGAGGGTCAGGAGGAACCGCCACATACCACTGCCTGTTCCACCCCCTCTATCTTTGACTCCCCTCTTTAGGGACGTACTTCGGCAAGTTCATGCACTTGGGGCTCAGATCTGCACCAGCCACAGGAGCAGACCTTACAGGACATCTCATTTAGTCTATCACGTTTTGGTCTCAGAAGTAATCCCAGATGTGTAGACATAATTTTCTAAGGAGAAGAATCATAGAATCATAGAATCTTCATGGTTGGAAAGGACCTTTGAGAGCATCGAGTCCAACCATACACACACAAAAAACCCAAAACAAACAAACAAACAAAAAACCAAAGCAACCCACAATCTCTGCCACTAGAGCATGCCCTGAAGTGCCACATCTAGACGTTTCTTAAACACCTCTAGGGATGGCGACTCAACCACCTCCCTGGGCAGGCTGTTCCAGTGCCTGACCACTCTTTCAGTAAAGTCATTCTTCCTAACATCTAATCTAAACCTCCCCTGCTGCAACTTCAGACCATTTCCTCTGGTCCTGTCATTATTCACCTGGGAGAAGAGGCCAACACCCACCTCTCTACACCCTCCTTTCAGGTAGTTGTAGAGGGCAATGAGGTCTCCCCTCTGCCTCCTCTTCTCCAAGCTAAACATGCCCAGCTCCCTCAGCCTCTCCTCATATGACCTGGTCTCCAGACCCCTCACCAGCCTGGTAGCTCTCCTCTGGACACGCTCCAGCACCTCAGTGTCCCTCTTGTACAGAGGGGCCCAGAACTGAACACAGCACTCGAGGTGAGGCCTCACCAGTGCCGAGTACAGAGGCACCATCACTTCCCTGCTCCTGCTGCCCACGCTATTCCTGATACAAGCCAGAATGCTGTTGGCCTTCTTGGCCACCTGGGCACACTGCTGGCTCATGTTAAGCTGGCCGTCCACCAGCACCCCCAGGTCCTTTTCTGCTGGGCAGCTTTCCAGCCACTCTTCCCCAAGCCTGTAGCGTTGCTTGGGATGTTGTGACCAAAATGCAGGACCCGGCACTTGGCCTTATTAAACTTCATACAGTTGGCCTTGGCCCATCGATCCAGCCTGTCCAGGTCCCTCTGTAGAGCCTTCCTACCCTCAAGCAGATCAACACTCCCACCTAGTTTGGTGTCATCTGCAAACTTACTGAGGGTGCACTCAATCCCCTCGTCCAGATCATTGATAAAGATATTAAACAAAACCATCCCCAAAACTGAGCCCTGAGGGACACCACTGGTGACTGGCCACCAAGCGGATTTCACCCCATTAATCACAACTCTCTGGGCACGGCCATCCAGCCAGTTTTTAACCCAGCGAAGAGTACACTTGTCTATGCCATGATTCGTCAGCTTCTCCAGGATCCCTTACAAGGTAAGGAATAACCACAAGACTCTGAAATGACCAACTTTTTTCTTTGCACAACAGGCTACACAAATTCTCCAAATTGCCTCTTTGTTATGCCCTTGCCCTTTCATTCCTCCAAAATTTTCACAGGTATTGGGACCACAGATAAATCCAAATTAGCATTACTAAAGCTGACTCACATATTGCTGAACAATAACGTGCTAAGGGTTATGTTTGTGGACAGCTTGATGGTAAATGGGACCACAGTGGCATCAAGTCCATATTTCCACTAGAGTGATGTTGCAGCCGCTCGCTCCCAGCTGACTGTTGCCACAGATCACATTTGTGCAGTAAATAAAAGCTTAGCTCCGAGTGGCATTACTAAGAATTTTTTGCTGCATTACATTCTATCCCCCAAGGTGCAGGAGGACATTAGTTGCAAGCTTTATGACTAGCGTGCATTAGAAAAATGAAGCCATTAAATTCTCATAAGCTTTTCAATTTTTCATGTTATATTATTCTAGAAATGCTTTTTGTACCATGGGCATGCACCAGTTACCACAACAGCAATGCCTGACTCTGCCTATTTAAGTACCCTCCTCGTGTCTCAGGCTCTCCCCTTCCCTTTGTTTTAAAATATCCTCATTGTAGGTCCTTACGGCTTAGGCTGATTTTATTAGACACAAGTGGCCCTGACTGAGAGCAGTTTTCCCAATAAAACTATATGCTTGCTATTTTCTGTTAGTTGCATCTCATTTTGTACCTTGACCTTTCTGATTTTGCCTTAATATTTTTCACTATAGTTTCACCTTCAGCTTGTATTTCTTTTATCTGTCGTTGTAATTGAATACTGGCACCTGAGATGTCTTTCAGGCTGATCTGTTATCCTCCTTCATTGTCCTTTCTATGAACTTACTACAAACAAACCTTCCCACTAGTTTTAGACCTTGTACCTCACTGATTCATATCTGTTTGTGGACTTCTATCGCTCCCCCAACTCCTCCTGATTGTACTTTAAGGACTTTCAGGATGGCGTTTTCTTCTTCTGGCTGGAAAACCCCATCTAGCACAGTCTTTCCACCAGGCAGAGGGAAGATTCTTATTTTTGGCTATTTCTGTTAGCTCCAGTGCCCTTTCAGGCAATTTCTAAGATCCTGAGAAACATGTTCCACAGCTTGTAAGACAGGCATAGATCCATTTACCTGCTCTTACCTAGAATGCTACAAAAACTTCCTATTTTACTTGCTTAGCAAAATAAAAAGAAAAGCTCCAAATATTCCAACTTGTGCCACAGAAGCGGACAAACAGAAATGTACAGAACTGGATTCGCAGATGGCTTTGTCAACTGCCTCTGCCTTCATGTGAACCTGGCTGGGCAATTAAAGTGTGTAAACCGAGATCGATTACTACCCATTTCCCACTGTGCTGAGTTCCCACTCTGTAACCTTCACTCCTCAATTAGTTATCCTTTCCTAATTAAACATAGCTACAAGATGCAGAATCGTCCCTAACATATCACTTAATAAACATTTAATCCTTCTGATTAAAAAGATCTTAATATCACAGGAGTGAAAGCATGGACTCAAGAGAACCCCAGATGCTAAAAATAATCAGGATGGTTGATGTGTAAACACACTTGTGCCTCATCTGCCGCCACTAACAAGCACTGTTTCAAAGAAATCACGGGTTCCCAGTGCTGCTTATGCCTGAACATCATTGCTTTTTTATGTAGCTTATAGCAGAATTCTGTTACGCTGTGCCTAGACAAATAAATTTCAGTTGTGTGTGTTTTATGTACCGAAGAAAATACTTACGAAGGACTAAGTATAGCTCAGTTTCACAGATACCAGTCTGGTTAAGTCTCTCTACTCATCTTTTTAAAAATCAAACATACTTCACATCAAGTTTTTATTAGCAAGGAATTTTATGTGCCATCACACTACTCTTTCACCAAATTTTACTTTTCTCCAAAGGTTTTCTACACAGCAGGCTAGTACTGATCGATGTAACGTAATGTAGCCCTGGAACACAATGTGTTAAATAATTCTCATCATGTGCATTCCATGATGAAACTAACGTGAAAACATTAATAAATATTCAGCATAAGAGCTGGTTAAAGAAAGCATCTGGAAGTCCAGGCCCACGTCCTTAATCCTGTAACGTAGACTGCCTCTCTGTTTATTTATATGAGTTTACCACGCAAATGACTTTATTTGCTGTTTGTAACTGAAAGATAAATCTACTTCAGAGCTCTGGAACTCCCTTGCAAAATCAACAGTTTATATTGAAAGAGAAGAACGCTCAATATCTCTAAGTAGACCACATGCCTGATGTTTGTAAGCCTACAGAATATTTCGGGCAAGCTTACGAAAATGCACTATCCTTCCTTTTCCTTTGCTCTGCCCTGAGTGCATTTGGTATGCCACGTTTTACTTTCTTATCTTATAGCTTATGCATTCACATACTCCTGACACACTCCAAACTCTTCTTTAAAACCTTACTCCTATTGGCATGTTCAAGGTATTCCAGCCTGCAGATTCTGCTCTGCATTTCCTGTGCCCAAAGAATGTGTACTGAAAGATGGGCCGGAAGAATGCCTTTACTAAAAAGAAACACTCTGCCAAGAATATTGGATCCTCTGTTCCTCTAACAAACAATCTACAGTGCCTGAATTTCATTTGGATAAGGGATTAAAAGTGCTGCTCATAGCAGTATATTAAGACGGCGAAGTGCTGTTAAGACTGAATCAACTATTCACACCTACCTAGGTTCAATGGATCTCTACAAAAATGGTCTTCAATACTTTTAGAGTTTCACCTTTCCGTTACTGGACATATGCTTTATGTATTTTTTTGGGTCATCAGTAATACAAGACTAATAAAACACTGAATTTTCCTGTGTACAAACCCAGACGACACAGAGGTGGGATCCTGATTTTGTGTCAAAGTTCACACGCTGTTCTGATGAGGCTGTAAGTGCCAGGCCATGTTCACGAGCAGAAGTGGCTTGCCTCCTAATCTAAGCTATCTTTTTATGTTGGTGTCTAAACCGCAGGCCCAGTGCAGGTTGCATGTGGCTGTCTTGCAAGGACAAGAATGAGGGCAGGTCCCCCATGAGTGGGATGGAGTCCTCCCACATGCTGTCCAACCGTACCACTCTGACAAGGTCTCCAAAATAAGAAAACATATTTGAATTTATTACTCACGATAAGAGTTCTTCATGAGAATGGGATTCCTTCTAAGACTGGTAAATACAGCACTTCTGACAGAACTACACCAAAGCAAAGAATTTGAAACAGAACAGCTAGGACACAGAAACAAGAAAAGTTAACACTACTCACGATGCCTTAATATTTCACTGGGTGGGACAATGAGAAACCTGACTGATGCATCCGAAGAGTCCTTATTTGGGATGTAACAAACACACATGCAATGCACACTAATCCCAGCAGACATGCGTTGGGAAAGGAAACTTAAGCCAAAGTGGGTTGTACAGAGACGACACTCTGCTCTTGCCACAGAGCTCTCTCCAAGTGTGACCAGACCTCCACAAATGTCACACAGCTTTAGAACTATCTCTGGGCATATAGGAATTAAGCATGAGGGACAGGAAGAAGTGTTTGTGCACTGTTATTCAGGAAGAAAGCAATTTTGATTCAGCAAAATGAAGCTGTAAAGACATGCAGCTCTCTACAGCCTACCAGACCTAGTCCTTCAGGAGGCCCTGGAGAGCAAGACAAACGAGAATAAACAAATCCTGCTTCAAAGAGGTAACAACTAAAGTATAAAAAGAGTTAAGGATATAAAAAGCACAACAGATGAATAAATATGGGGCAGGCAGGGTAACAGCAAGAAGCCATGAGGAGCAGTTTTCACATATCAGTAGGTTAATCACAGTCAAGCTTTTGTAGGCGTGAAAAAACCCTGCATTTTAGAGTGGGTTTCAGAGAAGGAAGGTGGGTTAGCACTACAAATGTTCATGTCCGGGACATGCAGCTTATGCCTGAGATGACACAGATGAAACAGTCAAATGTAGGTTGATTCCCCGTCAAATGCAAGGCTACAAAACCCTTTAACGTCAATGTTCTGAAGAGATACAAAACAGGCCAGATTACGGTTGTGAAAGCCAAGGAAATGATGCTGCAGTAACCGAGATGCAAAATCTGTAACAGCTTTGAAGAAAGCTCAGCAGTATGTACAGACAGGAAAAGCTGTCATGCAGACAGAATCCGCAGGATTTTGATAGGCTGGATGGAAAGAGAGAGGAAGAACCATGAGCCGAAGGGAACACCCAGATTACTCATTCAAATCAGAAAGCAGCACAGCAACTGGAAGGGAGCATCGCGGGTGCCCTTGGGCAGATTAAGAGCGGCAGGTTAGCAATGTTTTGTTTAAGGCGAGGCAGAGATGCGGGGATGTCAGAGCTGCACTGAGATTGTAGGCTGTACAAAAGCTGACGGACGTTGAGTGCAGAAGCAGATCTACAACACTTCTTACTTGATTTTTTTAATTCCATGCAATATTAAGCTTTGCTTAGACAGCTACTTAACCATTCCAGAAAGGCTGGGCTTTATGTTGTGGTCCAATGACTGAAGCCATTAGTATTTTTGTTCTCTTAGAGCTAGGTCACTTGCCAGATTACTCAAGCAAATTTCCACAGCTCATTAACATTTCCCACTACTTAATTCTCATCTTAGACTAGTGGTTGTACCTCAGTGTGTCTCCAGTAACGAAGTTTCTACCACTGCCTTTTTACACTTTTCTCTACTGGATGCCCCAATTACTCTTAAGACAACAAGCTCTCCTTTTCACAATGCTTGCACGTTCCAATAGCCAGCAACAAGGGCTGCAACTACCGATCCAGCTGTACATACTGGTTTGAGGGACACGTTGGATCCAGCAATAGGAACCTAAAAGACTGAATGGCAATGCAGAACTCTGTTTTCTACACTTTTTTATTCATCCCCATTACTCGAAAAAAAATCAGCTGTGTAGTCAAGTAAACATCAATTATTTCCCTAAACTTAGGTTTTCCTGCAGTTGATCACACACACCAAGTTAAAAGCCCTGTCAGTCCTTGCTATTTATCAAGCTTGCCAATAAAAGTACACAATCACAGACACAACCACAGACACAGACACTAATTAACAACATTCCATTGTGCCACAAATGAGAAATGCCAAGAGATCTACCTTACGCTGCCCTGCTCCTTACACGGCTCCCGGTTCACGAGCACACATGCACACACACGGACAGCAGGCAGACAACAATATACAAAGAGAATGAATGGGTCTCTAGCGTTTCAGATTTACCTAAAACCGTGTCCTTCCATCAGAACTTTAAGAGTGTTTTGCTTCTGGCACTAGCATTAGCAATCCCACAATAAAGACTGTTAAGAAAAACGTTGCTCAACATTAGAGATAGTTAGAAACAGAGAAAAATCTGGGTGCTTCCCAGGAGCACTCTGCAAATTACTCATGACTACTAGGTATTTTACAAACTGTGTATCGCACAGCTGCTGCCAATGGGTTACGCAAGTCTCTGATCAAAAATAAATAAAACAAAATGGTAAATGAATATCCTGACGAAAAGAAGAATGTGTACATCTCGTGTATCAAAGACGCAAACTGAATTCGATATAAAGGACATGCATATGGAAAATGCACATATTTTGGGTGCTGGGGTGAAAGGGTTAAATGCAGATAAACCTCTAACTGATGAAAATAACATTTGAATTTAATTTTACATCCAGACTATCCAGTTCACAGTCCTTTCATTCCTACTGTGGGAAAACGGGAACTGGAAAAAAGTCCCACTGAGGAGGCTCTTTGCTTTCCCTTCCCTTCCTTTTTTTATTTTTTTTTATTTATTTAAAAAGTCTGCGATGACCTAAAGAAAATAACAAAACAAAACTGTGTCCAGTATTTTAAAATCAGCTTTCCCTTGGGTCTCCAAACTGCATCTGTTCCACGTGCACCGAGTTCAGCAGGAATACAGTGTACAAGATGACTAAAACATGAGAGTCTGCAATAAGGGGCAGCAAGAAAATTGCATTTAAGAGGTGAATACATATGACTTAAAGCTACTGCTTGGTAGAGTTAACTTCTCTTTCAATGTTTCTAGTCTGACTATTTTCAAGACCATTTTTATACCGTTTATACCAGAGCTAATTGTCACCAATACAACTAGGGCTTTAAAGGGGCATTTCTACGTTCAGTCTGTCATCTTACCTTGTAGGCAGCTTGTCTCATAAACTGCTTTGCAGGCTGCTTCCAAATAGCAGGCACTGTAATGACCCATCTTACTTCAGTGTTTTCAAAATCCGAACCTCCTTGGTCACTGAGCTCCTAAATGAAAAGAGAGGTGAATGCAAAATGGCGGGCGTCAACTTTATAAGAAAACGTTATTTTCTGCTGGCTCCAGTAACAGTAACTTTCTCTTCAATTTTTTCACTGTTACATCTATGCTACAAATCAGGATTATTGCCAACCTGTCAAAAAATGCTTTACTGTGCTAAAAGCTGGGATTAGGTTTGATGCCTTCCCCAGGAGGCCTATAGAAAACTTTACTGCTTAACATGAAGTAAAAAGTTATTTTTTCCAAGAGCACCTCATGCACTGCTGAATATTACAGAACATTTATGGATGTTCTTAGTCACAGTGTAGGATTTGCTGTTAGCTTGAAGAATTCACACTTGCATCTTGATTAAGATGCAGAAAAATATTTACAGTATCACTGATGAACATTATGTTTTACAATCTGGATTTTTCAATGACTTCTTTATACTTCACTTACCTTTAAATCAAATTTTTACAACTCAGTTAACAAGGGGAAGTTACAGTTAAACCCTTTTAAAAAAATGACTGATTGCTCCTTGAAAACTTTGCTTCAAGCAAACATTCAAGACTAGTTTAGTTCTTTTATTGTCCTTTTTTTTCCCCCTTAAAAAGAGGAAAGTCTGTATTGCATTTGCAAATTAGGTGATATACTGACATGTTTTGGGAAAGGTTCCAAGTAAAATGTCACTACCATATGTCCTATCTCAATTTCCATCCAAACAGGGAAAGGTTCAGAAAGGTGAACAACGGGGCTTTAGAATGTAAAAAAACATGTGCTGGGCCAAGGTGTTGTATTTGTTTAGCTATGCTGCAGTTCAAAAATCCGTGGTGTAAAAGTAGTACCTTTATACTGCACAGGGCACTAGAAATGGACAGATTACAGTCCAAAGTAACAGTTCATTTACATCGCTTGTCTAATTAGTTTCAGCATGCACTCACAAATCACAGGAATTTATTTATTTATTAACATCTAGAAAGGATGTAGCTCTGAAGAGGCAGCACAGCATATATATTGGATTGTACCCAACAGCATTCATATTCACTACGAATTTCCCCAGACTATGCAATCAACCTCGAAATCTAGTTAAATACAGTCTTTGACAAGATGAGGATTGAGTTGTAATGATAGGATTATTTCTCTGTAGCCATAAAAAATAGACTGAGATCTTGCAGAGAATAAATTAAACCAATTCAAAAAAGTAGGTTAGTTTTTTAACAACAAGGCTATTTTTAAAAATGCCTGCTTGAATGAAGGTTCTGATGTGACCCAGCAACTACTAC
Source organism: Larus michahellis (assembly GCF_964199755.1). Classification (NCBI taxonomy): domain Eukaryota; kingdom Metazoa; phylum Chordata; class Aves; order Charadriiformes; family Laridae; genus Larus; species Larus michahellis. The sequence continues at coordinate 65,640,076 of NC_133901.1, forward strand.
GTTTACGCTGACGTTACAGTGGTGCATTTGAGGCCAATGTGTACTTAAGTCACATTTGGCTGTTTACATGAGATTTTAAATCTCAAGAACTGTTTACTGGGGGCATGTACTTCACAGGAGAACACAAAAAACAAAATTGTGACCCAAAAAGAGTATTACAAGAAATAAGTATTGTAAGATTTCAAATGGGAAATGGAAAGTAAAATGCGTTTTTCCCTAACAATGTGAGCCACAGTAGGGAATAAAAAAAAGGAAAAAACTGAAAAAAAGCAACACAAATAGAGGCAGTACATCAGAACACAGTATGATTTTACAAATTAAACCCCAACAGATGTCTGTCTTACTTTTTGGTTCTCTCTAATGCTTGTTAGATTTTCTGCATAAATGTGCATTCAGGATTAGGGCAACCAAGTAACATCTCACAGCACAACAACATGAAATTCACCCCTGCAAAGGGTCAGCACAGGGCCAAAATACCACAGCCTAATCGCAGCTCTTTGGCACACGCACTGCAGTTTAACTGTGTAAAACAGAATAAAGGAGTGTTGTGCACAGGTAGCTAGGTTGGTTTGGATAATGGAGGCTACACATCTGCGCTAGTGCAGAATTCCACCGACGCCGATATACTGAACCTCTCAGTGCAATCAAGTGGCTCGTACAGATCGTTGCACTGGCAGAATTACACTATTTCCACCAGGTTGGCTGGCTCGTAGACCTCAGCAGGGCATCTTTGTACAGACTTACTGTGAAATTCAAGCCACCAAATTGTAAAGGAGCTTTCAACACTCTTTTTATTACAATTAAATCCAGCTCATCTGACTTCTCTTTGCATAATCAGTGAAGACAAAGTCAGGTTGAGGGAGGAGACATCAGCAGGTGCCCATCCTATTGTGTTTCACAGTGCCAACCCTTTAACGTGAGAGAGAACCTTGCATGAACACAGAACAATCCACCGTCCCAGCAGCAGAAGCGTAGGGGACAAGGACCGGACCCAGTCTCAAATTTAATTCCTGAGCTTCAGCTCCTGCACTTTTAAACTTTCTTTTCAAATCGATGTTTTTTCATGAAAAAGCAGTAGAAAACGTTTAAGCCAGTAAGAAGATATTCAGAACTCTGAATCACAGTGATACACCTACTATTACTGAATCAAGCTTCCCCTGTGCGAGGGGAAACCACTTGAGGCTATTGTGAGCCCTCCAGAGTCCGCAGCCTGCCTAGAGTTTCTACAGCTGCCTTGCTTTCTTTACATCAAATACTACTGCGGTCAAAGCGTGGCAAGGCTAGAAGTGTTAAGGTCACATTTATACCAGTTATAAATACAGAAAATCTAGATAAGGAAGCGTTATCCTACCTTTAATGCCTGTTCCTTAAAGAATTGCAGAGCGTAAGCAAATATCTCAAGTGCTTTGACTTTTTTGCCATTTGCAGCTGTCAGGTCTGTCTCCATGGTAAGATTCTACATGACAGAAAATAACTGGAAGTTATTAAAAGGAAAAGGTAAACATGAAATTAATTCCCACTGCTTGAGGAAAGGGAATTCTTTATCCACCTGGCTAGGAAAAAGTGACAAAATTGTTCTGAAGAGGATCTAACTCATCACTTGAATTTCCCGGAGAATGACATTTGTTGCTTATTTTAGACTTTGTTTTTAAGCACATACCATGTCTAGAATACTGCAGGCAGAGAGAGAAACATAGACTAAATATAAGTAATTACAAAAAAAATGTATTTGTAATTAGTTGCAACAAAGCCGCATATGCAAAATATTTAAGCCAAGTTAAGAGTTAAAAGCACAGTATTCTGGCTTGCCACCAACACATGAAACCAGAAAACACCGCAATACAGAAAGTTCTGGCCACGTCCCAAAACTCTAGAATGACTTAGCTTAAAGACAGAGATATAATCAGTAGGAATAACGTCAAATTAACAACATGATTTGCACTTGCCGTTTTGATAATGAACCCTGGCTAAATTTGCTCCTCTGCGCTAGAGTTCAGTATGGCTCTTATATTCTACTTTCGCTTTCTGAGTAAATTTATAGAACAAACCGACCTCATGCAGAGTCCCTAGACAGCTACGAATTTCAGCAGGAAAACTAGGACATGAAGATCTAAGCAAAGCAGATATTGAACTTTGAAGATCTAGAAAGAAGGCTGGCAAAATACACTTGCCAAATGCGGCGAGAAGCAAAACGCATCATGATGTTAACTGAAAAGTTTAATTTACTTTATTTACTCTCGGAACTTAGAAACAGAGCTGCTTCACACCTAGTTCACAATCTTTAGGCAAAATCTAGCACTGTCCAGAAGATGATTTGAGCAGCAAATGCACAATTATCAAAGAGAGCTGGTTATTACTTACACCAGTGGTATGTAGCTTCATCTTAAACTTTTCAAAATACAGCCAGTGCTTTGATTCAGTGGGATCCAAGTCATGGTAGAAATCTCTTGCTGCATACCCAAAGCTATGGAACTTTCTCTCTGGTGTTAGGAGGATAGTCGTTGGTGTCTTCTGATTGGATACGCCTGGATCTCCACCTTCCCATCGCCTACCCAACAAGTGAAACAGCTTCAGTAAAGGATACTAATGCTTAGAGCACCAGAAAAAATAGCGCATCTTGAGAAAAACAACCTGGGGACAGATTGCACACGCTGCTTTCCCCTCCAAAGACACTCATTTCAATCCTTTAATACCAAAGCCAAGTGGTTTTATTCACATCCAAGAAGAGGACTACAATTTTAATTTCAGACATTTCAATACATTTTGCAGTTAATCGTATAATTTTAAGTACAGAATCATACTTTGTCTTTGATAATAATACAGTTCCCTAAAGAAAGCCACACACAATGGAAACAGTATTACACCTACATTTTCAAACTAAACATACATTACATGCTCAGTATTTTCATACTAAACATATGTAATAAATATTGTACAGAAAAAAAATCAAGTAATTATGCAAGAACACTACAAATGAAAACCCAAATCCTCAAAACGGCCGATCAGACGTCATGCATGCTCACTTATATAGGATATTTTTCCCCATTTTGGAAAAGGGACGTGTTTAAGTCAGCTGAACACCACTGAGAACTCGATTAAATCCCTGCTTCTGTCACAGAATGCTCTCTGAAGAAAGACCAGCCAGTTCAACCAACAGCTGAACATGCGCCTCATTTCTTGGACACCTGAAACTCTGAAGACATATATGCAGATGTTGAGCCTTCTGCATTGCACACTCTGCTCACCTGAAGTTGATGAATTTGCCCAAAATGCTGTAAAAATTTTAGTCTGTCAAAAATAAAGCAGACTTCCCCAACTCCCCCATATCTTTTAGGCACCAAAACATCTCCCTCACTACCATCCATTAAAACAGTGAATAAAACTATTCAATATTATCAAGACTGTGAAGGCATCTTCAGGAAAACCCAAGAAGCACAAAGGTATTAAGAAGAAAGCAACAGAAGGCTTCTTTCACAGAATGGATACGGAAATAAGCAAGAACATCAAATGTGAGAACACCCATTAAATGCAGGAATTGGGGGAGGCACGGGAGGCCGACAAGGTCAGACAGTAGAAAGTTGTACCAGAGAGATAGCTGTGAGCATTCTTGTCTTCTCACTTCTTCATCACAAAAAAAGCAAAATGGAAGAACAAGAAATTTGCATTATTGTTCCTCCTTGCCCCACAAACAAGTACTTTCAGCATGGGAAACATACACTTACCAGAACACATCTTCTTAAAAGGCAGCAGTGGAAAATCTGCTTTACGCTACAGCCATAATCATAACGCAGCTCACAGAGGAGCCAAGCTAAGATCACATGGGCAACTGCATTCATTATTAAACCACGTTTTGATTGCTTTTTTCTAAAGATAGCTAAATACACTTTCACCATATACCACTGCCAAACTCCTTGTTCTAAAGCACAAAAAGATTGCTTTGTTCTGTGGTACTTGTTTATGTGACATAGGAAGATTACGTAGAAACAAAAATAAAATTCTTCTTTTCCATTTCACTCTCAGAAACAGTTGAACCAATTGAAAATTAGTTGGCCTCCAGACCAAGGCAGACAATTGACATGGAAAACTGCAATCTAGGGGTCAATACTTGGCAAAGTAACAAGGAACAGGATCTTCTAAAGTGCTGGGAACTCTTCAGACCCTTCAACAGAGTAAAATCTGCCCTTTTTTGCACCAGCAGCAGCAACGGCAGGCAATCACACGTGTATGAATTTACTTCAGTGTCGAGAGCAGTTCCACTGCTCTGAAAGCAGAAACAGCAGGATAAGAAGTGGAATGTCTTCCACCTTCATCCTCTTGGAAAAACTTTCCTAAACGGCCCTAGTCCTGCTGCTCAGCCCCTGAGCTATTATCTGCTGGCCAGGGCTCTGCTCCAGGTCATTTCTTCTAACCTGTTGCTAGAAATGTACTTGGTCAACTCCAAAATCTTTGAGTAGGTGTTACAGCAAACATATGGTTCCAATGTGAAGAAGTTGAGATCCCACAGCCCATGAGCAGAAAACACTGCCTATTCACCAGATTGTTAAATCCCACACACCCGCTGCAAGCAGAGAGGAGACAGACTGGTATCGCTTTCGCTTGGAATCATTAATGATTCATTCTGAGTCACTGGTGGGAAATTCCATAAATAGGACATAGCTAATAACAATACTTCTTTATTTTTCATTACGGCTAGGCACATTTTCTCTTTCCGGAATAAGTACACTGAAGGTGCAGTTTAAATGAAGACAAATTGATGCTCAGCAGTATGGGCTGAAATTTTCAAAGCCACCTAGAGAATTGGATGTCCACTTCCTGATGAGTTTCTGATGGAAACTAGACACAGTAATTGCTCAGCAAGTTCAGAAGTTCTCAGCCTGTATTACTGTTCAGTTAAAGAAAGAGCAATAAGGAAGGGGAACTCCGACTTTACCATTTGCAATCAGAGCTTTAAAAATATTCCTGTGTGACATCTTTTCTAGAGAGAAGCAGCTGCAGTCAAAGGCACTCTTCTCAGGTGGAGCCCTATCCTCACTCCAGTTAGTGGAGGCTTCCAGTCAGTAAGGCCAGGACTTCAAGGCTTTCATTTGCAGTTTTTATTTCATGGTCCCAATATTACAAATGATGGTAATAATGCTCTTAGGAAGTAAAAAAAAAAAAAAAAAAAAAAAAAAAAAGAAATGCCTATTAAGAGCATAGCCGAATATAAGCCAGCAGTACTCTAAATGCACATGGGGGATATTTTCTCAAAGCAGGGTCAGAGCTATAAAAATCTATTCAAGCAGAACCCGAGGTAGATTTCTGCCTAAATTCAGACATATGAGACCAGTTCCTAGGCTGATATAAAGTGGAATAGCTCACAAGAGCAGCACAGATCCCTTTATAGCCACAGAGGATCTGACCATATACTAAAAGTGACAATAGAGACAAGAGGAAAGTTAGCGCGGAAAGGATCACAAGGTTATACTAAGGTTAGATAAATGCCCTTCCTTACACCTGAATCTGGCTAACAGACAGAGCAAAGAGAGTGATCTGCAGAGTGATGAGAATTTGATCCAGAGCTGCAGCATGGCAGTCAAGGAAACAAAGCAGCGGGGTCAGCAAAACATAGCTGAGCGCCACTAGGAGTGTGCATGCAGAAGAAAGGCAAGCTTGTGTCTGCCAAGAACTACGATCAAACAGAGAAGAAAAATCTGAAGGTTGAAGTAAAGTTACACTGAAAAAAAGACCACCTTCTCACTCCTTCCAAAGACAGGCTGCAATTTGTTTCATAAACGCATGCGTTTTTCCATTTATTTTTCTCCATTTGTGACATACTTACATTCAGTTTGTTGCTATCTACCAGCAGCCAAAACATTTACAACTTCACATAAGTGCACATAAATCAAAACGAGTTTTTCAAAATTGTGTAAGACCTTGTGCATTCGCCTTCAAATGAGACGCTATTAATTCGTTCTACAGCACCCAACTGTCTTTCATTATGGCTCCGGCAGTGCCCGGCACCCTGAAGTGCTCGCTAAACTCACGGCCAGGCTGTTCATAAGCATTTACTCAGTCTCAAGGTACACAGAAAGTAGCACTCATTGTAACATACGCTTCTACTCCACAACAAGGGCCTGAAGGTAACCACAACTATCTTTACAGAAGCTGTGGGGAACTAGTAAGAGTTGACAGATGTGAAGTATTAGGTAAAATTGATAGAACAGTAACTAATGTCATGCAATCAAGGTAAAGTCATTCATCAATCACTGAACACATGCTTAGTTTACTGAAGTGAGTGAGGCTGCTCGTACATTTACAGCTAAGCACATGTTTCAAGAAAGCTGTTAGGTCAATGCTTATAAATTCTGGATTTTTAGTACTGGGCATCACAGCACAAACGCACACAGTCAAAAACATGACTTTGTCTGCTAATTACACGACTAGAATCACGACTTTGCTGACACTACAGCCAAACTTGGTACTAAAGCCTTGTGTGTTCACTCTTTTCCAAAGTAGGACCCTGTAATTAAACCCATCTTACCCTTCATTGAGACATTTACAGAAAAGCTGCTTTGTTAAAAGGCAGTCAGAAACCTAAATGTCTGGAAAGGATCAACGCTAAGGAGGGAAGGTGGAAAAATGTTAGGAAGCAAAGAGGACCATGCATCATTGGCATGCTTTATTTTAATGTAAACATTCTTGAGTCCAGGCGGGAAGTTACATTTACTCCGATGAAATATTCGTAAATTATCCTACATGTAAGCCTCATTATATACAGAGTTTGAGCCTCTTAATACCTTCTGAACTACTGAAGCCATATTTTGATACATATACCATTCTTTTCAATGCGTTTATTTATTTAATGTGTATTTATAGGTACATATATACATTATTTCACAAGTCAGTTTCAGCTATGTATTCCCCCATCCTTCCCTATCAGCAATATTTACTTAAAAAAAAAAATTAAAATCATTCTTAGTATTAAAATATTCTCCCTTGTTTGAAATACCTGTTAGAAATCTGAATACATTCCTCCTCCCTCCCCAATATATTCCTTTTTTTCTGGTTAGAAATATATTAATGAATTTATTCAATTTCTTTTTACATTAGTATGGCATATAATATCTACACGGGTCTGAAATCACAATCATGCCACCATTATTGCATAAGGAACAAAATATGGTGTTGTGAACCATAAGTAGTAAAATGCCAGTTAAGAATTGGAATATACTCTCAGCTGGCCACACAGCATCTAGATTTTAATGTCCCAGCGATATACAGCAGGAAGCCTGGTGCCCTGGAAGGAGAATCTCGTCTGTAATCTACTGCAGTACAGTGTGAACCCAATGGCAAATTCAGGTCCTAAAGTAAAATTTTGAGTCTGAAGGGCTTAAAGGAAATATCTAGAAACAGTAGGGAATTCACATAGCAAAGTCTCCACAGAGGTTATAGGAACTACACAGTATGTAGGATTTAGGCTTGCTCAGGTACAGCTTCACAGATGTCTTCCCCTCACTTCAGCCAGCTTCTTCAAGAAATTTGATTATTTGCTGTCAACAGAGAATAGGAATTGATACACGTGGATTCTGACTCCACAACCCTGTAACCCGGCTGAGATGGCAACGCATGGCCAGTCCTTGGACTTCTAGCACCACGCAGCTTCCTGCGCTGTTTGCAGAACAATAGGTGGATGGGATGCAGAAAAAGCCTTCAAGCATTACTTGTCCATACTGAAAACGGTATGTATCTTTGTAACTGGATGGCTTAATACCATTCCAAAACTTACCCCCCTTTAGACAGTGTTTCACATCATTCAGTTGTGTCAGATCTCTAAAATATGCTGCAACCGTAGACAAACCAACGGTGCAGGCTGACTGCACAATCAATGCTGTCTGCTGAGATTGGGAGAGGCGCATTCAGCTAGCATCTTTGCTTAGAAAAATGACAGTACATCACACTGGACTACAGCAAGTTAGTCTTTTCCCTTTTGTTCTCAGTATTAGTACTAAAACAGTAGATTACTTATTGCTATAAGAGCAGCTTTGTTTGGAAGAACTTCTATGGCTAAGCTTTTCATACATACCTTACTTATGCCTGAAATTACCTATATCTTGGTCTTGTTACAATGTAGTCATTTTGAAGATACTTTAACAAGAATTGCATAAGCTTTTTGATATAAAAAAAATCTTTTAAAAAAAATCAAAAACATTATAAAAAAGGTTTGTAGGGCAATCCTTTCAGGTACCTGCCATAATAGTTTTTGCATTTGTGACTGCATTAGATTTATATGCATAAATTTATATTGTGTTGAATTTATCAAGAAATTAAAAAAAAACAATCCCTACATAACAGTATCTAAAATTGGTCCCTTACATACATATAATACAGAACAGAGTTCACATCAAACCTTAATTTTCACATTCATACCTTCTGATTGCTTTCTTCCCCAGTATCACTGGTTCATTATCAGGGTTTTGATTCCATTTTAATGCTAAAAGGCTTAAATCAGCCAAATGAACTATCAGTTTCTGGGTGCAAGTAACTAAACGCTGTAACACGCAACTGTATACGAGCCTGATTCCGGGAGATGGGCAGCTCCTGGAAAATGCCATGACCCTTAATAAACGTGTAGTTCCTCTCAATCTCTGAGATAAGGGCTTAATAATTGACTTAATAATTATCACTGCTCCCTGAACAATTCTAAATACTCACTGATCCCTCCTTTTACTCATGTCATCTTGTAAACTCAGCAAAATAACAGGCAGGGGACGTGTTCACATTGATAATTAAATCAAATTAGAATACAATAAGATGCAACAAAAAAGTATAACCCTGAGAAAGGCATACACTGTGGCAACACTAGACAAATCTAGACACTTCAGGCTCCTGTAGAAAATATCTATAGCTACTGCAGACAATCCATGTTTTTACGATCGAAAACTAAATGCTGCATTGCAGCCCTTACCTCATTACATGAATACATTCTGGTTCCTTGGTGAAGCTGTAGGCGTAGCCACTGGATGTTGTGCCAAAATCAATAGCCACAACAACAAGAAATAACTGTTCTACAGCATCATCTGCATCAGAGTCCTTCTGTTAAACAGCAGAAGCAAAACAGACACCAAGTCACCGATTAGAAAAACCGTAACCTGTCTTACCCTTCAGTCTTTCTGCTCTCCGAGACACGCATATTTCTTCGGTGGAAATAAGGACTTCCCTAAAGCTGCTTTTCTGACCAAAACTGATACTAGAAAACTGCATATTCCAATGGAAGTCGAAATTCAATATACAACTCAATATATTTGCTGGAGCCTTTTATACATAACCATCTGTATCAAGAGTTTGCTTCATACTCATTTCTTGGAATAGCTGTTATCCTGTACCATTAAAACATGTGGCTAAACACTAGGTTATTAGTTTGGGGGCTCGTTTGTGGGTTTTTTTCTTAAATTGTTCAACTGAAGAATATGTTTACATCCATCAGTGTGGTATATTTGTGATTTATTTGGTGCACACAAAGCACAAAATAGAACTGGTTTAGTTTCTTAAGGAAAAGAGCCACCTCTGTAAGGTTTTAGAAGCAAGTCAGTGATTCGTAAAGGTAGTGTGTTTTAATCTCCTACACATCATGTTTGTTGACAAACTCCCATAAAAACTAAGTCCCATCTGCTTTTAAGATCATCTGCATCATCTGTAACACAATATATGCACAATGTATTTCTTGATATTGCAAGGGGTCATGTTCAGAACATGAACCTACCCTTGCTGGATTTCTTCCTCAGCTTTCTGAATCAAATTCAGAGTACAGGATTTCCAGAGTGTTCTCTCATAAATTTTTGCTTTTATTCCCTTCTTTGTCCATATAGTCTAGAACTTCCCCCTTTTACTTCTGCCATATTGATGAATTTATGTCCTCTTTCAGTTTGATTTGCTCCTTTAACTCTTTGAGAAAGGCATATAAATAACATCTTCTACAAGGGATCACTATGCGAGGAAATGACAACTTTCTAAAGAAGTTACATCCCACTGAACATTAAGAGTACATTTCTTACCGCAATATGCGATGGAGACAGTGGAGTTATTCCAGGGTCTCCCAAACTTTTGGCTGGTGATGAGTAAGCAGATGTGGAAACTGCATCTGAAAGGAAACGAAAATTCTTCAGTGTCAGTAAACAGAAGAGTAGGACAGGACAGTTGCTTCGTATACTGCTACACTATTTTCCTGTTGTAACAAAACTGCTAAAAAGAAAGCAAATTCCACAGCCACCACATACAATATATTTTTTGCACTTACAACACGCCAAGACACAACAACTGCAGTTTTGGTTTTAAAATGTTTGTCTGACCTTCATGACTAACTTTCATTATTTTGCCTATTACGTTACCATGTATAATTGTAAAAGTCCTCCTAAATATATTCAGAAGCCATAGTTAATACAAGCAGCTTGAACACTATACACTCACATTAAAGGCCTAAGACTTAAATGTGTGAATGTTGAAACTAAACACAAGTTGTGAGATCACAAAAGACAGACTCATTTTAAGAGAAAAAGAGGAGCTGATATCAATTTGACAACGAATTAGTTGACAATTGAATTAGTTGCATTTATTCCATCGTGAACATTTATTCTGAAACTTTCCCAATACTGTCTCTGTTTTTATTCTTCAATACATTCTGCACTGAAACATCTTGCAGCTGTTAATCTTACTGCAGGACAGAATCCAGCTGGGAAAAAGGAAAGTATTATTAACAAATCATCAAAGAAATATTTCTAGCCTGCATACAATACTGAAATTTCATTTAAAGGAACATACCAAATGAGTCACAAATACTGTAATGCACTATTTGTATTTTTCCTTCTTGTATTTACCCCATTGATGATAGAAAAGGAAATGGCTTATTAAAATAATTAAGCACTGATGACTCAGATGGATTTATATATAATATATTCTCTTCCGAAGACTGCAATAGTTTATCAAAATGGAATGTAGAAAAGGTACTACACACCCTGCCCATGCCCATGCCTCTCTGCCCCCAAATATAAGCCCTGAGTTTACTGAATTCTCTTCTGTAGAATACATGCTAATTATATGTAAAGCAGAATTATTTAATAAGTCTCTAAAGATTAATAACCATAATAAATATTAAATAATACATTTCAACATTTTCTTATCACCTACTTGGATGTATCATGCAATAAAATGTGTATTTATGCATAGTATGTATTTCCTAGACATGACTGACAAGTCAGGGCATTATTCTAAGATGACACAGGAGATGCTTTCCAAGACCCTAAAACTACTTAATGAAGAATCCTGTTGTTCCTGGTAATCAAATACGTGTTGTTTCCCAGGGAAGGTGCAAAAACTCTGCAGTAGGCAATTAGGGGATAATCTGCCCACAGGGAAAAATCTTCCTCCAAATCTTAATATTGTTCTTGTAACGACATTTATTTCAGTTCAAATTACAATAACGCATGTTGACCCTGATCTTCAGAAGCATTTGCAGAAGCAAAATATTCACATTTCCTATACAAGTTCGTCAAGAATATATTACGTTACTCCTCTTCTGGTAAAGTACAAAAAACCACAGGGCAAATGTGACAAGCACTGAATCTGCTCAGTTCGTTAATATATATTTGGATCAGATGCTGTTATCAGCCTCAGATGCTGCTATCAGGCTCCTTTGTGCAACTTCTTCCTCTTTTCAAAACAGATTAATTTTTGTACCACCAACATGGCATTTTCTGTGGAATTAAATAACAGTATTTCAGCACAGGGGAAAAAAAAAAAAAAGAAATTAGAAACAAAACAAGCTCCTTGGATCCTGCTGTCGTTCCTGATGGACCAGAACCAATACTTCCTGAGCAGACCAGGACATTGCAACACTGACTCAATGTCTTTGGAAACTGGTAGGTTTCCTCCACTTAGGACGCTGGTTTTGCTGGACAAAAATGTAGACATCAAATCACTGTGTTTTCAGTGTTTCTTTTTGTTACCTGTTTCAGCATTCATATTTCAGTGATCTGTTTCCCAGCCTATCTTCAGTTATCAGCTTGGAGGTACCTTTAGAAGTTATTTATAGCTCTATATGCAACTCAGAAAATCCTGTGTGACAGTACACGCGTTTTCTTGTCTCTCAGAGAGCACTGATTAAACAACCAGTGCATTCAACCCAAATAACTTGTGGTAATCCAGAGGTATAATAAGTATACAAGCACACTCACTGTATCCGCAAGTGTAAAAATATTTGCAAACAAATAAAAAATGTTAAGTGGAGATCAGAGGTCTGTCTTAGCTACCTGTAGAAAATACCGCTTAAAAAAGAAAATGGACTTAGATATTTTCATTGAAAATCTTTAAAATAAATTGCCCTTTTCAAGAGCATGTTTCAGAATGCTCTTGAAAATTTAGGCATGAAGGCTGGATTTGTGGAAAGCTTAACCTTTTCTAATTCTCATCAGCCGCTCAACTCTGCCGGAAGGTTAAGCTCTTGGTGATTTATCCGTATTTTTTCACAGGAAAAAAAATCCTTCCAAACCCATAACCACTCTGCACTGTATTCACTGCTGCTCCTGCAAATACCCAGTTAAACAAAATAATTCTACAATGAGCCCTACATACCACCAGCCTAGAGTTCTGTTGGATTAAGAGAGGAAAATCGAGGAAGGCAATGCTACAACCTCTAAAGCAGCAAAATTTGAACCCAAACCTTCTGTTACAGTGATTCTGTAGAGATGCCATCGCGTTGGCACAAGCAGCAGCTGCATTACATTGCAACTCATTTCATGAGTAACAACTAATCAGGTGCAATAATTGGGGCAGCCATAATTGTTACATTGTAACTCAGCTCTTAAAAGAGGCCCCGACATTAGCACAGAGTCGCAGAACTCATGAATAAACGAGTGGAGTTCAGAATACTGGGAAGTTAAAGTCGTTTATCAGAGCAGTTGGCATTTACAGAAAACGGCTTGCAAGCCACTCACCCTGGATTTAATGCCAAGAGTTCCTCTAACAAATAGTGAAACAGTTGTTAACACCAAACGAAATATGAAATTTGTGACATTATACTGTCTACCCTATCTAAACTGAAAGGTGTTAAAATATACTTGTCCGTGTGGGAGCTTTAATATTTTGTTGAGTTAGTGTCTGCTTGGGGAAAAAAGGTGCACATGTCACAGTTTTCACAACTCTGTTCTGAAGAGTGGTAAATGCATGGATATTCCAGGATATCTAAAGATCTTTTATTTCTAAAGGACTGTGATTGGTTGATCTGAAAGAAAAAAAAAAAGCATCTCTTCCAAGCCAGAGAATGGCTGAAGGGTTGCAAGGAACCCAACTTGCAATCATGCAACAAAAAAACAGAATGCCTAGCCTTTGTGAATAAATTCCTCTTCTTAAAAATTTAAAAAGATGTCCTGGATAGTATCATGGTATTTGGAATAGTTCTTAAAAGCAAGATGACTTACTAAGGCTTCTGTAACAAAAAAACCACAGTAAAGTGGCGTCCCGCATAGCTCAAGTTCCAGCTTTATCGCCCATGTTTCCCAAGGATCTCTATCTGTGTCAAACTACACTCTATGAAAAAAACACAGAACATTTATTTAACAGCATGTGTTAAATAAACACTTCATTCTTGACAATTTGCACACCAAAATAAATGGAAGAATCTGATTTAGAATCCAAATTAAACTAAGTCTTCAAATACTTAGACCAAAATTTAAAATAATCTTTTTCTAATTATGATGCAAGCTTCTGGACTAGAAATTCCTTAATATGAACATTAACCTGATATATGACTGTCTGTATAAGGGGTTTAGATAATTTAACTAAATGTGTATCGAATGAATTTGAACACATCATTACAATTTGTGACTTTAGTCCTAACCTAAGCAATTGCCAAAGAACACCTTGTGCATTTTCAAGGTGACCAGAAGAGGAAGGGAAAATAGAGAAGATTTTTCAGCATTTTTTTTTAACCTATCTGATTTGCAAATCCCCAAACATTTACAGAACTGGTGAAATTATGAGATCAGCAAATACTGTATTAATAATGAGTCATATTCATTATCATATTAGCTGCAATTGCTCGTTTCGCAGATTTAATTTAAATTCTTTCTTCTTTTCATCTAAACACATGCAAGAGTTTATTTTCTGTGGTTTCCTGCAATAGTTAATCAGTTTAGCTTTTTCTGTTTTTCAGTAAATGATCAGCCAGATTCTAGATTTCCAACTTAACTGACAACAAAACGGAACGAAGGATTAACCTTTAAGTGTTGCAGAATACAGAGTAAAAGCGATGTCCACGGCATTTATAAAAACTTAGCTGATGTGGTGTGAACATTTCACTGATAGCGTGTTCAGCTGAATCTGATTTTCTAACAAACAGATCTAGAGAGCAGGACCAAGCTCATTTAATTAGAAAGAGCAGTTAACGGAAGCTGATCTCCTCTGGAAGACCATCAGCCTGTTCTGAATATTTGGGAGCCCCCACCACGCATTCTGATTCAGGACGGGATAAGTAAGTTTTAGTGAACCACTGAAAGTATCAGACATGGCCCACTACAGTCCCAGATAATCAGCTTTAAGACAGCAGGTTTAAAAGCGCTTTAGGAAAGACGACTGCTAAACCTCACAGTCATAAGTCACCAAGGTGGTACTAAAAGGAAAAAAATTTCCAGCAGCTACACAAAATCTTCTCTTTTCTATTAAATTCAGCTTTTATTAAATATTTAACTTTATATAATTCAGCTACAGCAGGCATCAGTAAAATTTTCTGCTTCATGTACTAAGGAAATTGTTCATTCCAACGGTGAAGCGGCATGCCATAGCAGCACATTCTCTGCTAACAGAAGGTTCCCAACAACCCATGTAACATTGACAACAGATGAGTTCGAGTTTTTGCAAGCGTGCATGGTCACTAAGTAAGAATTTAACAAGACGAATTAAGAGCAGGAATTCAGGAAGCAGGATACGCTGCTCAACAGCATAAAGCACAGAAAAGCAGTCAGATCAGGGAAGCGGGGCATTTCTGAATGTCTCCTGTCACCAGTTTAGCACATGGAAAAGAAACAAAAAGAAAAGAAGAAGAAATAAGGTATCAAGCCCCAAGTCTGCCATCAGAAACCCCAAGGTGGACCTTTTCAGGCACATTCTGCAGTACTTCATAGAGTCATGCCTACAAAAGAGAAGGCTTGGCCGCAGAGAAGTGCGCTTTCCAAACCTTCACTTCCAGGTAATGGTGAAAGGGACTCATCATGGTCTGGATCTCCTACAGCTGCTTCACAAACTAGAAAACAAGCAGCATCACTATCAAATCATCTCTCTGTAGGAACGTCCCTGAACACTAGTGTGTATGTTAGATCCCAATCAACCCGTATCTTAAGTTCATTTCTATTTCTATCATGCCAGAGTGGCCACAAACCCAAAACTTGCTAATTAAACTCTAATGATTTTCTGAATCAACAACAGGATCAATACTATTCTCTATTTCAGATCATACTTCTAGCATTTTAAGAAGTGCTTTCACAATAATTAGTAATTTATTTTTTTTCAATCCATAATATACAATGCAATTAATTCCTGGCAGATCTGCGCCTCTGGCCGAGCTTGAGGACCCACTGGAAAGACTTAGATACCGCACCCTTTTCTGGGCTCTCCTGAACTCCCAACTGAGCATTCCTGCAGTACAACAGCCTGCCTCAAAAGGAGAGCTGCAATAACTCTGTTTGATTTGTATAATGCATATCCACTGGTCCATATGCCAAATCCATTCAGCCTCTCAGTTATTTGTAGGCTGATGAACCAGATGCACAGGGTAAGTCAGGATGCATTAGACGTACTAAAAATGCCACTATTGCAGCTGCTTTTTATGGGTCCAATAAATCCAAGCTAACTGAATTTACCGTGCACGGACTAATCATTTTCACAGATTAAACACTTGCACATATTTGATGGCCATTTTTCTGGAATTTCCAGCCATCCAGCAGCTGGGGAGAGTGATTGCTATATGTAGCAATGATCTCAGTCAGGTTGCTGATCATACCAAAATCTTGGCCAAATTCTTCATTTTCCATTCAGGCAATATGCCCGGATTTAAAAAAAAAAAAAAAAAATTTAAAAAAAATATGTTCTGAGAGTGAAATATGGGTATAGGGTAGCCATCAGGCAATAAAAGAATGGAATTAAAAACATCATTTTTCATTCAAAACATTGTATATCATTTTGAGCATCAATAATAATTTTGCTGCAAGCAAAGCTGCTAATGATGTTTGCAAAACAGGAAAGGAAGGGTTTACCATATTGCTATTAGCTGAGAAATGCTGCATTGATAAAGAAAACCTTATTCAGCTTTTCCTATTGCTGAGATTTTGCTTTGCATTAAGAACAAAATGTCACAACTTCCAAATGTAACATGACAACCAAGAGCATTTTATTGCAAATACAAAGATGGCCTTTGAAAATAATTATAGAACAAAACAAAAAAAGAGACAGAGACAAGCAAATACAAAAAAACCCACTTAAAATATTCTTATGCTTACTAAAAAGATCTCACATTTCATATCAGAAGTAAGAACCTTCTGTTTCTACTGAAACCAATGACACCACTGCTATTACCATCAATGGAATTAGAGTTCTTTGTTTTAAAATGCCAGTAGGCATCCAGCTGGTTTGCTGAAGACTGCAGCACGCTTCCCTTCTATGAATACAGCCATAGCTAATCTCTGATACAAATCCAAGTTTCCTTATACCCTTTCATAATAATTGGTCACCCAAAGCGCTGGTATTCATCGCACTGATACCAATTAGAGCACTGTCATTTCCTAAGTAAAAAATCTCCCGGTTCTTTGGACTAAAACAGAACTATCACACTGCCATCCACACTTCACTACTTGGTCTGTAAAGCCCCAGCCAGGTTCTTACCAGTAGCTAAGTCTGACCTTAAAACTGCCTTAAACTCAAACCCATTCACCATCTACACTGTAAGGTCTTAAATCCAGCTCCACATTGAACAACCCAAGCGCTTTCCAGCTTTTGCAATCAGTCAGCCCCCTCTTCCCTCCCAGTCCTGACGTGGTTCCCACTTGCTCAGAACCTGGTCGCACCCAAGAGCCTGGGTTTTGGAGAACTCACCAGCAGCGCCCTGCAGTGATCGCTCTCTTTCTAGATTCCAGCTCTTCCACTCTACTGCCAGGAGAGACAAAACTGATCCTGGTTTATATGTCAGAGAAGGTGGGCTGCATGTTGTGATAAAGGTGGGTTAACAACAGATTTTGTGGCTCAAAGTGGTAGAAGACAACTCCGCAAGATCTTTTTAAATATTCCACAGATATAGTTCTGTAATAGACACCTTTAATACACACTAACTAACTTCCTCTTCCTTCAACAAACTATTCTATGAACTTGCTTCCTTCAGGATTCCTTGCACTATTTGCCTCCGTGCAAGCACTGTTTTCCTCTCTCTCTCTCATCTCCTCCCTCCTTGCTTCCAAACAGAAAGACGTAAGGAACAGAAAACAAAACACAGATGTACAGAACCTAGGTTCTGTGGAAAGATACCTTCCCAGAAAAGGTTTCCTGCTGCTCCTCCTTCAACGTCACGTCTGTCATCATCTACTTGGTTCACTGCAAGGTTGTCAGGAATGTCACTAATAAGACTATGCTCTATTTCCCAGGACCACGCTCATAAAACAGAACGTTTGTGATGCTAATCACTTTCTTTGGGAAAAACACCCTTTACCAGCTGAGGATGGGCTGGTTGGTCATTCTTTTTGTTTTAAAAAGCAAGATCAAAATATTACGGAGTTGTAAAAATCCCTGTTTTACTGCAGGTTGCTATTTAAGAACCATCTCAGGACACAACTGCATCCTGAAAACATGGCAATTCTAGATTTACCTTTCTAGATCAAGATATTCACGGGAATATTCTTCAAAAACTGAACAGGAATTACAGTTCAGCTTTTCCAGACCATGCACCCAGCACACAGGAATAAGAACACTTTTGGAGGTACTTGTTTACTTAAAAGGCAAAAAGTTTATTTAGTTATCAAGCATTCCTACATTCATGAAGTATCTTGTGATGTATCAAGCTGAATGAATGCAGTGACTCCTTTTTCTTAAGATGTAAACTGGGAATAATACTTGAAAATGTTTTTCTTCATTTTGACAATCTTCAGGAATGCCAAACACGACTCACATATTTGTAGACTCTTGACAAGAGAAAACAAACCTCTCTCCCTCCCCGCCCCCCCCCCCAAAAAAAAACCCAAAGAAAGTGGGAGACAGGGTAAAAAGAATAGCCAAACTAGAATAACTATTACTTCTCATAGTGGACAGCGTGACTGATGCAATATATAAACCCCTTGATAATCTTCAAGGCTATTAAACCCTATTCTGTTCAAAGGTGGGAAAATAAGAGAATTTTAGTTGTTGCAAAACTGCAAAAATTGGTATCACATTTGACAACTCGGTAGCAAAGTCATCTGTGAATCCCTAGTCTATGGCTATTGATTTAGCTTCTGAGTGACACTTCACAGCTAAATCAAAAGTAAGTTTGTATTTCTTTATTCTTTTTATTTTACGATCTTGAAAAAAGATCAGCTATGAGACTTAAAGGAAAAGAGGAGAGAAGCCATGGACAGAAGAAAGTAGATGTTTGAGATTTGTAAAGCAGATCGCAGAATCATGCAGTCACCGACCAAAGTCCATTTCCAGAGGATTTTATACTAGCACCCATCATGCTTACACTCAAATGCCATGCCTGTGCATACACATCACACAGAGACCAACACTGACCAGCCAGACAACCAACTGGGAAGTTACATGGTCATGGCGACAAGCAGATGGTATGGCCTGCAAAGGAGCTCCTACGCCTAAAATCATAAGAGGAGCAGAGCTGAGTAAGCAAGAGAGCTACTACAAAAGGTTGATTTTTGAATGCAGCAGTTCCATAATGACAATGCTGAAAGCTTTTGTAAATGGCATGCCCTGCCGTTCTGATTACAGCATGTGCTCTACTAAGGTATCCATGGAAACTTGAGAAAGAGATGTTAAATTTGCTGGATCCGTTTGGCACCGGGGAATGGGGCTAGTTTCCAGTCAGTCTAGTATAACCACAGGTATTTTGATCTTTAAGTGTGAAGAAAGCATCAAGAGTCCTCAAATGATGATGAAATCCACAAGACCAAATTGTCACTGGAATGCATCTCCCAAGCAATGACTACAAGGTGGCAAGGACATATTAAAGAAACTGTGATTTTAATGTTGTTACTATCTCTTAATAGAGAAAAATTGCCCAAACATAATGAGGAGTGAGACACCCAAATACCCCTCTTCAGACTTCACAAGGAACAGGAAAAAAAAAAGTGTGAATACAAATGCATGGAGCCTTGCAAGGAAAGGCTGTATGGGACAGGTGGACACGGAGCGCTCGGGACTGTAAAACCCTTCGAGAGACACGGCTTCAACCCTAGACAGTAGTCCTGAAAAGCACTAAAAACATAAAATGTATCCAGAAATGGCCAAATCGAAGCAGTGTTCCTAGATAATTCCCTATGGCAGAAGGAAGTAACATAAGGAGAATAATTTTCCTCTGCCTCCTTCTCCAAGGAAACCAATGCAGGTTGGGTGGGCTCCTGCAATAGAGTTTTTCTTCAGAGAGTGTAAACGAATAAACTTCCTTAGAAGACGTGAAATTGCTACTACGAAGCCCCATTCACATACTTCTTTCTGGACTTCAACTGATACAAATTACTGGAAATATCTCTCAATATTCCTCGGAAATTGCATCTGCAGAGAATGGTCTGAGAGCGTGGACTCAGGCACTGAGGAATTAGCTGATGGAAGAAACTACAGATATAAGAAAAACTCTCTCCAGGTCTCCTGCTCTTGTAAATTAAGATGCCTTTAGAACTGATCCACGTGCCCAGAGCCCTGCATATCAATCACGACAGAGCTACCGATGTGGGACAGTGAGCACCAAATGCCTCTTGCACAGGAGCAGATGACAGCAGCGTGGCGACGACGGGGCACATCAGCGCAGCTCATAAAGCCGCTCTCTGATGTCCTTGACACACCCTGATGCAGTCCTGAATAAGGACATTTAGCCAAGTCCTCACTAAAGAACAAAGGCGTTCTAGCCTGAATGCTGGCCTCCATATTCTGAGCATTTTAGTTTATTTATTTGCTTACTTTATTAGAACTGCCTGCATTTTCCTTTTCATTTACATGAAAACCTTTCTCAAATCCCTCCGAGACAGACTTTGAAGGAATTTCCTGTTTTAATACCCATACTTACAGAGTTGACTACTGCTACCCTAATTTTAAAACACTGCAAAGTCACTGCTTTAGTAGCAGTTATGGCACAATTTAAAACTTGCATTTGTTTATTTTAAATGCATATCACTGTCCTTCTTAACAGCACAGCACACGGGCCAGAGCTGACATATTTTGAGTAATGAGTGTTATGGAATGTTCTTTTTAAGACCAAAAATGTGCCTGGCCACTGAGAGGAGGCAGTTTCAATTTAATGACCCAGGAGCCAGAACATTTGTCACAGCGAAGAAGATGAAGTCTGCAGGTATCTCACAGGCATTTCAGATCACTGAAGTTTATACTTGGCAGTGGCATTTCCCTCAGCGCAACACCAACATCTGTGACCTTACATCACCAAGCAGCTGCAAACTCTTCAGTAAAACATCTGTGAAGCAAGCGTACCTTTTACAATCGCGACCGATGGACTTCAGAGCTCATTCCCGAAACAGATGCCAAGTCTTCCTGGCCTCTCTCTTTTACAGTTGGGGAAATAGCTAAACAGGCCTGTGTGATAGTGCTGCAACCTGGAGTTTCACCCCTTTCTGTTTTTAACTAGCAAGGCTGTTTAACAGAAAACTGGCAAGTGCATACAGAAGCTGAATAAGTAAGCAACTGAAGTCGTTTACGGACAGACAAAAACACTCTAAAGATTTCTAAAGCTGCATATGGAAAATGTCAACATCTACTTTACTTAAAAAAATAAATAAAAGGAATATATACACACTCCCAAATAGGTTATGTTGCCTCATATCTAATTAAGGTCATGACTGTTCTTGTTCTCCTACCTGGAAGTAGCATCATTTGAGCGCATTGGTTTTTCATTCCTTTCATAATTTCCCTTATTGTTTACTGACAGCCAGCACAGCTTTTTTAAGTACCCAAAAAAGCCGCGTTGCTCCTTAACAATACCTACAGACTAAAACAGCCACAGAGAGAAGTTTCTAAAACCATAAATAGTGCGCTCTTTGAAGTCAAACACTTGTGAAATCCCATCTGACACATCATCAAAAGGCAGAACCACTTCAGGTAGAGAAAATGGGGGTGATGGGATTCTTTGGCTGTTACTGGTTTAAAATAAGAAGTATATTTTTAAGATTTCTTTTTTAAGAAAGGGATGGTTGTTTGGTGCAATTATAGATAAAGTAAGTGAAATCATAGTAGAGGACAGCAAAAAGGGAGCTAATCACCCAGAACAGCTTAGAAGAATAAGGAGCTAGAAAATCTAAAGTATTTGACCAAAACTGCAGCTTTAAAAGAAAAAAAGGAAAAAAAAAAAAAAAACCAGACTTAATTGTAACAGCAGAAATTATGTCCAGAAGGGGACTCCAGAATTTCAAGAGCATTCCCATGAAAGTGGGAGAAGTTGGCCATGGCAAGTCACATCACCTCAATAGTAAAAAAAAGCATTTGGCAGAAAAGAGCACAAGATGAGACACCAGTCAACTCGCATATAACCCCAACCACCAGAGACATGGTCAGAAGGCGAAACACGTCCTAAATCTTGACATTTACATGCAGGGATCAGGTCTGTTGTAGCTGAGGCAGCACTCTGGTCTTCCTGCACAGAACCGGTCTCCCGAAGGCTGCTCTAACGTGAGCCGACACCTGAGGCCGCAGCAGCCTGTTCCGGCTCCTGGTGACACTTGTGTTTGAGGGACATCCCAGCCACACCCTCTAGACCAGGATAAAGCCCCCTTACGCCACACCTGCACCAGCTAAAGCAACCTTTGGACAGAACGGACCTCTTGGGGCCTCACTACAGCTGACTGCAGCGTTAGGGAAACTTTGCAGGTACAGAGCAGGGCAGCTCTGTTGAACACCAACTGCTGTCCCAGTGGGAATGAACTAAATATTCCGACTGAAAGCTTATAGGGTGACAGTACCATAGAGGAAAACCTGTCAGCTGAATCAGCGACAGTCAATTATGAGCCAATGCCTTTAAAAATGCCAAAAGTCAGTATAATTGGAAGCTTTACATGCAACAGCTCCTGGGTATGAACAATTTCATACAGGCTGACGCTAACCAAGCTGCAGATACCGCAATGCTGTGCTAACTGAAGCTATAAAAATGACTGGCAGGTACTGCATACAACACTTGGCTATTTTACATATAGACGTTTCTTTTACGCATTGTACTATGCTGCAATAAGTGACTGCAGCTTCAATTCTGTCAATACAACAACACTCACTAAATCACATTTTATCCCCGAAGCCTTTTTTTCTCCGACAACTTCAGCATTCCAGTGCATGGAAAGAACATAAAGATTTCTGGCATAACAAATCATTGCTTCACTACACAGTCTTATGTCTTCTAACAAAATCCCTCCTGCACGGATTCGCCCTATGTCACAAGATACTTAATTTCAGCATCGCATTGCACTAACCTTGCAACTTTGCAGAAAACAAAATACATGATACCCTCTCATACAAAAGACAAATGAATCTGCCAGTCTGTTCTTCCCTTTGTCGTCTGCATGCTAAAAAATTGTTACAGGTTACTTCAAACCAAACAGACATCAGAGACTTTATTTAGGAAGCACTGAGAGAACATGTAGATGGGGGAGGGCAGGGAGGGAATCCAGTAGAGCAGGTGATCTTGAAGATTCAACTAGTTTCTAAATACTGTTTTCTAGGTTGTTTTTTTTTAATAGATACTTTACGAGTCTTTTATTCCACTTGCACTGCAATTAAGCCATTTTATTAAAAATATTCCCCAAATCCCACTATGATCTGTTCAAATTCAACCTTTTAAGTTTCCCCATACATTACTGCCAGCACCTTAGGTTCAGTATTGCTTCAAATCTTTGCAGCACACACTGAGGAGGAAGGGATGGAGAAATCAAATGAAATCAGGCTGAGTCTGCATTTCCCTCAGGGTTATTCACCCATATCATTTGTATCCTAGGAACCCTCTTCCCTCCCCCAGTTCCCTTCCCACACAAGGAGAGACCACCCCTGTCCTGCAAAGACTGTGTTATTTTTATCAGGCGCAGTGTAATCGCCAACGGACCAAAACCACAGAATCCTTATTTCAAGCAAAACAAGATTCAGATCGCCTCAGCTCATATTCGCAGCTCAGTCAAGTTCGCAAAGTCAGAGACCCGCGGACCCATTAACATGGTAAAACGGAACCACTCGGTTTTATCCCATCCCTACACCTCGCTGGGAGCTCTCTGGTGCCCGAGGCTGTGCCAGGATGCAAAGGCTAGCCTCTCACCCCAGACAGCGCTGTCTTTCCCACCGAGCTGCCAGGTCTTTCTTCTTCAGCTCATCGGGCTAGTCGCTAAAAAGGATACACCTTCCTTTATTTCACCATCAGCCCTTAATTTCTAGCACAAACCCTTCCCCCTTCTCTCCCGAGCCGTTGCTGGGAAGGGGAGACCCGGACCCTCGGGGATGACGGCGCCACAAAGCCCCCCCTCCCCGCCGGGAGGGATGCTGCGCCCGCCGCAGCGCACCGGCGCCCGGGCAGGCCGCCCGCCCCCGCCCTGGCCCGGCCATGCCGCCGCATTGTTTTTTCACCTGGATCCCCCCCCGCCCTGCTGCATCGGCTCCCCCGGGAACGGAACGGGATGAGCCGCGACCGCTCCGCAGCGGGCGGGGGAGGGGGGTTCCGCGGGGCCGAGCTCCGCACCAGCCGCCCCCCACCCCCCGCCACCGCTGCCGCAGCCTGCCCGCCGGGACACCCCCCACCCCGCCGGGGAAGAGAGGGGGATGGCCGCCCTGCCTGCGCGGACACAGCCGGGGCGGCGGGGCCGGCAGAGCCGCCGGGACATTGTCTGCCGCCTCCCCGCCTTCCCCTCCTCCGGACGGGGCTGCGGCTCCAGATCGTTTCCCCCGATACGCCGGGGCCGCTCCGCCGGGCCGCGCCCGACCGCCGGCAGCGCATTGCGGCGGGGGCCCGGCGGCGGCGGGGCCGCGCTCGGCGACGGAGCCCCGCCGCTCCCCCTTACCTGCAGCACCGCTCTCCGGCTCCGACATGGCCCGGCCGCCCGCCGCCGCTCCGCGGCTTCTCTCGCCCGCCGCGCCGCGCTCACCGCGCCCGCCGAGGCATGGGCCGGCGGCGGAGGCTCCGGTCCTTCCTCCCGTCCCCACCCCGCTGCGCCCTTCCTGCGGAGGGTGCGGGGAGCCGAGGGGAAGGCTGCGCGCTCGACCCGGCGCTGACAGCCTCCCGCGCACGCTGCGGGACTGCACCGCCCCTCCCCGCCCGCTCCCCGCAGCCGCACAAGGAACCCGGGGCTGCGGCGGCGGCTCGGTGGCGGTGGGGCGCTCCGCGGGGGGGAGGGAGCTCCGAGGGGTAGCCCAGCCCAGCCCAGCCCAACCCCAGATGCGGAATTCACGGCTACCGAAGCAGAAACCCCCTCACAGTGATAGCTATAAAAAGAGCAAGTCCTCCCCGGCCGAAAGTGACACCCTGCCTCATTCGTGTGCGCCAGGAAAAGCATTCTGGAGTCCTGCTGGAGACAGAGCAAGGAGGAGGTTGTTTGCACAGGTTACAGTGGTTGTTTGCCTTCGGGTTGTCAGGGGTGTGCACGTACAGCTAACCTGACCTGTCAGAAGTCGTTAGCAGGTCCCCCAATACAGGAATTACGGGGTAACTTCTACAGCATGGGATTCTTTTTATTTGCCTTTGGAGTCAACTCTCCCACGTGGCTCTGCAGTGCTACCAGAGTCAGAATCTTTGGGTTTTTTCCAGTGATTTTTAGCTAATTAACTTGTCTCCAGGACCTGGGAGAGAGACACCCCTATTGTCACTCGATCCACGATTAAGTTTTAAAGAGTTTTCCACACTAAGTAAGAAGCCATTTCAAATTTGTGAATAAAAATAACACTGGTATCCTCCCACGAACAACCCTGGAGCCAGAGAAAATGTTTTGTTATTTTCCTTCCATACTTCATGGTCTAATTCTCCTGCACCTTCCAGCCTCAGCAGCCATGCACATTTTGAAAGCACTGACAGCAGTTCACGTGGAATAAATAAGGGTATTAACTCCATGCCCAGCCCCGGTTCCTTGCTAACTCCTAGGCTTGGGAGGTTACTGACATTCATCACAATGTAAAATCCACCCAAAGTTTCTCCTGAGTCCTCTGACCAAAGCTGTCACTCACACAAGGCAGGATCCCTGGGAAACTCCCAAGGACCAGGGAATTTTGACGGAGAACCCTAGACACTGCGGGTGCTCACTCAGCACCTCTCTCAATTTGTTCCCCAATTTCCTTCTCTCCCTGTAAGTTTTGTTGCCTCTGAGGACAGAAGGTGTGCCACAAAAGTTAAAATTAAGCAGTTATCTGCTTCACATCTACACGCCTGACTCATCTCAAAGGCCTTCACCAATCCTGTACACACTAAGATGATGACCTCTTCCTGAAATCCACTGTCTTGTTCAGGGGAAAAGCTGAACTCAGTTCTCCACCTCCCCAAATCAGCCGCGCAAAGGGATTTTGTAAACTGTTGAGGAGAAGAGAGGAAAGAAGCACACAGGGACGGTGGAACAGTAACTCACCCCGCCGTTGACATCAGCTGTAAGCTCATGGAGACTCCATGACACAGAGATCACTCACACAATCTGCCAAAAGCCGAAGGCAGCGTGCATTGGGACAGCCTACGCTGGGATCGCCGCTTCCTGCTCTTCCCTCCGCTCCATGCCAGGCAACAAAGGGGAACATCTGGCCAATAGTCGGCTTTAATTAGCTATTTAGAGTCAGGCTGAATATTTATGCTGTCATTAAACAATCTCGGAAATAAGAAACCAAACAACCCTAATACTTTGTTTCCTGACAAGAGACTTAAATAGCAGGAACTTTTGCTTCAAATTAAATGCACTTCAATAGCAATTAATTGTAGGCTTTAAAAATGTATTGAGATAATTAACAAAGGCAGAGGGAAAAGAAAAGAAACAATCAAGAAACACATAAACACATATCCAAATTGTATACTTTCAGGAAAACATACTGTATGCGGACTAATTTTCCCCGATCCCTCAAGCAACAAGACAACACACATAAAAATAGCATTTGCTGGGTACAGGCATCTTTCCGAATGTCAAGGCAGTGACTACATTATTCAATATCAAGCCAGGTTGCCTAAGTTACACACTCAGCTGTAGGTGTTTTGAATAATGCAGAAGGAGAATATTTGAACGCATGTGACTGCTAGTTTCAGAAATAAGACCCTTTCCCAGAGAGTTTAATATCTCTCTTTAAAATCTAAAGGAAGGAAGTAAAAAAGTGCATTTGAAGTAAAATTAGATTCTCCATCTGAAATATGAAATGAAGGACTAATGAAAAAAAGGACGAAGACACCTTAAATTTTGGGTTGTTTTATATAGATCAAAATAAATTATATAGATAAAATTAAATTACAGAATAAAAACCCCAATGCATTATTTTTCCCTTGTCATTGCTCTCCCTTGGAAACAAATAAAAAAGCACATTTCATATGAAAGAAAAGAAAAATTTTGAAAAGGTCACCATATCAAATGAGCCTGCTCTGGGGCTGAAGAGACTTTATTTTTGTTACTTATTCCTTAGGAAGTTTGTCATTTTTATGGTCATTTTGATAGGTTGTTTGGAATCTGTGGTTTTAATGGTTGAGATTTTATAAGCATAAGAGGAAATGCGTCTAAGCACAATGATTAAAATGTAAAAATACTGCAAATATATCCATTTGGAAAAGGACGGCACAAGTACAGTCATCTACATTCTCTGCACACCTGTTCCTACAAACACCTAGGTGAGCTAATTAGCTGGTCCCTTACACAAGATCCAATTTTAATGTGGGTCTGAAAGAATTTTTTTCCTTCTCACTGAACTAACATCAGCTGGCTTGGTACATTGCAGGGGAGTACTAGCAGAGAGGAAGAACCTTTTTTTGACTCTGAAACATCAAAGTGAAGTGTTACTCTGTCAGACAGCCAGGGCACCCATCAGTGTTAAATTCAAGCACCAAAGCCAGGAGTTATTATGGTATTACTCTGACTATGGGGAGAAGCATGATTTCTGCCGTAGCTTGGGGTAGACTTTAAGTCTGCTTTAAGTTCGCTCTCAAGCATCTACTTGGGACTGAACACCTCTCAAGCACAACTGAGAACAGTGATTTAATATACTGCATTTTGCATCTGCAGAGCACTTCTTATCCCAGGTGATCCCCAGAAAGCTGCAGCCCCAAACCATTCCATTCATGACACAAAGGGTTCAGACACACTGGCATAAACTGAGAGTACAAGAATAACAGCAGCCTAACCTAGCTCTGATTTTAGCAGAGCTACCACATACATGTTAGCCATTAGCATCAATCAACATTTCATTAGAAAATTGAAGACCACCACAGTGCCCTTCCAGGGCCATATTTTTGTGTTGTGAGAGCTACGCAAAGCTGTGGCTAGTCAGTGAGAGGAGCTATGTGCTTCTCACACATGATTACGAGGGTCTACGTGAGGCACTGATGGGGTAGCACTGAGAACCAGTGAGCTGTAAACACTAGGCACAGAGATCTGGAAGGAATACAGGCACCTGAATATTGCTGTCGATGCACCCGACAGGAAGATGTACAGACATTATTACAGACGCAGGGATCCGCGTGCCACTGAAGCCCAACACCCAGCCCAATACTGGTCCCAGAGAGGTTTGTATTTTTAAAAACCACACCCCATTTAAAACAGAGGAAGAGAGAGCAGGTAAGCATGCCTTGGATCTTGGAAGCTCAGAAAGCCCTCATCAAGCAGCATGTCCATCTGCTCAATTAAAATTCCTAGGGTAATGGTTTCATACTTCAGAGTTTCCTTTTCTGTACTTTCTGAAGCATCATTAATCATACAACGCCTGATTTTTGTTTGTCACCTGCATAATTGTTATTGCAGTCTCCTTCATTCCAGCTGTATAGTTTTCCAGCTTACAGCACTCAAACCTCTCCAGTTCTGCTTATTGGTTCATGTACTGAAAACATAGTATTATTTTTATTACAGAGTCAACTGACAATCTGTTCCCCTAGATGCAGTTCCTATCCTAAAAACAACCTTTTATATTAACACAGAAGAAATCTCTGTAAAGACAAGAACAAAAAACTATTCAACGCTGTCACAGACTTTCAATAAAGCAGCTTATTGAGCATGTAAGAATATAAAGGGTTTCTTCCACAGGAATAGATTATACAGTTTTCACCTGTCTTTGATACATTTCTCATTCCCGGTATCCCAGCATCTGTTGGAAGTGTATCACTCTGGGAACAGAGCCTGCATAGAATTCACCAGCAATTCACAGCAGGATGCTTTTTCAGCACATCTGCTTGGCCGAGGACACTGGAAGTGTCGTTCTGGTGCTCACCAATCTCTGACAACACACTCATTTGGAGAGTACTTTCAAATGCAGAAATGGCAGCCTAGTGCTTACCACCGCTTACACCGTTTGGTTTTTTTTCACTTCTTTTACAAACTATACTACGTAGATACGTTGAACACTGAACAGTGTGTCCAATGGTCCCTCATAGTAACGGTCAAGAGTCTTCTCGTGGATCCCAATGGACTGTGCCTGGTGCTGTGTGCACAAAACCAAAAGATGGGATCAGTCCCAAAAAGTTTCTGCTTACACTGTATGCCCTGAACTCCTTTCTTCCTTAAATTCACTGCCCTTCCTCTACTCTGGATGTATTCAAAACAAAACAAAATATAATACACCCAAAAAAAATCAAACCCACAAACAAACAAACAAAAAATGACAGAAGAAACAGATTTATTATATAACTTAATGTGATCATACCATCATCTGAGTATTACTCTCCAAATATGTACCCATCACATAGAGTAAAAAATGCTATTCTGCCAAGGCATTTTTAAAATACCCACCAGATTGCGCATCCATAGGGCCTGATGTACCACACATTTCTTATCGCTCCAAAAGAAACAAAGCTGCGCATGCAGCAATCAAGAAACTTAGTTTTGTTCCATGGTTCCTGTGAACATATACACCGCTTAAGTAAATGATGAGCATGTTGGCTCCTATTGAAGTCAGCTGAAGTGGCAGATGGCTCAGCTAACTCTAAAACCAAGGAACTACAGTTGGGCAGGACAAAATTTTGCCTACCTTATTTCTTATGGCCTCTGTTCCAGAGAACACATTGTACCCCCGAGGTGGCGTGTTTAGGTATTATTGCTCATACCCCCTTGCTTTGCAGACTGCTTCACTGAAATAAACATCATGACCAAAATTGCAATGTTATTTGCATTGCAAGTAATAATTTTGTTCCTTAAAAATATCCTGTACCAGCCTGAATCTACTGAATTTGACAATATAAAGGGGAAAGGACTCAGAAAATTATCAGACTCAACAAGTGACACAGGAGTACGTTCCCTCACTGTGCACCTGTGATACATAAAAATGTCATCACAGAAATATATAGAACATACGACAGTTACCAGGTTCTACCTAACTGCTTTCTGAGGCTTCCTGAGGTCCAATTAAATACTAGAAGGAAAAGGCAGCATGCTGAAAGATAAGCAACACAATTGACATGATACTCAAAACAAATTGCATCCAAGGGGAAAATCTGAAACTAGAATTATATGCAGTTTCCACAAACTGATTACTCACAGGAAACAGACATTTATGTTTCATGTGGGTACATGTCAGCTTAAGGGTGTTTTTTTTCCTAAGACATTTGAGAAACCTTGTGGAGAATATACAAATATAATAAAAATGTCAACCCAGATCCTCCAGATGAGTACGGAATGAATTGGAAGAGTGGGCACTATAGTGCCCATTAGATTTCATCCACCTTACCCTGTGTCTAGGAGGTAGAAGGGGCCACACTGAGACACACACGTACAGAGGAATAAAAGCAGCTTAAAGGCCAACTGAAGAAATGCAGGCTAGCAAAGTCATAGAGCAAACAAGAGAAACAACGTGATCAGTTTTACAAGAAACTACTTGCAGTGTACAGAGGAATCTACACCTCCACCTAAGTCTGAACAAACTGATTACTTACTGGAGTAAATCTTAATAAATTCCACTGACCTCCCACTTCCATCCGACGTTCGATGATGCAGCAGGACTGACACATTTTAGATTTTGAAGGGAAATGAAAAATAACCAAAAGCCCTCTGATGCTCTTAAGAAGTGCCTCATCAATATTGAAAATGTTTTTAACATTGTAAACATATTTTGATAGGTTTTACGGCCTTTAACATTTCATGTATAGGAACATTATACAATTTGATTTTTACTTCTAAGAATATTATCAAAAAAGAAAAGGCCCAACTGTTGTAAAAGATGTTTTACAAAGATGTGCCTTAGAAACGCTCTTGAAACATAATCTGCAAATTTAAGTGATATGGATTTTTTTTTCAGAGCGTAACTTTTTTTAAAAAAGAATATTTGATAGAAAATTACATTTAGAGTATAAAATGGTACCATTTATTCAATCATGGGTAGATAAAGGTAAATGACACAGATGAAGAAAAAATAGAAATACTCCTAGGCATAGAGGAAGTGGGTATTTTAGCATGAATCCACTGGTTGAAATATGTTCTTAACAAAACATTTAAGAAAATTCCAATAACTACTGCATTTGCAAAAATTAAAAGGCTAAATAATCAGTCAATCACTATGAGTCATTTATTTACTTTTGATTAAAATGTCTGAACTGAATGGTGTCTTGAGTATCACCAACATTTTCTCAAATTCTTGATATGCCCCTCCTGTCTGTACGTTCTTTGTCAACTACCACATACTTCTATTTTTGGAATCTTTAATGAGGGCACACACATACAAATGAAAATACATACTATCCCAAATGAACAGAGTGAGCTTTCCTGCTCAATATCTAATTTATCTCACTGCAGGTTACATAAGACCTCTGATCTTTTTTTTTTCTCCCTAATCACTGAAGAGATGCCAATTCCGTAAGATCATACCACTCTATCACTTGCTGTAAAGTCTTTCTGAAAAAAGACATCAATACCAGTTTTTTAGATTTCTAAATGTGGAGTCTAGTATGCTAAAATAAAGACGATGAATCAGTAAATCATGTTATTCCTGCAAAGACAAGGAATTACCATGACTGGTAGCAAGTAATGAAAAAGTCAAATTGTATAATAAGTAACAATCCAACAGTCATCTAACAAAGATATGACTGTTTTTAAGAAAAGTAATTCACCTTATTAGTATCACTGAAATACATAATATGTTTAGCTTCTATAAATGAATACTGAATAAATTACAACAGCTACATAAAAAATAGAAGGAAAAATAAGCTTTTTCCTGTATTTACACAAATGTAAATGAGAATATAGTTCGTCCCTGACTTCACAATTCAATAATAGATAAAGAAAAAAATAAAAAGAAGATGGCAGAGCTCTACTGACTTAAAATGAAATCAGAAATCATGATTCAAATCTTGCTTTGATGAAGCATAAAGCTGTGAGTTGGAGAAGTCCACTAATTGTCCATTCTTGTTTAAATACAACGAACTGCAACAAAATTTTTAAGCTGGCACATACAATGCCGGAAAGAAGCCTTCCTCCTATTGGATTTGCCTGTGGTATTTTCAATAATAATTTATTATTTTAGTTGTCTTTGCCAGCAGAAAAGAATGTTGTCGACATTCCTTGAAGTATTTAGCCTAAATTATTTCTAAACTGCTCAAATCTGGTAATTCAATAAACTAAGAGTTTGTTCAGGAGAAAAACTAATACTCTTTTAAATGTTACCACTTTCTTAAACTTAACTACCATAAAGATGATGCTTTAAATCCCTTGAAGAAATATACCGAAATCATATCAATTTGCTCTCTCATTGAAAAAAAATAAAAGAAGAATCACACAACATTGATCCCATTAGTTGCAATGAAAGATCTGGGTTTTATTTCTTTGTGAAGATTACCATTTAGAAAAAGACACAGGTGATTGTTTTAGTATACAGGCGATAGGACAAGAGGAAACGGCGACCAGTTGCGCCAGGGGAGGTTTAGACTGGATATTAGGAAAAATTTTTACACTGAAAGGGTTATCAAGCATTGGAACAGGCTGCCCAGGGAAGTGGTTGAGGCACCATCCCTGGAGGTATTTAAAAGATGGGTAGACATAGTGCTTAGAGATATGGTTTGGTGACGGTTTTGTTGATGGTTGGACTGGAGGATCTGAAAGTCCCTTCCAACCTAGGCGATTCTATAACTCTATGATTCTGTACTGTGTATGCATGTGTATCTTATAAAACCAGCATTTTCACTGACCACAAAAATATTCCATGTCTTTTTATACTTAAGACATGATGGCAAACTCTAGTTGCAGCTTCTTTCACCTGGATTCAAAGCCTATACATATAGATGGAAAATCTCCCATTGTTTTCAGTAATTTTAAATCAGGCCCTGACAGGCTGAGGTTAAACAATAGCTGCCTCGGTGTCTGGGAACTGTACGACAGGGCATGTAACGTACGCCAATGCTTCTAATACAGACTTTCTTTAGCTAGCACTTCATTAACCTGTGCTGTTACATGGAAACTGATTGTCTCCATCACCAGAATGACTGTCACAGAATTTGGATTCAGATATTTTAAGATGTCTGCTACACATAGGAGTTTGGGGGTTTGTTGTTTTTGTGTTTTTTTCTTTTTCAAAAAGGAGGACAGAACATGCTGAAAAGGAGACTAGATTGCTTTCAGGATCTTGCAACACCAGCAGATCTCAGCAAGGACATTTGGAAACCCAAACAGAGCAAATGCACTGGGATTAATGTGTCCACACCTCAGATGATCTTTGTCCTACAAGGTCTCCTGGCTTGGAAAGTAAATGTAGGTGCTTCTTTAAAATCAGTTCTGCAGAAAATGTGTGTCACATGGGCAGGGTGCAAGCGCAATAAAAAAAGCCATCACCACAGGAAACTGCATTTGGTTTGTTTAGAATGGCAGCATAACGTTTCATACAAAAAGAAGTGCTTGACACTGTTTATAAACAATGAAATAGGTGTAAAAATACTATTCAAATCCATTTGACATCTCTTCCAAAGGACCGTATTTTTGGCTGAATGCATATTTTCAATCCTTTGCCTTAAGCTTGCATATGATTGTTCTGTTATTTAGAAAGTACTGACCTTCTTTTACTAATATAAAGAATGGGCAATTTTAAATTTGAATGTACAAAACTACTGCCATTAAAGTATAATTTAATGCAGTGCCCAATGCAGGAGCAGTGCTCCTCCTGGAAAAGCCTTCTTCCAAAGCAATGGAAAAGAAACAGTCAGAGACGACAAGCCTATATCAAATCAAATGGTTCACTAACATAATTCTGGTACTAGCATAAAGTAGGAGTAGGTCTTCAGATTGCATGACTTAAATAAGAACGTGTAGTAAACAAAAAACAAATATGAAGGTAATGCTCAAGAAAGAGAAGGAGCACACGGTGAGGAATTTACAGCGAGGAGTGACTGCCGAGAAAAGAATAAGCACGAGGAGATAAGAGTAGTATTTTCTAAAACAAGGTCATTGCAGAAAAGGTTTCAGATTCCAGTCTATGTTTATAGCCTTTGGTGTCAAGCTGTCCAAGAACACATCCAGAAAGATTGACTTTGTGAAAGTAAATTTTCTCTGTCATCCTTTTTCTCACCCGAGGTGCTATCTGTCAAGGCCTATAAACGTCACTGTAGATAGATTATGTTAATAAGACATGAAATACTGTATATAGCTACAGGGAAAATAGGGTGCTTGTATCAAATACATCTTCCTGTTCACTGATGCAAGATCTGAGGAACACTTTCTACAGATAAATGGGTTTGGAATGACATTAATTTAAAATTGTATTCCCAGTCATAAATGGACCATGCAGACAATGGACATGTAAGCAATGCAAACATTACCATGAATAATTATTTATAGTCACCCTTCCTTCTTCAAACTTTTCGATGCTGGATATTTAATCAATACAAAGGCAGCACACTTAGCTTTCATCATCTCAACTTTGCACATGAGGTAACTCAAATAAGAGGTTTTAAAGTCAGTTTTTCACAGGCATCCATAACTCATTTTCCATAGCACTGCATGGGTATTGTGAGAGCTCAGTATCTCTCAACAGCTATGGCGGGAAAAACAATAGTTCAGAAGCACTCACTAATTCTGAATGGTTAATTTTAGATTTTCAAAGAGTCTAACTTACTGCTGCTTTCTCTGAGATGTGGCTGCTCAACATCAGAAAGAGCAAATGTCCAGCATTTAGAGCACCTGGAGACAGCTAGATGCCTATCTTGATTTTCAAATTCACAGAGGCACCTAATGCTCTGTGAAAACCACAGGAGATAATTGTAAAATTGCTTTTCAATGCCAGCTGGAAAGCTATCTCCATTTCTAGGTCCTTTGACAACCTCACTGGCACAAGTATTTCCCCCTGCAATAGATGTTTCTGTGTATCCACGTGTTTCTAAGATATACTCTGATTGCAATTATGAGGATTTTTGCTGGAAAGAAAATTAAGTTTGCCTTGAGGTACTTCTCTTAAAACTGTGTCTTCCTGGAGGTATTTGAAATTTCAAGGACTTTGAATGACTGGATGCGTACAGTTACCACAAGGAAGGAAAACTGTTGTACTTATACACGAAATCTTGTGTGTTAGGCATGAACAAGTTTTACGTGGATACATACCATAATTGCCTCTCGATGTGGTACAGTTTATAGACAAAAACACAATTTTAGATGAGTAATTACAATAATTCCTTTCAATTCACTGCTAAATCTCCTCGTTATGGGCTCTTCTGTTTGTAATTCTTCTGTATTTGGCTGGCCCTTCTCAACTGGTACAGCTGAGCAGGGGCACTAGGTGAGAGCTATGGGCTGGTCTCTTTCTAGGCCCGTGTTCACCAGGTAGGGACCACTGCTTTCTCAAAGTCCTACTGTAGCATATTTCTAAGCCTGTAGGTACCTGAGTTACTGCCAACTGGCAGATGCTGATAATCTTTCACAGCTAATAAGCTGCCTGCAGTTTCAGCTCCAGCTGATGCCTCAGGATCTGGAGCAGCATTTTTAAAGTATGACTTTCCTTATTTTCACTGCTACTGCTTTCCGATCCTTTCAGATGCTTTGAGCATGCCTAAGCCAAAAGGTGACCACCTGTCCAGGTGTATATAGTGGAAGAAAGAGGTGCCTGTCTTTCCCTGCTTTCAAGGAAAGAGGTGTTCTGGTGGTCTAACAAGGAGACTTGAACATTCTCTTGCACTCAAGATATGGAGGTTCAGGATTTTTCCAAATCATACTCAGGAGGTATCAGCATTCTGCAGGCATATCTACCACGTCCTTCATACCTCTTGTTCACACGCTCGTGGGGATGATTTAGACATGCCTCTAACTCCAAAGAAATTTCATGTTTAGGAATCATAAAGGAAGTGCCTGCTTGCTTAAAGACCATCTTAGTCCCATCACAGTTCTTGGTATTCCTGTCTTGGCTAGTAAGATTTTCCCTCCACACAGCTGACATCTGTGGGGACACTCTGGGTTACTCAGCTCTTCCCTAGAAATTGCTTGAGGGAATCCCGGAGCTGAGGACTCAATTTAGCTACAAGGATCATTGGAGACAGGCAGTGCCAGGCACTGAAGTGTTCAAATACCTATGAAGGTCTAGGCCTGAGCCAGCTGGATTTCTCTTTTATCACAGCAAGAGGTCTTTTAAATACCCTCATGTGAGCAGTCATTTGTCACAAAGGAGCAAAACAATAAGCCTGGAAAGCGTTTAAAATTTCAATTCTTTAAGGGAAAGATCTCCTTAACTCTCTCTTAAAATACAAAATGTACTGAGATTTCAGAAAAGTTTGTTAGTGGGCATGTGCGACACCCACCTTGAATCTGGAAAGAGAGGGATGCAATAGTACGAATCCATTAAGGGATGCCTATCTGCCGAATGTCTTTGTTTTCAGGTAAACTGCTGGCCATGCTGTCTTCATTGCTCAGTTCTGCAGCGTAACATAACCTGAAATATACAGCACAGTACTGCACAAATGCCAGATTTAATTTATATGCCTAAATTCAATACACCTATAATGCAAAGCTAGAGCCAAATGTGAATTTATGCTTAAAAGTAACCAAGAGGGACCTAAGGCATGTACTTTTGCCGTACAAGACAAAAAGGTTGACCATAACTTCAGACTTGTTTGCCCGACAGCCATCCCCACAAACCAGCAGGCACACCAGCCCCACAAACCTACAAAACCCTGCTAAAAAGGCCACAATTTAATTCTTTGCAGAATTTCCCCAGTAGAGGTTCCTCGCCTCATCTTTTCTGCAGGAAATCTATGAGAACAGAAAAATATTATGCCCTAATCAAAAGCTCCAAAGGTGCAAAAGGTGCAAATTAAACACATGTCCATTGAGTCAAGGTTCCCTAACTCCTTGTATCCAACTCCCTCAACGTTTAAAGTAGAGAAGAGAGGAAGGGTGAGGCTTTAAGCCTGTACTCTTGCTGTAACACCAACTTCTGCAGTTAGAAGTCATCCGGACAGATGATTTTAAAATCATGCTGGATTCAAACTGCTCAGGACTTTGAACACTTGAATCATTCTGTTTAAATAAGGCAGCAACCACTTCCACAGCAGCCAAAGTTTCCAATGACTGCAGTGTATTACTCAAGATACCACGTACTACACTAATCTACTCCAGAGGTGACGGTGGCACAGAAAACTGTGTAAGGCCAGCATCTGAAAGGAAAGGCTGCAGACTCTTGGGCAAACAGAGATGATAAAAGCATTCCTGGCAGTTGTCACTATCTAAGCATTCTGAAACAGACAAGGACATCTTCAGACTGGCATAATATCATCTTCAGAAACTCCACTCTCATTATCTATTTTGTTCGTGCAGTGCTTGTTTTGTCCCTCAACAACCTTGTGTGACCCTCTTTAAAGCCAATGGAAGTTAAACACACTCAGGCAAGAACAAAGTGAAAATAACTCCTTACAAAGCAACCATACACAGGCTTTGCGTTGACAGACAAACCTGAACCCAGTAACATTTTTGGATAAATATCACTCCGCTTCGCCCCTTCAGGCCCAAACACATACCATAGATCCAATTAGGAACCGAAACCACAATTGCCAACATGTTGGCGATGAACTGGACGCGTCTTAAAAACTGAAACAAAACCACACACAAAACCCAAATGTAAGATCAACAAAAATGGAAAACAAAAGCTAAACCAATACAAGAGAACACAAGTCTGTGATCGTGCCCCTACATTTCACAAAAGCAACAAAAGATGTCACACTGCTCAGACCAAACCCTGTTTGTTCCAAGGCCTGAATTTTACAATAAATTTGTATCCTTAGCTTACCTTTTCTTCTTAGGCATAAAAGAAGTATTCATTCAGTGGTCTCTACAAGACCTATAAGCGCTCAGTCACTGACAAAATAGTCATTCCTTTTCAGCGTTGTTCTCACTGTATCTGCTTTTTGATCATCCCCATGCATGGCATATAATATAGGAAAAAAAATATGTTATGACAGGAGCTCTAGAAACACACAGCCAATGCTTACTACACAGCTAATGACATGTCCCACCTGATTAATTTGTGCCCTTTGATGTAACCTTTTTCTTCATCCAAGTTAATATGCAAGCTTAACCCTGTGGAGGAAATCAGTCAAGTTCTGCTTGCAATTCCAATACTGTAAATCTGATGCGAGCTCATTGTTCTATTCCCAATGTCACAGAAACAGAAAAACAGTATTTTAGACCAACAGCACCATGAAATGTGATGCATATCTAAAATCAGACACTAGTAATGCAGAAAGATTACATTTTAGATTAGCAACAATGTCCCAACATTGCATAAGGAAAACAAATGCAAGGCAGCTTCAGGAGGAATAATTTGAATATCCTGTAAACACCACTAAATTCTAATGTAATCGCAACAAAAAACTTGCTGCAATTGCACACCATTCAGCAGCTATCAAGAAATAAGGAAAAGTTTAAGATGTACAGAGGAACAGAATCAAAAAAGTGTATCTCAGCTACAAAGCTATGTTAAATATGATGCTCTCACGTGGAATACTGTGTTAGGTTTGCACTGTCATGTAAGGTGTATAAGAACCAAGTAGGGTTCAGAGTACCTTGCAAGAGTGATTTAGAGACATCTTTTCTTATAACAAGAAATTGTTAAGATTGGGATTGGACACAGAGGACAGACAAAGCTCTCTTGACGCCCAACTCTGCCTGATTAAACTCACTGGGGTAGTGTTCAAGGACAGAAGAGAGAACCTTAATTCCAACAACTACCACATGTGTACACAGCTTTCATCAGAAAGAATAGCTACGAACAAACCATGTAAGCCAAGAAACTAGAAGACATGCTGCAAGAACATCAAATGGTGAGACAGAACGCTCCCAAAAAGATGACCAGTAAACTGCCAAAATAATCATCTGCCCTGCCATGCAAGCATACATAGCAGAATCACACTTTGCAGCCGCTAACACGTCACCACAAGAAGCAGCTCAGGTATGTAAACAAAACCAAGGATGATACTAGTAACTTCCCTGTTTTTCGAGGATGCCCTAGATATTTCTGGAAACACTTTTGTGCAGGCAAGAGACATTTTACTTAGGCCCAAGCAAATAACAGTGAATTCCCACACTCCAACTGACATATCCATTGCAGTAGCTGAACAACTCCTGAAGAAAGCTTTGAGAACAAAAAGCAGCCAGGCACGTGAACCAAAAATGTCTGGGATTCAAGGGTAGCAATCTCACCGACAGGCATCTGCCCTGACATCTTAATTTCTGGATTTTATTGACTAGTTTAAAGTTTTAATTTTAAAGTATTTTTTTATTTTCAACATTAGGATATACAAGACCTGTGTGTTGCAACTGTGTCAGGAGCCTGGAATTAGGCTTAACAGTACAAACACATTGATGACAGACATAGAAAACATGTCATAGAATGCATAATATGGTTGAAACTTAAGTTGAAGTGCTACCACAAAATATAGAATTGCTACCTTGTGACATACTTATATTACAGTCAATATTTAATCTTGTATGTTCTTTCTTGTGCTAAATTGTGACTGTTTCCTTTGCTTCTGATAATAATCCAAATGTGATGCCCTAATTACCTACTCCAGTAGTTTCTAGGACCTTGGGGAGTAAAAAAAAAGGACACAGCTGCATCAAGTCACTGAAACTATTCACCTTTCCACTCAAAACACTAGTGTTAGGTCAGAAATGCTCCAGAAAGGCGTCTGCTGCTTTTGCCACCTGCAAACTCAGAGAAAAAGAGCAAAGAGTTCTCAAATGACGGTAGGGAATGAATACTCTCCAGCTCCACATCAGTGGGAAAAATCTGACCCTTCCTAAACCAACCCGTAAGATCCCCTTCTGTCTAATATATAAATATGTGCATAAACAAACATCAGTTAAAACCTTCATCAGCTTCTTGTTGCCTTTTCATACAGAAAAGTTTTTCAGAAGCAGATGGGCAGATGAGCCCCAAATTCTCACCTTCTTTTGGAAGATATCTGTTGAAAAATCATTGCTTTAATCCACAGTTAAATAGACCTTGTCCTTACTTTTATCACATATATGTTTTGCATTTCTTATTAATTTTCCCATACATTTAGTTTGTTGAAAACTCTTAATGCCATTTTTTTTGCTATAAAACGCATTAGCACTGGTGTTTTCTCTGGATGGCTCCTCTAACGGTTTCTTAGCTGCCATTCTAGTTTATTTTTTTAAAAAGTCTACATCTTATTCAGAATCATGCTGCTCTTTTAATCTCTTGCTGGACCTGCAGTTCTCTTCATGTTACTGTGTCGTGTCATTAAGATGACTTGGAAACAGAGAAACAGGATTAAGTCCTTGTTATTAATCTTTATGGCTGTAACAAAGCCTAATGGGAAATTGGAGGAGTTCAGAGAAGAGAGAAAATTATTAGGGTGCTTGAGTAGTACATATTTAATTACTTTCAGAAGGCAGTGGCTAACTAACATGGGTGTAACCAGTGTTACAGAACCTTTGACAAGAACCAGAGGAATACGGAGTCAGACTCAGTAGCGGGAGATAATTTTTTACTGTTAAAAAAAACTGTAACAGAAGGAAAGGATGAAAAGGAATGTTTATACTAAATACCACAAAGTATTTTAGAACTGTAAATCTGAAATTCTGAACACATCAGATGGGAAAATTAAGGGCAAAAGAGCAAAAATATTCTGTGAAGGATTATAGGATATTGGCAGAGGGAAGGAAATTACATCATGAACTATTGCTTTTATGTGTTTTTCTAGAATTTTA
Organism: Larus michahellis; assembly: GCF_964199755.1. NCBI lineage: Eukaryota > Metazoa > Chordata > Aves > Charadriiformes > Laridae > Larus > Larus michahellis. The sequence goes on from NC_133901.1 coordinate 65,680,608, forward strand.
TCAGACTGTTCTGTTTTTTTGTGTTAGTGTAAGCCAATTCTCATGAATCTGTGAGTCATTCTTATGAAAAGGAGAAAGTGATCAAGAAGACAAGAATTGTTTAGATATAGTCCTAAATCTATTCTTCTACAACGTTCTAAATTAAATTCTGTTTTTCAGAACACAAAAGGATCATACTTTGATTTTTACAGAAGTTTTGTAATCACGTCCTATGTCCTAAGCTAGTTTTCACTGAGAAAATAGGCAATAGCGTCCAGAGGGTTCTACAGCTGGAACGTTAATGTTTTTACAACATTTGGTCAGCTGTTGTGGTGTGCAGATAGGGAACTGAGTCCTTTGGAGAAGATGACCTTATGGGCACCACACATGCTGTTAACATGAAAAAAGAAGTCCTTTGGGAGTGATATGAGGGAGGGCAGGAATTTAGCATTCTTATTACTAGATGAAAGAAGGGGCCCCAGCCTGATTGATACCAAATGCAATCACATTACAGTTTTTTGATGCTTAACTCCACCAATCAAAACCACTTCTTGGCAGATAACTCCTAAAGGTTGAGGCCAAATGACAACGTTTGGAAAAATCAAAGGAAATTTACGGTTGAATTTTAAGGATAAATCTCTGCTTGATATAGTATGTTTGTAAAAGGTCCTAAAATAATGGGCAAGCATCAAGAGACATAACAGATAGGCAGGAGATAACTTTCTGGGCTTAGAGAAGAGCTTCAAGGCAACCTCTTCAGCTGGCTTAAAGTGTCCAGTCTTTCCAGCTGAATCTATCCCATACCTTCTGCCTGTATCACGTGGCAGGAGGATGCCGTGTACTGTGACCTTTCTCCTAGCACACTGGAGCTAATCGTGCAGCATGTCCACGCTTCCTGGAAGGTCTGGTTTCATTGCACCTGCATAGATCTATAATCATCCATGGGAACTGAGCCTGCCTGAAGCTGCTGTATGTATTTGGGAGTTTGGGACAGATGGTAGCAGGGCACTGGTGATGCTCCCCAAGCACTTCAGGCAGCCTGTTTTTGCTGTTAGGTTTCTTAATATCCCTCAGGCTCCAGCACAGAATTACCTGTGGCACACAAGAATTGTTCCAGTGTGGCTGCTTGCTCCTGAAACCATTTTTTCTGGAAGACCCTGAGCTTGCCTGTCACGCATCTTATGAAATAGTGGGGGTGTCACCTAGGAAATAAGAGCAGATAGAAGTGGGCTTCTGCTGTCAACTCTTCACCCGGCCTGCAGCCTGTCCCTAAGGCACTCTCAGGAAAAGGCATGGCCCCAGCAGCTCACCAACTTTATGAACTGCTCTGCTGCACAGCTGATACCCCACTGTCTGGAAATCAGCAGTGGGTCTTCACCATAAGATATTGCACATACCGCTAATATTGACTGCACCTGTGCAAGTTCTTTGATTAATGTCTGTGTTTACATAACTGTCTGTAAAACCACAAGGCTGGGATTTTTCTATGGCTCCTAAAGAAAGCTAAGCTGCAAAACCTAACAGGGTATAAAGCTCAAACATTTTACCTGCCTTTGAAAATCTCATCCAAAATGACAAGTTTGGTTTCCTCAGAAACAGCCCCTCTCCCCCAGCTGTGTAACAGCTAAGACTCAGCAGGCCTTAAGCTAACAGCTCTCCATTCAGAAAGGGGAAGGGAAGGAGTCCTAATTCTGGAACTTGTTTTGCGCCTAATCTACCAGAACTCAACTGACTATCAAACCACACCATAACACTCCTTGCTTACACACTGGAAGAAAGTTAAATTTCAACAAATGTGACCTGGGAGAGATGGGCTGTCTCCCATTTAAACCCTGTAACACTTGTTGCTTATTTGTTTTGCAATTATTTTAAAACTATGCTGTGGATTATGGACAGGAATATTTTAGAACAAATAAATAAATGGGACAGAGAAATTTTGTGGTATCATTGTCCCACCACCACCACTTTTCTTTCACTTTACAGGAACAGCCAGGCCAGGACCAATGCAGAGGGTGCTTGACTTGGCAGTTAATGACCAAGGCAAAAGGTCATGTACAAAAACTTAGCTTCCAAGAAACACTCAGTTTAGCAGTTATCACTAATTGACACTGAGGAAAAGATCAGACTCCAAGCACTCAGACACTCCATTTCTCTTTATCTGTCTCTCAGTTAATTGCTGCCTCTTTCTCCATCTCAAGAGAAGCATCGGCCACTGATGAAACCAGAGTGTCCAGCTTTTGAAAGTCACGTGCATTGACCCACACTTTTCCAAATGACCTTTCAAAGGCCATTCTGTGGTGCTTCTTACAAAACACATTAGAATTGTGATCTTTCTTTTCTGTCCCTAATTATAAGACTAATCCAATTCTCACTAAATACAACAAAGGTTTTAATATTGGCTTCAGCAAGGAGTGGAAACATGGAGTTATATTTGTCACCCAAAGATTATCTACTGTTCACAAGGTCATGGAGTCCAGAATCAAGAAGCTGTAACTTCTTCAAGTTACTCTCATGCTCTAGGGTTTATTGGAAAGAAGCTTGTGTTGTTTTTCAAAGAGCTGCTTTGTGGATATATTTAACCAGACCCTTGGGAAGATCCTTCTTGTGCTAAAATTAGGATTCGAAGACCAAAGTTTCTGTAACACTAGGTAAAAGTATAATCTGTGTAGTTGGTTTTCAGACTAGTTTAGCAGACTCCTTGTCTTTATCCAACAATACACTGCCATCGTGTGGTTCAGTATATCAATGACAATATTTATTAAGAGATGCAGTACTCCTAGGATGTTTACACAGATCTTTCAGAGCTTTGATTTCTATTACGCTAATAATGTACAAACTTTATGCTTTCAGGGCATTTATTTAAAGTTTTTTAAAAAAGCAAACAAATAATGTGATTCCCCTTTCAAATTAGAAGACTTAAAAAATGTTCAATAACATTATTCAAAATTAACTATATTTTGTTTACTTTACTAGTGGACTGTTTCTAATGCAGATCACTGACACCTTTCCATTTTATTTAATTAATCCAAAAAGGGTGAGTTCTTGGAATAACTATTATTTTATATATACATGTGTGTGTTTACGCACATAACTTTACTGATCTCATCTTCAGTTGCTTCTCTGACTTGAGAAAGAGCAAATGGCTTTCTAGTGATTTCCTCAATCCTTTCTCTTCTAACAATACCTTGCTGTCTTAACCCTAAGTATTCAGCTATGGATCCCGACGGGCCAAACCACTGAAAGCCTCTCATGAACTTCTCTTGCTTTGCACAGAGCTCTGGTCTTAGACAGCGCCACACTAGAAAAGGTAAGCTCTTCAGAATCTCAAATTTAGAGGAAAGTAGCGCAAAGGAAAACACTTCTTAGTGCGTCTACCGATGGATCTTTCAACACACAGAACAGTGAGGCTGTGCCTCGTCTTCTCTACTCTACTACAGAAAAAAAAAAAAAGCATTATGATTACCGTGAGCTTAACATTCACAGGGGGCCAGTCATTTCCTCTCTTTGAAACACTAATGCAAGGTCCTGGTTAATGCAACGATAAGCAGTTGGCAGAAGAAATTCACTATTTCTATTTCTTCCCTGGAATCTTGTTTTTAATAGCTAATCCTGCTTTAAAAAAAAAAAAATCCATCTGGCTTCATAGTACTAGGAAGTCAGTGCTGGCCAGGAAAGTCATGAGTTGTAGGTAGTACTTTATCAAGGGTGGTAGAATGGAATGGAATCATAGAATGTGTTGGTTTTGAAGGGCCCCTTAAAGGTGATCTAGTCCAAGCCCCCTGCAGTAAGCAGGGACATCTTTAACTAGATGGGGAGGGAAGGGGAGGGGACAGGACTGTTTCTGTTGGAGGGGATCTACAGTAATAATCTAGTCCAACTGCCTGACCCCTTCAGGGCTGACCAAAAGCTAAAGCATGTTGTTAAAGGCATTGTCCAAATGCTCTCGGTAAAGAAATGCTTCCTAATGTCCAGTCTAAACTTCCTCTGGCGCAGCTTTGAGCCATTCCCATGTGTCCTATCACTGGATACCAGGGAGAAGAGATCAGCACCTCCCCCTCTACTTCCCATCCTCACGAAGCTGTGGAGAGCAATAAGGTGGCCCCTCAGTCTCCTTTTCTCCAAACTAGACAAGCTCAAAGTCCCTAGCCACTCCTCACAGAACATTCCTTCCAGCCCGTTCACCAGCTTTATTGCCCTCCTCTGGATGCATTCAAGGACTTTCACATTCTTCTTAAATTATGGGGCCCAGAACTGCACACAGTATTTAAGGTGAGGCCGCACCAATGCTGAATACAGTGGAATAATCAGCTCTCTTGACCAGCTGGTTATACTGTGTTTGATGCACCCCAGGATGCAGTTTGCCCTCTGTCTGCCAGAGCACACTGCTGCCTCACATTGACCCTGCTGTTGACCAGCACCCCCAGATCCCTTTCTGCAGGGCTGCTCTCCAGCCGCTCCTCTCCCAATTTATACTTGTGCCCAGCATTACTCCATCCTAGGCGCAGAATCCAGCATTTGGACTTGTTAAATTTCATCCCATTAATCATTGCCCGATTTGCCAATCTATCTAGATCCCTCTGCAAGGCATCTTGAGGGAGTCAGCAGCACCTCCTGGTTTGTGATCATCAGAAAACTTGCTAATGGTGCATTCAACTCCGGCAACCACATTGTTGACAAATATATTGAACAGAACTGGCCGTAGAATTGAGCCCTGAGGGGCACTGCTGGTGTCGTGTATCATACTGGTGGGGTACTTTTTAAGAATTTGACTCTGACAAGGTAGGCTGTCACAGGTACAGACTCATAGCTGTTACTGCACAGTGAACAAGTGACAGCTTGCTTTAAAAGGCTGTCTTTATTTTTATTCAAAAGGATTGCAGCACTCAGGGGCACTCATTTCTTACTTCCAAATAAGCAACTTGCTTGCAGAAGACAGCATTCAAAGCTCACACCAGCTATTTGTAAGTCCATGTCCATGGAAAATGTTCTTCCTGGCCCAATCATTAGCGATTACATTATGGCCTGGAATGTAATTATAAATATTTTCCTGATCTAATGTTAATAAAAAAATCAAATCTGCTTTCCTTCTGGCACTTATATATACACCTATATGTAAACTTATAAAACTCATTTATATGCATAATTTTATATATATGCAAGCATGTAAATTTACATTACCTTTATATATTCCATTTCCTTTTTTCATAGTGTAGCCCTTAACTGTCATACTGGGAGGACAGATGCGCTGGAACATCCCACAAGTTGTTCAATATATTATACCATATACCGTATTACATCACTTTCTATTATGTTCCGTAAAATGCATTTTATAAAGAAGTCTTTCAAAGACCCTCATCCTTCCCATCTCCTTCTGCATCCCCTTCTGCAGCTGGACACAGCAATCCAGAGGAGGGCGTCCTATTGCTTTGTATAATGACCCGCTCTCCTGGAGCAGAGTCCAGACAGGCGTGGGGAGACGGCAAAGAAGCAGGGCGCTGTACAACAGCCTAAAATCAGCACTGCATCTACCACATCCATGTAACAGGAGACAGGCAAGTACACTAAGCTAAGACACCCTGCATCCACCACCTCCTGGGTAAGTCTTCCTTAACCCTGGGAGACGGGTGCCCACCTGGAATCTGAGTGCTCTCCAGCTCTGCCTGCAGCCTGCTCCGAAACCCTCCGGCACTCCACTGACTGCACTCGGCCGCCGTCCTTCACTTGCTCTTCCCCTGACTTCTGCAAGAAAATCATCCCACACCTCTTCTAAGATTTCAGGAGTTTTTTGCAGCATGAAAGGTCTGGAGTGAAAGGTGAAGATTTTGACCCCAGTCAATTGTCTGAGCTGTTAAGCACCAATTGCTTCCGAAAATTTTAGGCTGAACTCACTTCAAATCCATATTTAATATTGAACCTGAGCCAGTTCCTACTGGGAAAGAGCTCCCATATCCTTTATGAAAAAGATTGTTCAAAATTGGACACCCAGCAGCTGATGCCATCATTAAAAATAGCTCTTTTGTAAATAAATACCAAAATGAGCAAGAAGAGGCATCCCAGAATATTATGAAACTTTTGGGACAGCAACCAACATAAAAAGCTTATCAGAGAATTTGGATCTGTGAGTTCCAAGGAAATACCGTCAAACTCTGCCCCCCCTCAACAATTTATGACACTTACGTTACCAATCTTGTGCCTGGGGAGACCCTTAATAAATCATGAATGAAAGAAATCCTGCCTCTGAATAAAAGTTCTCATTTAATCAGTACCTTTATAACAATAAATTGTTTCATTAAGTTTAAAATCTTTCCTATAGTCAGAGAATATTTCTAAAAGGGAAAAGCTAGTCATGAAAAAAATGCTTCACTAACTGCTGGGAGGAGCATGTTTGCTTAAAATGGCAAAAATATTAAAAATATTTCAAATATTTCAATATTTCAAGTCACTCCGTTATGAAAATAAAAAAATTACCATAGGAATGGCATATTTAAAGAAAATTATAACATATATGCATGTCACACTATTTTAAGTATAAAATACTTATGTTATTAACTGCCATATAATGATATTACACAGAAATGACACATTTTTAACATTTAAATTCTAATACATTTTAGTGACTTCATTTGGTCAGGTTTTTTACTGAATGAAAGCTGAGATAGCTTTCATGTCTTCTACTGCATTCTGCTGCTGTATTACTGAAATCAATGGGAGCTTTTTCATTGACTTGAGTAAGAACTGAATTTTACATCTCTAGTCAAAGGGAGGGATCTTAGATCATCTTGATGAAAGGTAGGCATTTTGAATTGCTAAACACAGTTTTTGACAACTTCTGGTCAAATGAATATCTCGAGGCAGTTATCAAAGAAGTAGACGATATCATACTCTGCTGTCCTGAAAATATACACTTCTACATTTTCAAGGTTTTTCAAACCTGAATTTCCTGTGTCTTGATCTGTGAACTGTTGCTATACATAGTTAAACAGTTACGACGTTTCATTCCTGGGACCTTTCATTCCAGAAGACCTGCATTTCTACACCAGAGATGCTGGTGCTGTATCTGCAACATGGCTTGCAAAGTGCCTTGAGTTCCTTTCAAATGAAATATCGCATAGGTTTAAGATGATCAAGTTGACCCACGTAACACATGATAGAGCTGGCGTAGTCAGTTATATTTGACCAATGAAAAACCCTCATTCTTTCCACAATATTCAGCAGGTTCTGCAATTTTTCTCTCAACGGGAGACAAAATGTTAGGTTACAGAACCCTTAAAACTCCCTGCTGGATCTCACAGAATCTGCAAGTCCCACCCCGCGGGGAATGCCACTTTCCGGCAGTCTCTACACATTCCCTGAAAGAGTTCAAATTCTTTACACCAATTGAACGCATTTCTCGTCTCGTTTGAATGGCAGACTGAATGGAGACACTTGAGAGTTCTTGGTCGCAGACATTCTAATTGATCTCTTGGCTGCAGTATACTGTAATTTGTATGGAAATATGCATTTCTCTGTGTAGGCTGTCCTGCAGTGGACTAAGCGTAGTCATGTCACCTAACAAGAGCACTTTATGAACCATAATTTTCTCTGTTCAAATTATATCTCTCAACTTAGGAGTTACATGAAGAACCTTTCCATATACACACACACAGGAGAGGACCTGTCAAAACATGTAGCTTTGATAACATTGACTCAAAACCTGAACACTTAACAAGAGCTCTCTATGAAATAAATGGGGAAGAGGCTAAAAATCATGGTTTCTTAGGCTGAAGTGCTTTCCACACTATCTGTAAGACAAATTTAGTTGTGGCATTTGCAGTGCAAATCTCATTAGGTAGGCTGGTAAGTTATGCACGCAGAAACGGACTTCTAAGGATTGTTCTGCAAAGAGGGGGAATTGGCAGCACACAGAGCATTTCCCTTCCCACTCCCTGTGCTGTGGGACCTGGTGAATCCCCAGCTGTGCTATAAAGCCGACCTGTCAAGTCTCATGCACTGACTCATTCTTTTGTATCACACTCTGTCACTGCCGGCATTGCACATTTTTATATGGCAGTACCATGGCTTCTCTCCCATTTTCGGATCCCACGCATCAGATGCAGGTGGTCAGTCTGATCTGTGATTATCTGACCAGCTGCAGCTGATGTGTGGGTCAAGGAGCAAAAGAAAGGTCATGGTACTGGCATTGCAGCTGGGGAATGTGCCGTTGAGCAGACCCAGTGCTGACAGGAGCCCTGCTAGAAGGCATGCTCCCCTCTAAAGGCTATGTGCTGCAGGATTCAGTTCTTTAATGACTGGACATAAGCTTATCACCTAACCTCGCACAGAAATGTGTACCCCAGCACATGGAATCGCACATGTCTGAAGACCAGAGACTTAAGAGGCCTGTATTTATAGGCTTAGCTTTCTCATTAAATTTCTGCAAGAGAAAGAGATACAATGACAACTTGGAGATCTGGCTGATATTTCCTCAAGAAACCTTTTGTTGACCCTACCTTTTCCCTTATGCTATTATTGGTCAGCTCTTGAAGACATAGAAACAACCACATGAATTCTGATCTTTTTCTTTTCCCCTTCATTTACAGAACATAAAGGCAATAAGGAAGTACTTACAGTGAAGGTAACACTTGTGAACTGATTTATGCCCACTTATGAGTCTTTCTTTGTGGCAATCAAAAATTACATTTCATAAATACATGTTTGTATGCAGTCACTTAAAATGAAAAAGGCGAGTATTCCATTGCTGAGGTTTTAAATGTCATCCACCCAAAAAAAGCACTGTAAACATTTTAGCCGCTCTCAGTGGAGAAGGCCAGTGACTGACATATTAAAGTCTTAAGGCTGCAGTTATTTACAAACTCTGATTTTCTAGATTCTTCCACATGTTTAATCCCCTTCTTCATTGTCAGCCTTCACACTGCATTTCATTGACAGGAACGTCAACAACAATTTTGGTTATTCCTAACATTTCTTTCTCTGGCCTGATTTTTCATCGCCTTTAGAACTAAGCCAAGAAAGACCAAGAACTGAGAAATACCTCTATGCAGAGAGCTTCCATATGCTCTTGTGAAACATTTATTCCACACTGACGGATGCAGCAGGCTTCCACCGATGCACGTGATCCTCTGTGGGATTCCCGTAAAACCATAAACAGCACTGCGTAAACAGAGGCATAATAAATTAGTACATTTTAACAATCTTCCTCACAAATATAGCCAAAAATATCCAGTAAAACAAGGCTGAGGAAAAAATTAGATAAGCTGTGCATTTACATTAATTAGGATCTTATGGTTTATTTGACAGAAGAACTCCCTTTGACAGAATCTCCACTGACAACCACAGTTTGTTTAGAGTACCTTATTTGTTGGAATACAGGCATCTGTTCTTTAAGGCATTAAATCTTCTACTACACATGAAAACCACAGTCCTCACATGTAAGGAGGACTTCTGATCTTAAAGACTGGTCATTCCTATTACATTGCTTGGCTCTCTATTTGTAATGTGCAATTGCATTTACTCTTTATGTACTGAACCCTAAACACCTGCTAGGCTGGAAATTCTTCCTTGAGCATTTTTTTAATTTCATTACACCTAGAGGTGCATAACAAAACATAAGAAGAAATATACAGTCCACCCTATCCCAAGTAATCAAATACAATTAAAATAATAATGTTACTTTGTATGTGACAGTGGACAAATCCCAAGCAGACATTCTGTTCAAAACTCAAAGTACTAATTCATGCTAAAACGTTTTAAATTGAATGTGTAAGTTTTGCTATTCATCATATAAGGTAGTAACCAGCATCAATGTGTCGCAGAAAAGACAGAAAAATGAAAAGAGTCAAATACTTTAAGAATTCAATGTATATTTCAAAGACAGGTAGGTATCAATACCCTCCCCCTAGTTGTGTGAGAAAACAGTATGACTATTCAGAGAAGTCATGAGTTAAGCCCATCCTTAAGCTCCTACAGAAGTCTCTCGGCCATATTGTTCTGCAAACAGAACGTGTATCTGCTTTCACCAAGTATTTTCCCCTCTAGTTACAGCATTTTCAACTACTGTTGTTGACTGCTATTTCTGATCGAAGTGAAATAAAAATTACCCCCTGCAGATATTGTTCACCCTTTCTTTTTTCCTATGGTCAAACGAACCCAGGCATTCATGAGTAATAGCAGCTGTCAAAATTCCACACACAGTCTGAATCCCTAGTTATCAGTTCCCACTCAAGAACTTGAGCTTTCCTATTCCCACAACTCCTTGATTTGCCATATTTCACCCATAATATTTCACTCAGTGCCTTTGGAACAATGCAAATACTTTCACATGAGCTACCACCAGCTACAAGCAGCTTTTGCTACAGTTATTTCACTAACACTTAAGGAACTGAACTCAGTCTTCAAAGGGAGTGTACTAGTGCAGTCTCAGGTTGTACCTACCTCCCACAATGGGGCTTCACCAAACCAAAACAGATGGGAACTAGCTTGGCATTTTGGCTGTATGTAAAGTTGTACCCTGCATGCAAGAACTGCTCAGAAAACCATAACGAGTTCTCCAGAACAGACTCCCATTCTAAATACATTCCTACCGGTTCCCTTCTCCTTTCTTAGGTTTTGCTCACAGCTCTACCAATAGTTGGTGTTACACATCTACTTTAACATCAGTGGAAGAAGGAATGGGATCTACATTTCCAGTCCACCTTTGAGTAAAGCATCCACATGCTTCCACTTAGAAGGGAAAACGTTATTGGAAATGTTTGGCAGATAAGACATCCTGTGCAAAAATAGATGTTTTCTATATCAGGTTGTCTCTGTGTCCCCTGCTTTGCACATGTTGGAACCAAAACCAAACAAACACTGTCACTTCCCAGTCCTCAACAGTCTTCTCTCTTCTTCCTCCCCTCTCCCCCCAGTATTTCTAGTAGGTTAAGCAGTTCTCTCACACCAGCACAGAGGGCAGCCGTAAGAAGATCTCATTATTACACTGGGCAGTACATTATCACAATGGTGATAAAAGGGGTGACTCTGTTTAGCCTTACCTGGCTTCTAGATTTGCAGTCAAAAACCAGCTTAATTTTAAGGATCAGATTATGATTCTTATTACCTTCCCATCATAACAAAGGATTCAGATGTTACATTTCTGGTTTTTTTAACTGACTGTCTTTTTAACTAACTTTTTAACTTAACTGATAATTCATCTTATTTTGGGTGTCCAGTACTTTATTTACTTAGTTTCTCCAAAACAGAATGAAAAATTTAATTCCTGAAATATTTCTGATTTTTTCCTTCCAAAATTTATTTGGTTTCATTCTGCTATTGAATGTAAAACAGCTGGACATGAGCAAAAAAGGAGGGAGAGGTTGCTCTAATGGCCAGGATTAATTAATCAAAGAAATAGGATATCCATGCCTCCTACTGGCAGGTTTGCAACTCTGTATTTTGCTTCAGTGGATCCTTAGCAAAATCTAGAAATAGACACAGAATAGGGAAATGAAAAACAAGAATGCGGAGGCTGCTCTTTGTTTGGGTTTGATTCTAGCTTCCTCCTATTCTTTTCCTCCACTCTTTCAAAATAAGGAAAGAAAAGATACTCACCACATGACCCAAATTTATACTTATTTCCATTTTAAAAGAAGATTCTCTCCTGTTTTTTTTAATACTGTAAAGGCTGAACGCTCAACTAACCCACTGTGTTTAGGTTTCTCTGAGCGCTTCACAGAGATTTGTTAAAGATATAAAATAGCATACCAAACAATGAAAGAGCTTGTTTCCCCAACCATTTTTTTTTTTTGAAAGCTACTTTGTATATGTTCCTATGCAACAAAAATTAAGTTTATGTGTAGGTGTTCCATGTTTTTACAAACTCTACACTCCTTAGTTGTTATAAGATTAAAACAATTTTCTCCCTCAGTAAATGCTTCCCTTGAAAACCACTGGAAGCACATAATTCATCTGTCCATTTATAGCTTCTATTTTCTTCTAGGCAGAGAAACTGCTGATTGTGATTGTTGTTTTCCCTTTTAAGAAGCCAACGTTGAACAAGTGACAGATAAGACAATTTAATGTTTCAGTGACCATACAGATCAATTTTTCATTTATTCTGAAGTTTAAAAGAAAAAAAAAAAGATAGGCAACCAAGGTACAATTGAAGGGATTTTGTTTAGCAAATTATTCTTCTATACCCAGAAAATTTAACAGGCACTCTCATTAAACCTGCAGGGAGTTTTAAGGTAGCTTTAGTCCTAATATTTTTCAAAAAATGCATTCAAAGATTTTTCCCCTGAATCATTTTCTTCTCTATGGAATCTATCAGAAAGGTTTGGAGATACAGTACAAGTCTTTAACTGTGAATAATAGAAAAAGAAGAAAGAACAGAAATGTATTACCACAAGCTGCAGAAGATCTCAATAAAAAGACAAGTGAAAAGGGAACATTGTGCAGTTTCTGTATTGGATAGAGAAATGGAAAAACCACACATATTTGGGAAAGTCTTTGTATGGGAAAGGTACAGGATTGGTATCACCTATTACCACTTACCCATTCCACACAAGTCATTGTAGGATGATGGGCACTTTTCCACCCACTTCATTTCTTCCTGGTTTTTCTCCCTCAGGACCTCTGCCTTCTGTCCCCACAGGACCCAAGTGTGCCATCTGATGTGCAACCCTATTAAGCAAGCTAGCATTATAGCACCGTATGTGGGCTGGCAAAGCGTGTGTACTCAGCCGGCTCACGATTGGGTTTTAGCAACACGATGGCTGCACATTTCATACAGGTTCAAACGTGAAGACACTGAACGCTGGTGCAATCTGTTCTACAGCCAGAGACCCTCCTGGAGAGAGGAGGGGGCTTAGGTATCTGACCTGGCTGTCCTCAGGAAGATTAGGAATGAAGGCCACCTAAGTCAGAATCTCCCTCTTTCCATTTCTTCATGAGGAGGCCAAAATTAGATGCCGCGACTGTTTACCTGTACCCAATCCAACCTGTACCAATAAGATGGCACTCGCAGGAAGTTGTGGAGTCTTCATGCTGTCTTCCCACAAAAATAAAACCTGAAAGATAGCTAACCAACAGTGAACAGTCAACAGTGACATCTAAATTGCTATCAGTAATATTCAGGGTTTTCAGCTTACTGAATACACATAAAACCTATGCCAAGGATTTTCCAGTGACATCCCAAGCAATCTTTCACAAGTCCTGGAGATACTATGTTGGTTTATATTCACAAGCCTTACTGTCTTTGCAACCGTAAACATCAGGGAATCACTAAAAATCCCGCAAGTTTAGATTCAGAAATATAAGAAGCAATCCTAGAGATAAGCCTGTTCACTTTTTTTTTAATACTATTTTTTTATATAACATGAAAGCTACTAAAAATAGCGGAAAATTTCCACCTTTTTCCCTTATGAGGCAAAAGTTTTTTCTGCCTTTGGGGTAAGTCCTGTTCATTTTACTGGCAGGAAGTAGAATTTTAAATCCCAGGGATGGATATCTGTGAGAGTAACTTAGAACTTAAGTCTATAGATAGTAATTTTGCCCAAGTATTGACTTCAAGATTTTTCCATGGGCTTAACTGTTATTCTCATGTTTAAAAACATTCCAAATCTTAAGCCATGTTAATGAATGTGTTTCTATGCAAGTTTTGCAGTATAATAGAATTACACCACTATCAGTACCCTATAAATAACCTTTGGCTCTGCTAAATGCTAGAGGCAGACTTTATTGCCTCATATACTACTCTTGACCACTTAATTAACTCCCACAAAAGCTAATTAATTAGACATCACAGTCTCTAATCATTCTGGAATTTGCTCTATTATGTTCAGCTGGAATACCCTCTTTCCTCAACAGACCCCCTAAAGTTTAGATGAACACAATAAAGCACTCTGGGTTTTTCATTCTCATCTTTACAGATATTCAAGATCAGGGTGGGAATATTTAGATTTTATTACAGATTTTTCCTGTTTAACTCTGTCTTTACTACAATGGATGTTTCCATGAGCTTGGATGGCTTCAGCCTGTTTCAGTGTTAGTGTTCTAACATTTTAACCTAATGTTGCCAAAAAAATCATTCTTAAGAAGTCAAGAAGAATTCCAGCAGCTTAACTCAATGACTGCTACTGCTGATATATCACAACATGCATGTCACACGTATAGGTATTTTATGAAGCAACTTATCAATTAAACTCAAAAACTATATCTCTAAAATTTTAAACTGTTTTGTCAACAAGATGCAGCCTGTCTGTAAAGTCAGCCCGAGCATCGCGGTGGAATGAAAGTACCAATGAGAAACAAGCTGATAAATTGGTTTGACTAATCATTAAGACCCATCTAGTATAATCGTTTTAGCTGATCTCGTTTAAGTCATTCCATGAAGCTGCCAAGAGAGTTCAGGGACAGGTCGATCTTCTATTCGCATCATGCAAGGATCAGGCAGATAAAATCCGATCAGTTACCTGAGCATTCTTGCATTTATATGTAATTATTCCCTGTTGTTTTAAAGCTTCCATCTGGAGGAAAGAAATCTGTTGTGCTCCTGACCTTTTCAGACCTCATGTCACTGTATTTGGCTTTAACAGATGGATTTTACTGATCTGATATGAAGATAGAAATAAAAGATTGAAAACATGAAAAGAGTGGAAAAATATAGAATTGTTAAAGCCTTGAATTATTGCTAACTGCAGGTCAGTGGGTGAATCTTCACTGGATTCATGGGTCACTGATCAGGCCTCACAGTTTGTTCCTGCCCCAAACTGAAAAAGAATTTAAAAGACTCTATTAAGAAGGTGACTGGCACTACCTTCTTCCAATGCACAAGTCAGTGAGCGCAGGACCGCTAACACACACTGTATCTCCAAGGTCATGACTACTCCTAACAGAGAGCTATAGTTTGAAATAAGTACTAGTTCTGACCAACACTCAGATCTACCTTGTGGGAGCAAGAGCAATTGCTCTGCGCAGAGAGGATTTCTGCAGAGGAGCAGAATTCTTCCCATCTGTGCATGTCTCTTCTTCCTGTTGTTGCTCAGACTGAGTAAATCAACAATAACTTCCTTGCAGATTCATATTAAAAACCACTGCAATACAGGGCTTTATTCTTCCTTCATGAAAAAAAACCAACCAAACAAAAAACCCCAACCAACCAAACAAAAAAAACCATCACAAATTCACACCTGGAAAAATGACAACACTAAGAAATAATGAAAGAACTTCTCAGAACAATACACACATGAACTAGCTAGTCACAAAGAAAGGAAGCAACTATACTTTTGCAACAGGAATATTCAGTTTGGGCATGATTTTATGCTTAAGGATTAAACTGGCGAAGAAACATATCTGAATCTTATAAACGGAGAGGAAATTCAGAGCAAAACCTGATTCTCTGTCCTTGGTTCAATTCACTTTGTCTGTTTTATGAAGATACACTGCAAGGCAGGATGCTTGGATTGGTGTATGCTGGCGGGTTAGTATAACCCTACGTAGTTTGGAGTAGGCTACAGCAGCGTCAGTCTGGGCATATTCCCAGACCAGCACAGAGCAGAGGAAATGTGTTTGCAGAGCAGCCTTGTCCTCCTCACACACTCATCTTAAGAGTCGTGAATTATACATTTTAGGCTATTTGATATGCTGCAATATGTGCGTATGATAAAACAGGGAGACAAAGACAGATTTCAGTAACTGTCTTCAAAAAAAAAAAAAACAATGTTACCTTCTCAGTGTTCTGCATTTTATAACTGTTTTCATCATTAGAACAGCTTCTCATCACAGCTTCACGTTTCCAGGAACTGCATTTTAAGATGTTAAAAATGTATGTCTGATGTGTACATTTTTTTAGTAACTGGTTTGTATGTTATCACATGAATTGCAAATAAAATTTTTCAGTGTGCAACAAAACCCAATTACCTACTCTCTCAGAAATATATGTATTTCTGAAAGCTGCTGAGGATCTGCATGTTTTATGACAGAAGACACCAAGTCAAACTACATATGAAGACAGAGGACAGAATGCAGAAAATTATGATTTGATATTATCAAATTGGTAATTGGTATTTTTGGTATTACCAGTGCTGATTTGTATAACAATGCTCCCATTGGAACTATCTGGCAAAAAGTCTGTGTACTGTCATTGTCACCAACTTTTCAAAAACAGTCAACGTTACTAAAAGAAGGCTAAAATTCTTTTAGACTGCAGGAAATGAGTAATAAAGAAATAGCAAGCACTCTGCTGCATTCTGCGACATGCTCTTTGACTCCAAGTATCAATGAAATAGCTCTACGTTCATAATACAAGGAAAACTACCTTTTCAAAAAAATCATATCAAAAGAAAAAAACATCCCCTCTGGAAATTACCCTGTGCGCTTGCCACCTAGCCAGCAACTGTCCTGCATGCCACATTCTTTTTATGACAATGTAATAAAAATCAGAGGTACACTACAGAGCCAGAAAGTAGACCAGGCAAGATACTGACTAATGTGATTCATTGTATTTTCTAGTTAAATTTTCTCCTGAAATAAATTCAGGTCCCACCATTACCTTCCCATTTCAATGTTAATTTCTTTCAAAAGACAGGAATATCGTCTTAATAAACTACATAACATGACTTTTAGGTCTCCCTATTTGGAATGTCTTGCTGTTGTAATAGTTTTCCTTGATGAAAATTAATTTTTATTAAAATATTGGAATGTAATTAATAAACTTCAATTGTTCTTGCTCTCATAAAGCATATCTGCTTCTCAACTGTCAGTTCCAATTTTCTACCGTTTCATAGCTACAATTTTGCTGACTACAACAGGAGGGTATTTGTTTTCTCCAGAGCTGAATTTCTTTTGAGTTGTCTTTCAGATCAGAGATAAAGGCAAAGAAAAAAAAAAAGTGTTTAACATTTATTAATAAAGGATGCAACTGTTTCATATTATAGCCTTCCTGTTAAAAAAAAAAAAACAAACCACACCCTATCATCACATTCTGACTACAGCTATCAAGTGATATAATTTCCGTTATTGTTTCCTGTCCTTAATATTATTGAACATTACTAACCAGTTGTCTGTTATTATCTAACTGCTACCTTTTGCTTCAGCAGTGGTTTCACTCCATAGAGGCCAACGCAATTCCTGCACACAGTGACTTTTATGTAAATAGGGAATAGTTAAATTCACCAGCTTAAACTGAGAAGTCTGAAACAAGTTGTAAGATCTGAAATCCAGAACATCTTCTGAAAATTAGATTCGTCTTAAAGAAATCTAGTAAATTAGTTTAACCTTCATCAGTTTAATTCTTTGTGCCATTTCTTGGTAAAGTATTTTGAAATCCTAAATTATTTATACAATGGTCAGCAATAGGTTTATGTTTTAAGGGCTATTTTCTCAGTTAACATAAACTAGCATAACTCGGCTGAAGTTAAAGTGCTATTGATTAACCAAGTGTAGATACCCATTTAAAAAAGCAATTTCCCCAAAACATTGATGATCCGATTTCACAGTCATCAGCTGCCAAGACACCTAAAACCGGCCAACTGTCAAAAGCATGTGGCCATATAGAGATACGGTCAGTGTGCTTCTAAGAAAGAAACAGGTGAGCTCAAAGGAAAACTTTATTTATTCTGTTTTTCTTGTTGTTTTTAAGAAAATACTTTTACTACAGTAGTAATGAAATAAAATTTTAAACATGTCCTGGGCTTTTTCTTTTGTGATTGTGGAAGCATTTTATGTTTTGGAGGGTTACTCATGATGTTTTGATGGAGATATTTAATATACATCAATAATAAGGAACAGATTTGCAAGTGAGAAGTAGGAAAGATTTTATTTATGGAAGGATCTGCATTTATTCCTTCTCCTTTTCATATTTGGACTGCCCAGTGCCTGGTTTCTGGAACCAGTGCTGTTTCTGCACCAGTGCCTAAGGTTTATTTCAGGAGGGGAGGGAGAAGGACTGCTAATGATCTCCCAGAGATAAATGAAATTGCTGATTTAGTCAAGCTCATTCTTGACCTTGACACAAGACGGGACAGGCAAAGGGAAGAGCTCAAAATAGAGCAAGTGAAAGAAAGGAAGATCAAACGAATGCTCAGGTCTGGCCAAGACCCCCCCTACATTCAGCTAACACCTGGCTGAGTTAGAAAACATGACCAGCCCAACCTTCCTGTTGGAGCCGATTGAAGCTGTCAGCTCCCGGCTTGTCACCCACTGCATCAGGAGGCCCCTGGGCTGCCACAAGAGCCCTAATTAGGCAGAAATGGCACTTCGGCAACTGACCCGCCAGGACCTTTGGCAAAGCATTTAACATCATTAGTTAACATTTTTATTAAAAAAAGTGTGAATGTAAATGAACAGCCAATGCATTTCAATAGGGTTTGTCGGTGGCATTGCACGCCCCCCCACTCTCCCAACCACACACACACTTTTTTGCATGAATAGTTCACTTGTTTTCTCTAAAGGGGGATGGGGATGTAGAGAATGTTTTTCCAAGGGAACTAGACATGTTCAAAGCAGAAGCAAGGTCTTAAACAATCAGACACAAACTCTTGCCTTTTTGGGAGTGTGTTGGTGAGCGAACAAACAACTAAATGCAATCTTACCTGCAACATGCCTAAGGGGATATCTGAAAGGGAAAGTATGCATCACCCATGCTGAAACACAGAGATACACAATCACATATTCATCTGATTGATTGTTCTAAGTGTATTCATTGTATTTTGTTCTTTTCTGTTACATCCGAGAATAGGTATCTAATCTAATAAGCCTGCAACCCTTTGCCAGAGCTATCAAATGCTACAGCAATGTAAAAGGATGAACGTCTATGAATATACTACCCTCCTCTTTCCTTATAATTTCTTTAATCATTGCACATTACTTTTGACAGAAGATTATCAAAAAATACCGCTCAGGCATATTAACAACCTACCTTAATTAAGTCTCCACTGGCATCAATTTATGTGTGAAAAGTTATTTATTCATATAGAAGAGCATGCAGCCTTGAGAAGGCTTATTAGTACTCAGTTTTTTTCTGCAGGTTCTTTAATTGAAGAGTTTTCATAATTTATCAATAGTTGACCAAAAACCTGGCACAGATTTTTTTTGGAGATAAGAGACATAAGAAAATGAAGAAATTGCAAACATAGTTCTAAATAAAGAACTGGAAAGGACTTGGAAGGGTGTCCAGTCCTCAGATATTTTATGTCTACTTCCCATGAACATGCCCCAATCCATGCTCCTTTTATTTCCTTTGAATCCATTAACTCCTTTGTCCTCCAATGGAAGCTACAAAATATAGCGCTGGGGCTGCTTCCTTAGGCCAGATAAAGACTGTATCATCTTACATTTTGGAATTTGCTCCCGCAATCTATAACAGCCATATGTTACCAGCAACACTTTTGTTCCACCAAAGAAAAGATTTTTCATTTGGTAGGAAGGAAATCATCCATTACATTGCAGCTGCATGAACTATCACTTATGCTTTCTAAAATAAAGTACAAAAGTAATAAGAGATTAAAGCAGATCTTCCACATCAGGTACTTGGGATGAAGGCGCTGAAGATTCAAAGGTTCAAAACCCAACCCATCAGACTTGTTCCGCAGCCAACGGAAGGCTACCCTCTTTCTCAGATCCACGTATTAGAAACTGAAATAACAGTATTGTCATTTTCTCACACATTGGCATACCCAGAGGTTCTGATCCCTGCCTGTTTCTGAGCCATGTAAATGCCATATCGGGGGGGGAGGAAACACCAACAAAAACCATGGGTATGCACCTTACCTGTGTTTGTTCAGTTAAATAAGCCAACCTTCCCCTCAACCCTGAACTCAGTACAAAGGGAGAAGCACAGCACATCTATGCATCACCTGACAGGGAAAACCAGGAGACCATACTTTCAGACTACATCAGATGCCTTGAAAATGTCTGTGACTGAGATGCAGCAAAGTTTGTACACAAAAAGCCAGAATAAGGCTACACAGGACATATTTCTACCCTACTGTGCAGTTGCAACCATTGTTATACCATTTAGTTTCTTTTCAGGAAACATCCATCTTGTGTTTGTGCTATGCCTAGTATAAAAAGGTCTGATCAGGACTCTAGGACCTCTGCATTAATAATAAGATGCATACACAATAACAAGATTTGTACATGCAGAGAAAACAAAAAGAATGTTATACACACGGATACAGTACACATTAATATGTTCACACACACAGTCTGTTCACAGGATGGGTAAAACCCTCTGCTTTGTAAATGCTTTGGGATCTACAGATTATGTCATGTAAATTCTTAGTCTCTTTGTGTGCATGTTATAGACAAACAAGTGCTTTCATTCTCTTTTTAAACAAGTATGTGTAGCATTCAAGGACACTCTAGAAATATTAAAACAACATGGACTTCTAAACATAGATTTTTAAAGCACAATACCAAGTCTAGAAATCCATGTAGGAAGCCTGCCTTGATCTTTTGACTCACCTGTGAGAGCGAGTAGCTAATTTTGGCAGTATTAAATCATTGTTTACCAGTGAATTAACGAAAACAAAATCTGTATCTGTCTTCCTAGAGCTGAAATAGGAAGAGATAAATATTAAAAAAGTGTATTTGCTGACAATAATCACATAGTGATTGCAGTTTTTTAGAGGTCATTAGCGTAAAAGCAGCATTAGCAAAAAGAAAAAATGCTCTTTAGGAATTGCCAAAAAATCTGAATCATACAAGGCTCAGAAAGTTGGTAGCAGTAAGGTGTCAATATCTGATCCCTTTTCCCATCACATGACTATTTTTCAGTGTAGTTCTTCAGTACAGCTTCTCTCCCGCTGGGAACTAGAGGGGTGGGTGAAGGGAGAGAGAGGTAACAGCTTTTGGAAAAGCTCGTGCTCCCTGCCTAGTTTTGGCACATTTTCTGCAGGTGCCTCACACTATAGCCACAATAGACTCTGGAAGAGAGGATTCAGACCTGTCAACAGCTACAGGAGGCAACTCCACAGCTTTGTCTTACAGGCTAACTTCATTGTCTGCTGTTCTGAACCCTGCAGCACAGGCACCCGTTAATGAGATGAGCCCCTTTTTCCTCTATTTGTTCCTCCCTCTGTTTCTCTTGCCTTTCTGTAATGATTTAACTTGATCGTATTGGTTCCTTTCTAGTGGGGATTGCTCCAACGATCAGATAAGATAATTGCCTGTAGAATACTGCTCAGCAACAACTATTACTTCCTTGGCTGAAAATGTCAGAGCAATTGAAAGCTCTTAGTGAAGTTCAAGAACAAGGAGGCAAAAGAGAAGCAGCTCCTATCTATGGATGTATCTGTGTATAGCAAGTTTGCAGTAGCCAGAACTCCTGGATGATCTTGCTTTATAAGCATCACTTGCAGCATATTTTATATTTTCATGACTTTTTAAAGAAGCTAAACAACATAAAGACACACACCAATCCATATAACAAAGTTATTTCTCTCATTTTCTTTGGATTTGTATGTCATTTACTTCAGCTTTGGAAGACAGTATTATAGAGTCGCCTCTTTTGCATTTCCCCCATTTCCTATCCCATTTCTTAGAAACCAAAGTAATGCATTTTTTTTTAATCTTACAATATTGTCTATATACAGAAGATGCTGAGGGAAAGCTTGGAATGGCTTGAAAGAGTGGGTGGAGTTATTGAATAGTGCTGTGAGTTTAATGCGCTTCTGATTTAGTCTCTTGCTAGCAACAGTTACTTGCCAAATATTCAAACAAAACCATGTTTTGTATAGCTCTGCTCTGTAGCTTTACGAAGTGATAGCTGATAGAAAAGTGCTACACCATGAAAATGTCATGTAAATTTTACTCTGAACCTAAGTACAATTGAAATAACAGTAGCTTTTGACAGTATTTTTCATTTCTTCTTTTGAAACACGTGCTTTCATTTCTAACAAACATGTGATGTTACTCACTGATAAACAATTCAAGAGCGCACCCAAAGACATAATGCTTTTTATCACTAAAGTATGCAGGCTGTAGAGGTTTTGTATGAAATCAAGATCTCCATTTATTTAACTGACAGTACAAATCAGCAAGAAAAATTTCACACTTGTAAAAATTTACTCAGGGCAAAATCAGAAAAACTGCACAAAACCTTATCCTTTATCATTTTCCAAATCACATTTTTTCTATACTATATATGCATTGTCACCAATAATACACCATCACAAAATCATAACCATCAAATCTTTTTACCATGAATTCCATAAAGAATGAATTGGAAGCATCTTAGAGTTTTGCAAAAAGGATGGGGAGCTGGATCAGCAGCTGGATCACTACAGGCAATTCAGATGAGTTGCTGAGGAACCACCATAGGGAAATTCCTTAGGGGTAAGGAACTCCAACACAGGCGACTACATGCTGGTTGGTTTATGCAGTACCACAAGATTACAAGCACCTAAATCAGTGTAACTGATATCTGGAGAGACCCAGGCTCCAATCTTGCAACATAATTGAACCAGGCTTACACTAGTTTAACTACATGAAGACAAGAACTAGATGCACAACTTGTTTATACATTGAGTATTTCAGAAACTGAACTACCATTTTAGAACTAATTTCACGGTTACGTTATTTATGTAGAGCTGCATCCAGTAGGGCTTGCTCCCTGATAAACTGAATGAATTATAGTATAGGTATCCAATTGAATTAAGCAGTGATTTCTAAAGTCCATTCTATAACGTATTCAGAATTACTGTAAAGCTTTTGCTATATGATATAATGTTTTACAGCAGTGAAGTAAAAGGATTCAGCAGACTCGTGAAATACCATTTTCTGTTACTCTTTCATAAGTATAGCTAGAAAACTCAATAATTGCAATAGGCTCATTTTTTTCAAATAGACAGTCCCACAATTTGTTCATCAAAAATAGAGTGGAAATTCTATCTAAAACTGCAACATCAAGAAATGTGACACAGCAAACAGAGAATAACTGATCTCTCTTTGTGTATGAAGCTTAGGCTAGCAGTCTGACTCTGGAGCCCTTGACAAACCTCACACTTCTAGAGAAAAGCTGGAAGTGGTAATTGCTACTGATGCTTGTCCTGAAACAACATGGCCTTTGAATGAACTCCCATTACAGGGCAGACTAGTGCAGTAGCTTCACAAACACTCCATGGCGGTCCTGAAGAAATGACCATTTGTAAGTAGGAAACACAAAAGAAAACCCCTACTATCTTCTGACAAGTAGCCAGGGAATTTAAGATGCTCCTGTGCTCTTTTTCTTGCTTGTTATAGCCAATTCTCACAGAATATGGGTAGAATTAAAACACAAAATTGCTAAGAGCTATGCTGTTTATTAAGGTATTTTGCTGCAAGCAGGAAGCAATTAATCTCAAATTAAAGCCTAAAAACCTTTCAATTTGTAGATCATATGCAAAAACCAATGCAGTGCTTGGTATACACAGGAGGTCAAGAGTAGATGATAGTGCTTTGTGGATTTAAGCTTCTAAGTGCTAGGATACCATTTAACTTCAGATAGAGCAATAATAAGCACTTCTCAAAATAATTTCATTGTGGTATTTACTTATATGCAGCTTTCACTGCCAGAATGTTCTAGGTTGTGTGTGGTGGACTGCTTCCTTTCTTGTGAATAGGGCAGGTAACTGAGAATTAATAAACTGGCACAGTCGAAAAACGTAAAGGTTTTACGCTCTGACCAATACAGTTTTGCACATTTGGTACTACTCTTGGCTTGATCCCTAGACATCAACAGTTGATGAAAGTGGTGATTTTTATAATGGATGTTTGGACACATTAGGTGTACTGATTGGTTTCTGGTCAAGCCTGATGAGCTTTACACACTGTCCTTCTCATTGTTTTATGTACATTTCACAAAAAGTATAATTGCAGATCTTCCTGCAGCTCTAGAGGGTTTTCTCTCAAAAAATTATTTCTATCAGTTCCTCCCCTCATGTTGCTTTCAATAGCTACTTGTGAGAAATGGAGACTAGAAAGCGGCACTCCTGTATCACAGTTAAAGGTACATTCCTATCAGTGCAATATACAGAGAGTAGGCAGTATTTTCAGTGGATAACATGCATTTTTTTTAATAAATATAAAAATCCTGACAGAAATTTAGAGCCTGACACTGAATTCTATTCTTAAGCACAATTCCAGTTACGCTTCATCAAACCATAATCTTTCTTACGCTAGTATCATCAAATAAACCATATCAATACACCATAATCAAACATGGTTATGCAATTCCCATCAGTGCAATTAATGCAAGAAAGAGATGGACTGAATGGAGCGAGTCCAGTGCAGGGCACAAAAGGACTAAGGGATTAGGGGACTGAAGCATGTTTCACAATAGGAGAAGCCAAGACAGCTGGAAGTCTTCAGCCTGGAGAAGACAAGGCTCAAGGGGCTCTCATCAATGTATATAAATACCCGACGGTAGGGAATGAAGAGGAGGACGCCAGACTCCCCTCAGTAGTGTACACTGGCAAAACAAGTGACATTGGGCACAAATTAAGAAAAAGCACATTCAATGTAAGACAAGAATATGCTTTTTTTGCTGTGAGTGCAGTCAAACACTGGAGCAGGTGGCCCAGAGAGGTTATGGAGTCTCCCTCTGGAGAGATACTCAGAACCTGATTGGAGACAGTCCTGGGCAACCTGCTTGAGCTTACCCTGCTTGAACAGGGGAGATGGAGTAGATGATCTCAGGAGGTCCCTTCCAACCTAAACAATTGTGATTCTGCAACTTACATCATAGTACAGCTTCAAGAAAGAAAGATCAAGTTTTGTGAGAACTCATTTAAGAGCTGTACCCTTGTGCTCTAGAAATCTGAAATATTTGGTTAATATTAAATAGCATTTTCTTATAAACATCATCACATTAATTACCTTACTTTTTTGGTGTAGTTCTCACTCATTATGTAGAACCAAAAATGTTTTCCAAACAGAAGCCACTTTCAGAAGCACAATATTTCTACATTTGCCCACATGTAT
Source organism: Larus michahellis (assembly GCF_964199755.1). Taxonomy (NCBI): domain Eukaryota; kingdom Metazoa; phylum Chordata; class Aves; order Charadriiformes; family Laridae; genus Larus; species Larus michahellis. Next base: position 65,705,523 of record NC_133901.1, read on the forward strand.
TTGAATCCTGAAACCTGTTTATCAATGTTTAAAAAAGAAAATGGAGGTTTTGTATTAGAAACAGTCACTATCTCTATCTCTGAATCAGCCACTGCTTTGTTTTAGAAAATAGGGATATTTGAAACCTGAACTAATCCTTTCTGTACAAATGCACGTGCCTGACTATTTTCCCAATGGTCACACCTTTTCCAAAACATGGCAAACCCACCAGACCTCATGTTCATAGATGTCTTTAATTTTAAGCCACTCGGTAAGAAATGCTATGGTTTTACAAGTCTCATCAAATTTCAGTGGAAATCAAAGGTCTTCAAGCTCATTCAAAATCTGGTGCTTTCAGACAAGCCACACAAGTAGCTTTTAATAAAGTTCTATCAGTACACAGAATTTATAAAAACACTATTTTGTGGATGAATACACCCCCAAGCAGTAATGCCAGTCAATAGATTATTTTCCTTCAAAATAAGGTATATTTCATTGCATCAGCTGGATGTTATTCAAATAACATTCAAAATGGCTGAATATCAAATGGAACTGTGAATATTATGTATTCTTCAGAAGTCATACGCTGAAAAGCTTTTCAGGTTATAATCACATCTTACCTCAAAAGATGTGCATTTATTTATTTTTTTTTAATATGCAGGAGCAACATTTCCTTTTTCTTTTTTTTTTTTTATCTAAATGAGTCTTGAACTGAAGGAAAATATTGAAGGTAATGATGGAAATAGGGCAAAATTGAAGACTTTATCTTCACAATTCACACAGTATTTCTCTACCTCCCCCCCTCAGGGGAACTATTTAAATCTCACATATAGCAAAAAGTAGGATTAAAATGGTTATAAATGTAATATGACTTTCACAGAAGATATGAAAATTTTGGGGAGTTGTGCAAAAAATACCAGCAAGAGGAGGCAAGTTTTTTCAAAAAGTAACATATTTTTGAATTAAAGAAACCTAAATTAATGCAATGGAAAAAAATGAAGTCAGTTATAAATTCATATGATCTTATAGGCTTATCCCAAAATGATAGTCAAGCTTTTGCTCCAGATGGTGCAATAGTGTTTGTGACATCCACTTTGAACTGCAATCTAGTTATGTGTCAAGCAGGAGAGTCCATTATTCACAGCATCAGTGCTGGGGAAAGAAGGTTAAAAGTTCAAGACATGCCCCAAGTGATTAAGGTTGTAAAAATCAGGAGATATACCATGGGGGAAAAAAATGCCGTTCTTCCTTTTCTTCCATACTCAAGTTTGTCCCAAAAAATCTGTTTAAGCAAAAAAATCACAGTATGCAGAAAGGGCCCAATTCTCAATAGTAAGGCAAAAATTACCTTTTTATTTGAACTCCTTAAATCCTTTTGCTAACAGCTTTGCTTTTCCTGGAAAGAAACAAAAAGGCTTCTCTTAAAATCTGTCAGCAAGTTACAGGACTTGAGAACTGAGTTAACACTATTTCTCACTCGTTGTGATATTTACTTCAACTATTACGTACTTGTAAGTAACTCTGATTTCAAACTTTGTTTTTCATGTATCCCACAGATCACCAGTTCATCTGCACTAGTCAGGTTTCGCTTCTCAGTCATGTAAGTCTTTGATCTGCTAACCAGTAACAGATAACCTACAGATTGCTTCCAACCACCCCTAAAGTTCCTGTATTTGTAACTGCAAGTACTGCTTCTAAAATAGTTGATCAAATTTAGGGGGCTTCTAATCCAATATAAAAGGAAAAAGGAAGACGCAGAGCCTGAAGAGTGGAGCTAAAAAAAATTAAATTAGATTAAAAAACATCTGCAAAATTATTTTTTACCAAAAAAAAAAAAAAAAAAAGGTGCTTTAGTGCTCAGAACCTTTAAAAAGATATCAAATCATTCTTTTCAGAAAGGTATCTCATTTCAACAAACAGGTCTTTTTCTGTCTGCTGTTTGAACTGCAAGTTCAAACTAGAACATCAAGAAAACCATTGTGATCATAAAAAGAGATGATGAACAAGAATAAATTCTGCTGATTTATGTAAGTTTTTCTTTAGCAGTTATCACCCAGCCTCAGAACTAGAAAACTTAAGTACGTGTTCCTGCTTTTCTAACTCTCTGTTCATCTCTGAGTTTGATTTCTGGTTTGTATAAATTGCTGATGTATTATGGCCACATTGCTACACTATCTTTGAAATGATATCAATACCTGATAGGCAGTAACTGATGTATGAGCACACAATTTTGTTTTCATGTCATAGAAAATATTTACTATGAATTTCACAAATCCTGACAACACTCAGACTCTGTATATATTTCTAAGTGTATTAACATTTCAGAGTATGATATTGACAATATACTGACAAAAATCGTTATAATCCATCATGTCAAGGTCCCTCAACTAGGTAGACTTCAATAATGCCTTAGAACTCTTAACACTTACTTCAAAACGCACACACAAAGAAATCATGTAGTAATTTCTTGATATCAGATACTAAACCTAGCATTCATCAATAACCTGTGCATTACATTAGAATAATCTACACACTATAAAAACTGGTTATATCACAGAAATTTGAGGACAATCTTCTGTAAACTCACAAATCAGCTCAAAAACTTGTTTTTAAATACTGTGTGTTTCAAATCACATTTAGAGCTAGAATGATAAATCAAAGCCTATCAACTCCCACACTGTGGTTTAGCAGGCTTCTTTGGAGAAGGCTAGGCTCACCCTTGCACAGCAGGAGCTGAACAGACCCACAGGAAGAATCCTCAAACTTTAGAAATAAATTAGTACTAAAACCCACTCAACTTGAAGTAACCATTGGAGCGGAGAATGATTACTCAAGGCAAATGAACTCTTATATGAGTACTCTGGAAATTAAAATAATAATGCTAGAGGGGGAAAAAAAAAAAAAAGAACTAAATAAAGACCTAAATACTTATTAGAAATTTCCAAGTATCCAGTATATAGATTACTCAAGTTCTTGGAAGTTTTTTATCTAGACTCAAAGAACAATCTAAATATTATGTTCAGCCACGTCCTAGGAGCAAGGCTTTTGTTTACTCTTGTACGTAAAGTCACATTTAGCTTTGTTACTGGAGTTTATCCTTTACAGAATACATAATATTAAGAATTAAAAGAAACATTACAGAAACATTTTAGGTGTAAAAAGAAAAAAATTAAAAAACCTTTTTATTTAAGAAATTAAAATTCCTGAAAACCAGTAACATACTTGTACAAGAGTATTTGTACCGCTGAGCTAAAAAGGCTATCCTGATTTTATTGGAAATGTCATGCAGTTTTTATGTACTCAGACTTGACTTCAAAGAAGACCCCGTCAGTGGAATGAGCACACATTACTCTTCTGTGAAATCCTACAAGAGCACAGATGGCAGTGAGACCATGATCTTAATTGATTTAAGGGGCAAGTTTACGTCTTTAAAGCAACATTTTAGAACAGCAAAAAGCAAATCCTTTATGCAACACTTAAGCATGCTGTATTATACTTGGGTTTAGAGTGCCCCAGATTAGCACCACATACAAATACTCAAGGGAGATACAAAACATCTTGCAAAAAAAGGAATGCACACAATACAGTATCATAAATGAGGAATAGCTGATCATGATTTATTTCCTGGCACAACAGGTATAGTAAAGGCAAGAGGCGACAAAAAAATAATGTACAGCTGTTCTCAAAAGAAAAACACGACCCGTTTCCCTGTCCACCCAAAATACTATATGAGCTAAAAGATTTTGTGATAAAATCTGTTGGGAAGACATCAAAATACTGTTCTTTGTGTTACTGGACACCCCTAGGAAAGTATGATTGCAAGCTTATACAGCTGGTTTTTTAAATTTTAAATGCACATGTTATCGTTAAGTGAAGCATTTCATTGTTTAAAAACAAAAAAAGAACTACTATAGAGTATCATTCGTACCCGCTCATTTCTCAAAGGCCAGAGTCACACCAATCACAGGCTTTTCCTCACTGGGTTTGTTCCTTGAGGCTTGCTACATATACTTTGATTAGAGAGTTTTTAATTACACTTTAGCCTGTTAGCACCATGGGGCCAATAAAACTAAGAGAAATAGAACTAAATTCTTTTCATTCAACACAACTGCTAACTAAACACCAATTAATTACACCCACACAAGCCTAATGAAGATAATGGGGTTGCAGAGAGTTCACCGATGGTACGAAGTGGCTTGCAGTATCCTAACCTTAATCAGTTAACTGCTTCATAATAGGTAGGATCATAGGATAAGCCATCCTCTTTCTACATGCTTACAATTACTGTTACTGTTAATGGAAATTACATGGCCATACAGATAATTCATGTAATGTTCACTTGATCATGAACCAAAAATGATAAATACTTGAGGGGAATCCTTACTAGTATTTCAAGTGGTTTATTAAAAAAAAAAAAAAAAGAGTACAAAGTTATTTAATAAGCTGAGTATCAATCTATCTGCTTCAGTTCATTGCTTTCCTACAGGCAAAGCTGACAAATTTCTTTACCCAGACGTTTGATCGATACCCGTAGAGCAATACATGAAGCTGTTTCTCCACAATGCAGTTTATTCAGAGCCCTTTAAAAGGCAGAAGATGGGAAACTGATCTGAAGGCACTTGAAACGTATCAGAAGGTACAGTTCTTGCATCAGGTTGTACTATCTGGCATGCAATGATGCTCTCAGAGCACCACACCAGCACCAATACCCCTAAAAGCCTGTTCTTCCAGGGATGTTTAATGAAACCAGAGCTTTCTGGGCCAAGCACGGGCATGAGACACAGATCTGGGACAACTCCACCCATCCCACCGTCCGCGCTCTGAACGAGGAAAGTCTAACGAGGGATTCACTACCCTCTCTCCTCACGGAATGGGCAGCGTCAGGTTAGAAACTTCTTCCAAGGAAAGAGCTTAAAAAAAAAAAAAAAAAGAAGTGTTTAACTCTCTGGAGAGGTACCATACTATTTCTGAAGGATGTGAAAGGAAAAGAAAATGATTCAGTGGGGATTTTTCTTCATTATCACCCAACCCAGAGAAGTGAACACACAATGAGCAAAGGTCTACACATATTGATTTTAGAGCTGAGGAAGTGTGCAGCTAACAGCTTTTTAAGTATCTCCATTTTCAGTTACTTCAACAAAATTACCAATGAACAGTGTAACAAAGTGAAAGTTTCTGTAGGAAATTGCAGACTAAAAATGATCATTTAGGTTGTGAAACGTTCCTTTTCATTGAAAGTAAAGGGCTTTTAAACGCAGAAGTAGAGTTACTGGGGCACTTTGCAGCGTTATCCTCACTAGACATTTCACAAACCGTAATCTGTCTCTCTTTCAGGACGATAATCTTAACACAATTTTGTTGTTCAGAGACTTTTAAAACCAAAGAGTACCTGCTGGAGGCATTCTGACTGGGAACACCATAACCAACCTCCGAGGGAAGCGCCAACACTGCACGGCATTAAGACACCAAACCCCACCACCCCCCGCCTCCCCAACCCGCCCGGCACAGCGGCGCAGCAGGGCCGGGACGTTCATTAACGGCTCCGAGGGGGCAAAGCGCCGTTTACCGAGGGGCCCGGCGGCACTCTGAGGGGACACGGGCCCCCCGAGGGGATGCCGCTCCCTCTCCCGCCCAGCGGGACCGGGCGCGCGGCTCTCGCGAGAACACGGGCGGCCGTCGCCTAGCAGCCAGGCCGGCCTGCGGCCGCCACAGCCCCGACATGGAGCCCGGCGGGCGGCGGGAGCGGCGGTGGCGGCAGCTCCAGGGGCCGCGGCAGGAGGCGGCGGAGTATTACCGAGACCACCGAGTGCCGCAGAGGATGGAGGAAGCGCTCAACGCCCTCTTCCCCCTGCGCCCCGCGGATCTCTACGGGGAGCTGGTAGCGCGGGGAGGGAAAGCAGCGCGCAGCCGCTCGCCCCGGCTCCTCCTGAGGGGAGTCCCCGCCGCGGCGGGCCCGGCGGGACGAGCGGGGCCGGAGGGGGCTTACCTCGGCGAACAGGGGCCTTCCCGGCCCCGTGTGGCGCTCCCCGAGGCGCCCGTACGTGCCCGCCGTACCGGCCCTTCCCGGAGCCCCCTCCCAGATACCGGGCGCAGGCCCCGGGCTCCCTGCTTGCCCTCAGAGAAGGTGGTGGTGGTGGTGGTGGGGGGTGTTATCTGCCCCAGGGGGTTGATAAACCAACAGGTTGATGGGGGGAACTGGACATCACCGTGATTACAGTTAAGCTTAAATAATTTCCTGCTGACTCGGGCGGGGTCTGCGGTGGTTTTGTGTTTGTAACCAGTGGCACTTTGATGCTGGGACAAATACATTTCTGCAGCAGTGGGGCTTTTCATCCAGTGTTGGTTGCTTGTCCCAACACAAGAACAATGTTGGCTTGTGAGGGCACAGATGGACATCCCTAATAAATCTGCTGCTCAGCACAGTGGTGTCTCAGGCCAGTGGCAACAAGAGAGTGGGTGCTGCTAGTCACACTGCAGCTGTTCCTGAAAAGCAAATGGGCCTCAGTGGAAGTGTCAAGAATCAGACTGATTTTATCTGTTCACAGTGGGAAAAGTATTGTAGGCAGTAGTCCTAATGAAAACTCTATTAGCAGTGGTACTGGAATTGCCAACTCTACAACAGCGAGCAACACTTAGAAAAAGAATAATCTAATATGTTCTTTGATGTAAAAGCGGCTGAAACGTTTCATTACATCTTTCACCATTTCTGATCTCCAAGTTTTTTGCCACGACCAGTGGAAGGGACGAGAACTGGTAATGCCTGTTCTAGCCTTGCTTGGTGTTTGGCATTTGGCGTGTTCCCCTTCTATGTAGCTAGAAGTGTTTCTTAGTTTTCCCATTTGGTAAGTCACGGTTTGCTGACTGTCTCTGATACCAGACTAAAGAATGAAACTAGTAAGGAAGTATGCAGTAAACCTCAGGTAGCAACTTAATCCTTTTTTTAAAGCAACCAACATTGCTGTTTATTAAATACGGACAGAGCCCCAAATATATTCTCATAGTTGGAGGATGACAGTTCAACAGGCCCATTAAAGACCGTGTTGGAAGAAGTAAGAGAACTCTGCCTGCTAGAAGTTTAGGTTTTCCCCTTTCTCGCAGGGCTCAAAGCTTGCTAACCTAAAATCCCATATTTCCCATGGATTAGTGACCCCTAGCTACATCAGTTGTCTTGTGTCCTTTTACTAGGTGTGGAATACCTGCAACTGCTTAAAATTGTGCCAGCCTTGTGAGCTCAGTTCTGTCCATCCAAAAAACCACTTGTAATGAGGAGAGTTTGGTCGTTGTGATAAAAAACTTTACATCAAGTACATTCTCTAAGAGAGGAGACCACAAAAGGAGTAGTTATCATTGTTATTGAGGAGCTGGCTGACAAGCTTCTCTTCCTTCCAGATTAAATCTTCTGCTATGAAGATCTTTAATATTGCATCGGTCGAGTGTTGAGACACATGAGACACTGTACATATGTATTTGATGAAGCAAACTTGAAACATTATTAGATGTCTGAGACATTAAATACTTTCTATAAGCAAGAAGTATGTTCTGAAAATACTTATAATTTTTCCCTGACTACAGCCCATATAAAATTTTATGCATAGCATTTCACATGAGAGCTTCTGAGCAGGAGGATTTTGGTTAAAGATTGTTTCAAGTATTTTTATTAGGGAAAAAAATATTATTTTAAAGCTTGATAACTACTTGTTAATAGATAAATACATGGAAGATTACTACAGGAATTTTAATATAGCAGTAGGATTTAGCAGAATTCTGTATGGATTTCTAAGAATTTTTCTTGTCCAGGATGTTTCATCCCTTCTTATGAGAGAGAAGAGACATGTATTTTTTCAAGATCTTATCCACAGACAAAATCATTATTTAAAGCACATCACTGCACAGGGGAGGTGGAGGCTATGTGAATTCTAATAGAAATGAGCACGATGACTATTTTTGTTATTCAGTGTAAAGCCAAGTAAGCTTTGGACAAATGCCTGTTTTCTAGGAGGGTTAAGAAGACTTTGATACTCATCACTAACTTTGCCAAATAAAACACATCTTCATCTAACCATGCTTAGATATGAGTTGGATCCGTTCCCTGAAATCTCATTCGTAAGCAGATAATATAGAAGTAAATGTGCAGTGTGACAGAAGTATTTTGAATACTGAAACGTATAAATGGATTTGCTCAATGGTGGATTTGGTTGAAATATATTTAATGGAAATTAAAAGCCTCTTTGCATAGAAATTGACTTTTAATGAAGTTCTTTCTCTTTCATTTAAGGCTAACTACTTTTCTAAATTCTCAAAAGCTCCAGTAATATGCAAATTAGTTGGAAGAAAAGTTATTGATGGAGTTGGTCAGCCAACATTAGAAGTAGAAATATACTGTACAGTTAAAAACTATGAGAAGGTATGAGCTGCTGCTTCTTGTTTTATTTGTTTTAATAAGACAGTATCAGGGAGTGGTACTATTCTACTTACATCCTAAGGAACATTTTATTTTCCATCTTTAATGAAAGGATATGAATCTCTGGAACTCAACACTTGAGTGTTGTAACTTAGAAAAAAACCTGTCATGAACAGTTAGACAGTGGCAGCAACTATAAAAACTTTATTTTCCATCAATTAGACAATACTCATCTTTATTTTATGAGTGGGATGTGACAGTGCATCTTTACATATTAAATTTCTGTCTGTCTTAATGATCGTGTAGCTTTTCCTTATACCCTATATCTAGCCCTGTAAGTTCATTTTCCATTTCCATTTTTCTTTTTTTTATTATTTTCAGATTGTTATATTTCTATTTCTATGACAGTGTTTCAGAAAAAATATAGTACAGGTGAAAAACACAGTATAGGTGAAGGCACTATTTTACACTGAGCTAATAGGCTGGTGTGGGTGACATTAAGTCAAACGTATCCGTCTACCACCTGCAATGCAAAATTGATGATGCATTGCCATCTCTCCCCCAACCTGAAATATTCACGATGCTGTCTTTGCATCTCTAGCTATTGTGGAGTAATTATTTATACTTTCCCTCAGGTAAACTATGTTTCACTTCATTCTTGAATTAAATATAATTTCATAGATATTCACAATATGTAAAGTTAATGCTATTAATGCAGGCAACTCTGTGATATTTGTAAATTATGTCTTCATTAAGTGAATTTTCTCAAGTATCATTTATCTTTCAGCAGTACAGAAAGATAAGATTCAATTACCTAAGTAAGACAAAATGTAACTGATTGTGAGGGACGGCATTAAGCATGAATGCTGATGAATCGTGGTACAACACACTACCACAGCTGCAATAAAAGATGTCCTAATGACTGTATGGTCTTTAAAATAACTCCATTCTATTCTGATAACAAAATACACGTGTAAAGCAGATCTGTCAGGAGGTTTTTGCCTAAGTAGTTACAATTTAGGTCAAGAAATTTGAATAACATCTGTGATTACCAAAGTATAAGAGACTAAGAAGAAGGTGCTGGATGAAAAAAGATAAATAGGTGGAGCAAACAGTAGATTTTGAGATAGGTACTTGATGAGCTGGTAGGGACATATACTTATTAGTCTTCCAAATGACATTTGCAAGTTAGAAATTAAATAGTGTTGTAAGTCTTTTTACATTTTTTTCAGAGGATTTGTTCCGCTGTTATGTCTTTTCATTCTCAAATACCTGAAAATGCATTACCTGAAACAAATGAAGCTGATGAGAAAGAAAGAAATGACTCTGTTAACACTGCTGTGGAATGGGTCAGTGACTCACTGAACACAATGTTAAGAGACTTGAAGCCCACTGACCAGTGTAAAGTTGATGAGATGCTTGGGTAGGTCTTGCATATTATGCAAATTATTGCATTTGAAATATATACCGTTAATTTATGTTGAAATGAAAAACATATAGAATATTCAATGTTTTCTAGTATTCTTTTTTATATACTTTTAGGATGTGATGTCTATCTCAGATACGTTGCACTGTATTATTTCCTGCTTTTTTCATAATTATGATATGAAAATCTTGCTGTTCTTTACAAGGTTTCATACCTGCGATACAAAAATATCTAATGTGTAAGAAAAGTATCTTCAGTCTAAGAAAAAAATGCCTGGACACGTTCATGAGTCAGAGGCTCCATTTAAGAAACTCATTCAGTGCCAGTTTAATTCAGCAGGGATGTTTTTTTCAGACTGTGACTCCACTTCTGTTCGTTGCACTGCACAACAAAAGTAGTACGAAAGGCCCGTGTGTGTGTGTGTCTTCTGCATTGAGCAAATCCACAGAAAACATATATACCTACAGTTTTCAGGTTCTGGCAGAGCCTTCTCTCTGAGCAGGCTACTCCAAAAGGCTTCTTACTTGGTGCAATTAGTTTCTTTGGAAACATAATTCCTTTAGTAAGCATGCATGTTTATTTTTTCATACAATTATTTCTTCTTGGGAGCATCGCAAAGTTAAAAAGAATGGCCACATTTTCCCGTTCAAAGAAATATGTCTGTTTTTAATAAGAAAAAAACCCATAAATAAGATTTTAATGCATTGTTTACCCTACTTTATATATCTTACATACTCGGTTTGCTTGAATTGGGTGACTGTGACCCCTGTATGCAGTTTCCACTTCATGCATGGAATTGAAATTCAGCCACTTATTGAGCTTGCAGCTACTTAAATAACCAGTGTATAAATGACCTATTGGGTTAGCAACCTAGCCCAAGCTGTTCTATCTCATGAAGTCATGACAGGATCCTTTTCTACCCATGCAAAGCAAATACATCCTACATGCTAAGATTGTGTGCAGAGAGATGACTTTCAAACCAGTGTGATTTGAAAAGTATGTGTTAAAGTTTATAATATTTGCTTGTGGTTCTTTTTGTTTAATCAATGTTGCAGATGACTACCAAAAATGATGTCATTTATTGACTTCTCCAGCTTCACACCATGAGTCTATGGTAGAAGGTCAAATAGACGCCCTTAATCCACCTATTAGTATGTTCTTTAGCCTGCACCCTGTGTCTGTTTGTCACATGTCTGACAATATTTTGAGCCAGTAATCTTTATGCTTCTTCCTTCAGTGAATACTTTACAAAACAGGCAGAATTTAAAAAAGAAATTGAAAAGCAAGAAGAAGCAGCAGCAGAAGTCACTCTTGCCCTTACTTCATGTACTCCATCAGCAACAGCACTACCTGGGGGGAAAAAAGCAGCAAAACCAGGTTATAGTTTATTTGATTTTAATACTTTCTGCAATGCAGACATTGATAAAGGTGCTAAAATACTTTCTGAAGTATTCTGTGGACACTGAACACTTCCAAACACGTGACACACTGTCTCATGTTCAAAGGGCTTGATTACTGTCTCCTAAATCTTCTTTCTGATCACAGCAGAAAGGAGAGAGGGGAAAATACAGAGTTCTCTCATCATTCACATGCATTGGTTGAACTGAGTTTCTGCCTTTGTTTTACAGTTGGATCAGACAGGAGGTTATTACTCTTCTGAGTGAGGAATAAGAATGGAGGAGGATGCAAATGAAGAATAAAAATGAAAATGATAAGGAAAGAAAAGAAAAGGGAATCACAGAACTGAAGAGGAAAATGGAAATAAGATAGAAATTGAAAAGAATGGAAAGAGGGAGGAAGGGAAGTTTCTTGCTAACGCTGAGAAAAGGAGGAAATAAGGTGAAAAGCGAAAGAGAAAGAAGGAAGGGGATGAGATGGGAATGATGGGCAGTACAGATTAAAAAGAAGTAAGCAAACAATGCTACTAAAGGAAAAAACAGTGTGAGAGTAGAGAATCAGGGTAAATATACATGACCAAAAAAAAAAGAAAAACCCAAAGAAAAAAGCACAATATGTTACCTCCATATATGCATTGCCCTCAGAGAAAAAAAAAAAAAAAAGGTTTCTCACTTATTGGAAGGGCAGAAAAATTTGGCAAATTATTATTTCCTATCAGTTTTGTTTCAACTGTCATATACTGTCAGTAAAACCTCCCAATTAATATGTTAGATGCGTGCACAGTAAATTCACCTTTGACCTGAAATGTAACAGCTGCAGTTGTCAGGTCCATCCAGATATGGTCGTGTTGTATATTATACTTCCAGTCAAGCTTCTGCTGATACATATATTACTTGTTTTCACTCATTGTGTTTTCTTTATATTTGGTTGTGACATTGACTGTAATGTTATTGTTAGAATCAATAGCTGACTGTTAGGAGCCAACGATTACAAAGCTACTTGTTGTTACAGGAGGCCACTAACCAATGGTGACTTCCAGTAGCAGGTGCTTTCAGAGGTAGCATCTATGTTGTAATTTCTGCAGGTTACAAGGTAGGGTAGTGGAAAGGATCTCTGGGAAACACTGCAGTTTGTCAGAGTTGCTCGGTACTTGATTAGTAGTGTCTACATGTGTAGCTCTTCATCCTCAACGTAAGAGGTATAGAATCTGTGTATATTATGCAAATGATGTATGATCTAATCTGCAGATCCCATTAAGGTCCTGTTAAGAACATTTTCTCATAAAATGTCAGTTGTGTCCTGTAGAATTTATATTTCGTTGAAGTCAAAACTTGTATGGCACTCCAATTAGGAACCAAAGGAGCTGGTCAGAGTTACAAAAAGATAACCAATGCATATGATTCTTGAGAATCAGGCTACTTATTTCAGTTTCACATAGGTGCTTACTGTACGTGTTCATGTAAGCACTGTGGGCAATAAATATGATAGTGGGAACGGCTGGGTTTCGAGCATTTTGACGAAAGTTACTCTACTGTATCTGAAAGAGAAGTAAGTTACTTGAAAATTTAACAAGCCTCTGCACGTGGAATATTTAAAAGAATTTTTAAGAATTTTTAATTAATTTTAATTCTTTTAAAATATTTTAAAGAATATTTAAAATCTTCCAAGTTGTTTATGCAAAGGCTGAGTATATAAGGAGGACGATAAGGAATGTTGAAATCATGCTTATAAAATGAACGTGACAATTATATAACATTACTGGATATAAACATAGATAAATAAAAATACAGATGTCAGTGTCTGAAAGATATCCGAAGAAATGGATTTGAAATACATTTGACACCAGAGTGAGGACAGATACTTTGCTTACTTGTAAGGTCATTTCATATAAAACAACTGACAAGATAAAGTTTAAAAAAATAACTGATTCTTTTGTAATACGTTGAGTACATTCTGAAATGACTCATATTGCTGTGCTACATAAGCACATGTTTTAAACCCAGAAAATACTTAGCTACTCCTCTCTGTCTTGTAGGAAGGAAGGTGTCAGCCGCAGAGAGAATGATCCCACCTGCAGAACCCGTTGAATCGGTGCTTTGTGGCAGCTTGGCCATTGGGGCAACGTCACTTGCTATAGCTAAGGCTGGTGCCACCATTAGCCGTATCCCGTTGTACTTACATATTGCACTGCTGAAACATGGTCAGGTACATGTGACTTTTGTAATTTTGTTTATTTTAGCCCAGTTACCACAATTATTCTAGAATTCTGAAGCCAGTAGTCCCTCATGACAGTGGTATTAAATATAGTTCATAGAATACACCCTTAAGACAATTCCCTGTAGCAGCCTTTGAACCCGGTGCCGTAATTAAAATATATAAGAAATTATTCTGATTTTTAACATTTTTATTTTCACATGGTACTCCCAATTACAGGATTTACCTAAAGAAATGACTCTGCCACTCCCAATGGTTACTCTGTTGAACTGTGAAAAAATTCCACCTGCAAAACTGAAATTAATGAAAGAAGTTATGCTTATACCACCAGTTCAGTTATCACTCAAACAGGTACTGTTTCATTTTCAGTTTTATAAATTTATTCTATAGACTTCATATAAACTATATATGTACATAAGTATATAGATCTTTTCAATATAGTCTTTACAAACTGTATTTTTCATTTTTTGTTTGCTTGCAAGGCCAAAGTTTTAACAAATCTTAGTGCAGAGTTGTACCACAAGCAACATTAAAATAAGTAAATAGATGAAGATTTTAAAGAAGATACGTGAAGATTTCAAGTTAAAAATGTATGTGTTAGTATAGAGGAAAAAATCAGTGCATTGAAGAAGATGTAGGGGAATTGTGTTACACAACAATAAGAGATTTTAATGTTGTTTGGAAAGTGATTTTACTTCAGTAGATTATAAATAGTATCAGTTGATTGATAGAGCATGCACAATAACAAAACTAGTAACAAATTCACAGGAAAGCATAAAATCTTTGGGAATAAATTGCTTTAAAAATGGAATTGTGAAGATAGAAGGGAATACAAAGCAGAACAAAATCTATTCAAGGGGCAAGCAGGATGGATAAGGCAGACTGGATCAACCCTCTCTTTTTGTTTAGCCATGTGTTGCATTAAAGAATGTATCTGCACAAGATGCCTACATTAGGGCTGTGATTTCTACTTTGTATGCTGGTGACCTGAACAAATAGCTGAGCTCGATTCTCTTTCTTTTTCCTTTTCCTTTAACTTTTTAGAATTGTCACCAAGAGCTTTTAATAAGGTTGCTAATTCTGTACCTTTCAAAGACATAATGCCTCCTAGTGCTCATGGGAGAGTAGCAAGCTCTTTGCTGCAGTGCGAAAAATGCAGCCGTTCCTCCTGTGTTGCTGTGTTGTCAGCTGTGACTGACTTCTGCCCCCTTCAGTATTCCTTTACTGGCACAGTTTAAGAAAATCTGAAATGTCATTTAGGAAGTTAGCATTAAACTCCTACTAACTCAGATGAAAAGGAAAAAGAATCTTGTGTTAAAAGCAACGGATTCATTTAATTGGAGTGTTCCCCCATTCCCAGTATTTAAAATGAAGACAGCAATTTTTTCCCTGCTTCCCGGAAATGTTCTAAAGGTAGATAGATACATTCAATTTTGTCAGAGTTTCCAGTTAGGAAGTCTTAGCTAGTGTCACAATTGTGAACAGTGATTTACATCTTCTCAGATATTATGCAGACCCAGATATTGCTTACTTATTAGATTTGGAAAGGTCTCCTCTTGGGGGAGACTGCTTTTATTGCCATCCCATTCAGCAGCATAATCAAACATTCCTGTTCATTCCACTGCTACTAACCTTTTACCATTGGACATTTGACTGCATTTTGTGGGTGGGGGGGATTGTGTTAAGGAAATCTATAATAGTTTTTTTAAAAAAGGCATTGTATTAAGATTTGCATTTAGAATAAGAGTTCTCTCTCGCTTCTGATTTAAACTGCTAAAATGAAACAATTTATCTTTGTTTTGAAGATTACTGTTGTTTAATTTCAGGGCATAGAAAGAGTTCTGGATATTCAGAAAGAAATGACGAGACTGTTGGAATCTCCAGGCAAAGTGGTACAATAAAAACGTGTAATAATAATGTGATGTACTTCATTTGGTCTTTCTATTACTATTGTCTTTTTAAGCTTAAACATGGAATATGTAGCCTCTTACCAGGCTTAGTATCGTGGGATAGAGTAGGTGTTTCTCTGACAGATGAATAAAACAGTGGCCATTTGGTGCTATTAAAATAACGAAGATAGAATAATGCATTGTTCTAAGCATAGTAAGACGTTCTGTTTACCTGAAGAAGTATACTGGGAGTGAACGGTATCACAGTGAATATACAATATATGGTTCTGATCTTGGTAAGTCTCTCCACACACAACATGTATTAATCAAAGTCCTATTACCGTAGCAGTATATCAGTCTCAGTATGTGCACATGCTTTTGCAAAGTGAGGTTGTTGGGTGTCTCCAAGTACAGAGTCTAGATTCTCATTTCTGAGATCCCCTGTATTTTTGATAGGCTCAGTGGGAATCTTTTGAAAAACAAATGATGGTTGGGCTGTTGCCCACATAGAAATAAACATTTGATGTGAGTTACCACCTCAAAACAAAACAGGTTAGTTGCTGATATTATTCAAGACAAAACACAAGCTATTTCCTATCTTATCTTAAATATTTGCATTCTCTTTAGACCAAAATTCAGTCTTTTTTTTTTATTATTCTGAGGTGTCTCTGTCTTTTTTTGACTTTTCCATGGGATTGATTTCTTTCTTCTTTCACTCCAGCAGTCCAGTCCTCAACTAGCAGACAGTAAGAAAGGCAAAGCACATAATACAGGGAAGAAAGCTCCGGTAAGAAAAGCGGTTTTCATTTTAAGCCTTCAGCAAGGTATTAACAACAGCAGGGAACCAAAATGTTCTTCAGAAATTAAACATTAATCTACATTACCATTTTGGAAAGGTCAAGGCAAGACTTTTAAATATTCCAAATGCTCATATTTTACGTAATAATGTGGGTTCTTCTGACTATACCTTCTCTTCCTGTGCAATAATAACAGAAAGGGGAAATTCTGGAATCTGATCACTTTTCTCATATAGAAATCGTAGTAAATTATCCAGATGAGCATTTTGCAGGCCTGTAGCACCAGCAGAGAGCATGCCCTTTTGATCAAGTAGGCCATAAAACTATTACCTGTAAGACTTGCATATTGTGCTGTTTCCTAACTGGGAGCATAACTCCCGTCTTAATCGTGCTGTATTAAGTTCCTAGTTCCAGTTTGAAGTTATAGATAATGGCAGATACAGAGCAGTAGCGAAAGGGCAGCACTCACAATAGTGCACAGGACATTATTTTATATGACTCAAATGATCTTTTTTTATCACTTCAAAACCTGTAGTTTATAGATGAGTTTTCCAAATAGTGGGATGGAAAGGCCACGCGGGTTTTGCTCTCCAGTCTGAGATGATTAAAATATTATCAGGTGAGAACTGTAGAGTATACAAAAGAGAAGATGAATGAAAGTTCTCCCTTTTTTTTTTAACTTAACACAAAATTCATCATCATTAAGCAGCTGGCCAATGTTTTCCTGGTGGGTAATTTTCTTATTCTTATAATAACATGTACTGCAGCTGCAAGTTAAAATAATTCCTTAAAACATATTGGAATAAACAATGCATTAGATTCTCTGAAAAAATTCCATTTATTTCAATAGGAGAAAACTAAAGGAGATAGATAGTATGAGACTGAATTTTTAACTGATAAAAGCACCATGTTAGTGTGAACTTTTTTGGGGAAAAAAAACAGCAGGAAAAATGACAACATAGGCAGTGAAGAAGAAGAACTTGTTTAGGTTATAGAAGAAAAGTCTAGACAGAAGAATGTTTTTATGAAGATAAACAATGCTTTTAATAGAATGTAAGAAGGCACACCATATGGGTGCCTTGAAACCACAGGAAAATGCAGACTTAACCTCTATCTCACGTGAAATGCAGGAAGACTGCAGCATTTCTTGCTGTCCATTGCTGCAGCTGCTGTCTGGTGCTCCAAAAGCAGCAAATCAAATAGATTGTTTTTCCTTACAGTTTGCTACAAAATAATCTCATAACAATTTTACCTGTGTTTTCTTCCTAATTTTTTATATGAAGGAACATTCATATATCCTCTGTATCTAGGCCTCTGTGCTGTCCGCTGTAGTTAGTTCTCTAACTCTTGTCAAAACCGATGCCTTTCAGTTGACTTCTGCAGTCTAACCCAGGATTATATCCTGCTGCTTTCTGGACAATTTAGTGTCATTCTTTATAATCCAAAATCCCCAGACTTTAAAGTTAAAAATCAGTGTTTGAAAAATCCACAAAAACCCCAACAACAGAAGGACGCGTGCAATATTTGCTCAATGCAACTCTGCTTGTGGCTTATGTCCAGGAACACTGTTCCTGAGGCAGACAACTTCATGCAGCTGTGCTAGAGGTATTTCCCCTCTCTGAAATTTGTTCCTTCTAGAAGTCTTGGAAGATTCTAGTGTTTCTTGAACACTCCATAGAGGCAATATCGAAGTTGTAGTTGAAGATAAATGAGTAAAAGCTGTTTAAAAGTGATTTTGTGGCAAATGGATGGCCCACAGTACCAGAAACTTTTACATAGCATCCATGACAACTCATGGTGGTTAAGAGTGCCTTTACAATCTTTTTGTAAACCAATACTGGCCATATACGAGTGAGAAATACATGACTAGACATATTTCCAAGGACTGTTACCTCGTTTAGCACTTAGTTACCCCTCATTCATAGTTGTCCTTAAAGTTGCTAATGCAATTTCTGAGAACAGATTTATATTTTGATGACTGAAAGCAGACTGAAATGACAGTGAAAATATATATACAAATATTTTGTATATACATGGGTGCAAATAAAATGATTATTTTTGTTTTACTTTCAGCCACGAGCCTTAAAAAGAATATCACACTTAGGTTGCCTAATAACAGGATGCGATAATCTAGAACAACCTCTACTCCTAATGCAAACAGCTTGCAACAATCTAGGTCTGGAGCTAGGAACAGACATGTACTTAGCAATAAATTGTGCTGCTCACGAATTAATGGATTATGTAAGTTATTTTCAATATCAGTTTTGTTGGTTTTTAAAAGGAATGTAGCTATTTGGTAACACTATTTATTGTTACATTGCAAACTCACCTAGAAGCTTCTAACTCAAATTTTTTAAGGTAGCAATCAAGCAAACCAGAAGAATTGTCTCTGCATTTATAAATTATGGTTGAATCAGTCCTACGAGTGTAGCAGATAACGTTATTGGCTTGTGAGTGCAAGGGGACGAGACATGCAGACCTCCTTCTGGTAGCTTGCTGCGGTGGGAGCAGTGAGGATGCGTGTATTCCTCCTCCGCAGCTGTACCAGCTGTACTGCTGGTGCATCTTGCGCGGAATAAGGCTCACTGGTCCAAGGCAGACCCCCATTGCAGCTTGTGTCCCGCCTTACAGGAATCTCTGTTACTTTCATGATTTAACTGTAATCATTCAAATAGTATAAGCCTGCCTGCATCGCCCAGGTTTATTCCTTTTCTCTGTTTATTTATTTGATAAGATTTTTCAGATCAGGCTGTGTCGAATATAGCAAACTTTTTTAATGGGCAAACACCTACTACCATGCCCTATTTAACTAACTGCCTTCATTTCACATTACATCTCAAGACAATTTTGAATTAAATTATTAAATGGCACATCCTGGTGGATTTATTTTTTTTTCATTTCACCACAAGGTATAAATGAAATAATTATCTTCCATCCACCTTGCTTTCAAGGATGAAGATGAAGAAACTATTTACACAAGTATACTTTTGTAATTCCTTCGCACCACTAGATGCTTATTTCTCTATTTTAATACACTACATGTGTTGTTCTCTTCAAACTACCTTGACCTTTCTATGTATTTTACTATGGTATGTGCGTATACCCACTAACATTCTTCTCATTCTGTATCAACATTCATTCTTTGATTCTTATTTTCAAGATTTTTGTTTGACAAAGTTTATTTATTTTCAGCTGAATTCTTAAAGCTCTTGCCACTTGTTCTAAGACCAATAAGGTTTCTCTAAGCAGAAAAAGAAACTCCCTATTCTGTTGAATAGCTAATGAGATTTTTGTGTATTTGGGTGTACTACAGTGACAAACCTGCCATTATTAATATCTTTTGTGAAAGCAGTTGTTTTCCTGACAATTTATGGTATCTGTTTCCTATACCAGAATGAGCAAAATCTTAACCATTGAATTATCAGTAATTCTGTAATGTTCTGTTATTGAACTGTTAAAGTCACTAAAGCAGTGTGTATTCTGGCACAGTTTGGCAGTGTGCTCGTAATGATCCTTGTACGCTGCAGTTTGTGCTTCCCATAAAGGTAAGCCTAGTTTTAAACTAGGCTTTTTGTGAAAGGGAAAAGACACAAGGAAAAGCAATATCTTGTTTCTTAGCACTGAGGGTGCACTCCGTTGCCTTCACAATATTTTCTTTATGAAAACGAGGATAAAAAATTAACTTTTTTTGGAAGTGAAAAATGATATTTTTCATGCAATATTTTCATGCATTTAATAAAAATGTGAAATATTACTAACTTTATGATAAAGTAGTATAAAACTGGCGCCATTGCCTACGAAATGCTGAAATAGATCCCCCTTCTTTTGGGAATGCCATCTTTCAGGGACTTTGGCATGAGCCCACTGGAACCCACTGTTACTTTAGGCAGAGTTTTCGGTAACAACGTGCTGACCACTTAGACGTAAAGTAGACAAATGAGTATGTGCTTAATGAAGAACACACAATCCACTGCTGTAATAGAGATACTAGTGTCACAAGACCTGTACGTTTATGTTAGTACTCTGGTTTTTAAAGTGTTACCTTCCTTACCTTTTATGCTTTTTACTTTACTTTTTAGGTTAAAGGAAAATATGAAATACTCACTGGAATGTTCAAAAGTCCCGATGAAATGGTTGACATGTATGTGGAACTGATTAATAAATTTCCTTTTATTATAGCATTAATAGATCCCTTAAGAAAAGAGGTAAGATACCACAGTGCAGTCCTTGAAAAATGGATAATACTGTTAAGTGGCACATCACTGAACTTTTCACATTTTTACCAAACATATAAAATACGAAGCTGCTGGTTTTGGAGTCTTTAAGCACAAAAATATCACTATAAAAATGTGTTTAACAATTTATTTGCACATCTGTGGTTGACAATAACTCTAAATTTTTCTGTACTTTTGACATAATTCCTCACAGAAAATAATCCTGGCATGAACAGAATATGGTCAGTACAAATATTTTAAAGAACTACAAGAAAATGCTTTCTTTTGTCTGATTGTACTTGCTAAACCACTGTCATTTTTATTACATTTTCCTTCTTATGTAAACAAATAATTCAAATTATAAAATCAAATTATAGTATTCAAGTGATATATAAATGATACTGTATTATATTATATGGGAGAAGCTGAAATTGGGACATGCCTTGTATATCGCTTAGAATCACTCAAAAAAAATTGTTGTTGCTCTTCTTTGTGATTGAAATTTATACCCAAAGCCAGAACAAACCTGTCACTGGCAGCATTGCTCGGCAGAATTTTTAAAGTGGTAGTAAAATACCACGTATTTACCACTGTGAGCAAAGTTAGAGGAGTTAATTTAGTGTGGCAAATAGATTACAACAATCAATACTATTAAGCATGTTATCAAGTTATAGCTGAGTGAAAGAAACAGATTGCATAACCTTAAATATTAGCATTTATACATAAGATTAAGTATCCATGTATTGCAAAAAAAGATAAAAACTGAATTATAGCAGAATCTACAATTACAGACCTAGATTGTGCAGTTGCACAGCTTAATAAAAATTTGTTCTTGCTGTTGAATTGCACATTTTACCTTCTTTAAAATAAATACATGGGGTTTGTTTTCATGAACAAAACATGAAGACAGTGATTGAAAGGGGAAGCAAAGGGATGTTGTCTTTGTGAATCTGCCCAGTGCCTGAATCAATAATTCTAAAACAGATGAACTGCAAAATCCATCTGATTCTGTTCTTAACTGGAACTTTAAAAGTTCATTTTTTGAGTATCTATGTTTCCTGTTTCCTCACTCTAGTTCCCCTTGCCTCCCTGCGCTGTTTCAGTCTGACTCTCTGCATTGCCCATGTTCAAACCCACCAGAGTATTCCCCGCTCCTGCCAGGGCTGCAAAATTCCTTGAGAATTCTTGTGAAGAAACATATTTGCAATATGAAAATCTGCAGGAGAATTACAACAGATAGTGAAGTACGGTTTGACGTAGAATCCTGTTAAAGGAAATGCCTCTCCTCCTCCTCCCCCCTCACAAATCTACAAAGTTTGCTCATGCCACATCTTTGCCACAGATAATTAGATCCTTAAGGATTAGCTCTGGTACCAATTCAACAATTCATTGCCAGGCAGCAGACCACTGTAATGCTTAAGTTTAAATATTTCTTCAGGTGTCAAAAACTTCATTTTCCACTGACACGTGGGTTTGAAATCCTTATAGGAATGGACCCTTATACAGATTGCAACTATACAGGTACAAAAGTCTGTCCGATCTGCAGACCAAGAATTATTACTGGCAGAATTAATAACTAGAAAAGTGATGTTTTTAATGTGAGAACTTTGTATTCCGTGGTCACAAAGAAAGCAAAGAAATTAATTCATAAATTTCTTCTTTCGAATTATTTATATATCCTGGTCCTTTCTTTATCCTTAAATCTCAGTACCATGCGGACAGTGCATTAAAATCAAGAAACAAAGACCATAAAAAGAATGGAGCTTTGCTGGAAAGAGAGCGTTGTGTTCTGCTGTTCCCTATGGGTCACTCTTACAGCTCTGATCATCCTGTCTTGATCCGTGCCATTGATTCTATGACTGCCTCCTGTTTCCTTATTTCATATTCACACAAATATTATGACACTTAAAATATTAGCACAAGAAGGAGTCCTCTGGATAAAACAATAGAAAATTATTTTATATTCCACTAAAATTAAATAAATTTCAGGAAGGAACTTAAAATAGCAAACTCCTACAGTCAATTTAATTTTAAATATTTTAAACTATACTTGTATGCAACTAACTTTGATTAATTCCAGATTACAATTTATGTTTTCTAGCAAAATCATAAAATCCAAGCAGGATTCTGATGGTATGTTTTTCTTAGGTAGACAGATATAAAATGCAATATAAAATATAATATGTTTATATGAAGGGTATCTTTAGGATTAAATCAGAATTTTTTTTTTATTTTTTTTTTAATTTTTACCTCCTCGATTAGGGTTTTCATTCAGTTTAGTTTTATTTAACTCCGGCTATTTACTTGATTGGTTATGCAGGACAGACAACAATGGAATAACATATGTTGTGCTCTTGGTTCCAAATGTTACCTGATTGCTGAAGATGCTGCCACGTGTATTTCCAAACTTAAAAGTGACCAAAAGATAAACATACCGACGTGCAGCGGTGTTGTCCTAAAATACATTAACCAAACCAAGGTATCAGACCTCATAGAACTTACTGGACTTGTAGACGGTGAGTAGAGGGGGGAAAAGCCTGACTTTCACACCCTACAAGTCAATAAATAGTGTTGCTGCACCTGTAAATATCACATCTTTTTATTTCATTATTGTCACTTGTAATTTAGAAAGCACTTGTCAGAAGAAACTGAAACTCATGTTTTGATTCGCAAATCTCTGCTCAGGAGCTTAAAACAGCATTCAAAGCTTCAACTGCGGTAAATTAATACATCGTGGATGTTTTGAATGTGGGCGCCCTTTGACACCGCAGCTAAGTGGCATACAGTTAGATATCAGAACTAAACAAAATAAAAAAAGATGTAGTTGAGTAATATGAATTTTGGCTAATTCTAGCATTAATAATTAAGAAATACAAACGAATCCAAAATGTTTAAAATTGCAGTTCACATAGATTATTGACTACGTATTATTGAGCGTTTGAGGTAATAGTACTTGTGCAGTTTCAAATGTAAGATTTCTCTTTGAATCAATTTTTCTTTATTCATTTTTCTACCCAAGGAATAGATGGGCAGATTTAATATATCTAAGTTCCTTCCTTATTCTCTCAAAAAGCCCAGAATCACTATATCAAAGCAAGTAAATAGCAACTTAAGGATTTCATTCAGTCATGATGATAAGCTCTTTTTTATAGTGAAGAAAAATCATTACTGTAGTAAGGAACACGTTTAAAATAAATAGAACAGCCTGCTAGCCCATAGAATACATTACCAGAGAGATCAGCTAGAGACAGAACTTCGGGTAGGATGTTAGATACTCCCGTAACCATGCTGAAAATAAAACATAATGTAACAAACTCATATTGTTTACATCTCTACGCGACGGGCTTCATTGGTTTTACTCCTGTTCTTATTCAAGCTTTGATAGCCCAAAGGTAAAAAAAGAATGAAAAGGCCAAACGATTTGTGTGTCGAATATATAAAATATACACTAATGAAGGTTTTACTCTCCCGTTATATATAGGTCAAAGACATATTACCATATTAGGAAGTCCAGATGGAGAATCTTCTGATGACAGCCTTGTGGATCTGGTAAGTATTGAAAGCTGTTCAATTGCAGAATTGCCAGAGCACTGCTTTTAACGTGAACTATTTTTTAAGGAGAAAGCCTGTTTCTGCTTGAGACAAAAACAACGTTTTACAAAATGGGCTTTTTTTTCTAGAGAGTTGCTTTTTTTCCCCGCAGAGAGTTAATCTTCGAGTTTAAAGAGCACAGACAGGAAATTTGCCAAAGCAGGGAGTACATTCAAAAGTGTGTATGATCTATGTGGTTGCATTAGTTTATATGAAAATGTGCGTTACTTAAAACATTTCTGAGTAGTAATAATATTCCAGGCAAAAATTCTTAACACTTATATATTGAGTCTTTTTGTATTAAAGCTACATTTGCAAATAAAATTTCATTTCATGCGCCCGTGAAAATTATTGTTTGCATCCAACAGATCTTTCACAAAGAGACTTTATTTCTATTTAAAGGAGGGTTTTTATCTGTAGAAAGATGAGAGCGTTAAATTAGAAGTAGGATGCCATGTTTAATAATTAAGAATGACTCCAATTCCCAAACTGTGTAGTTTTAAAATACGCACTTTCTCGTTTAAGGCCGTTGGACTGGGTGCCAGGTTTATCAAGTTGGGAGGTCTTTCCCGCGGAGAAAGGGTGACCAAATACAACCGCCTTCTTGCTATAGAGGAAGAACTGGCCAAGAATAGAACGCTACGTATGAGCTTCTTTCTTACTTTGTTTTCAGCTTGCAATGAATACGGGAACAAAGATTGGAGGGAGAATGATTGAAACTGCACCACAGGAGGGAAGCGAAATCAAAAGACTATAAATAAGCGCTGACAAAAAAAACCTAGGATAGCACTTGCCACAATGTATATTGTTGTCCTAATGGATTATCTGTTTACTGAATGTTAAAATAGACCCCTTCTTGAGGAGTAGCCTACATTAAGCTTTTTTCCAGAATTAATTGGTTGGAGTCTTGAAGCCCACAGCGCAAAAGGAACAAAACAAAACCCATGCATATAACACGCCGAAAAGCTGCCAAAATGGAATTTTAGGCCAAATACCCCACCTCCCTCAAGCCCCTAAACATATATTGCTAACAAAACTTCTTTTCAGGGCCCGCTTTTGTGAGTTGCATTTCCAGCAAAATGTGTTTGGAAAGCTACAATTGCATGGGGAAGCGCTAAATAAAACCCAAGAAAACCCGAAGCTGACGATGCACATTCAGCCTCAGCCACTTGTATGCATCTGCCCGCGGTGCAGGATCTGCATCTTCTTTTTACGCTGGGCTCTGCACTGTTAAATGCGGAACAGTTCATTAGAGCCACTTCTCACTTGCTCAGGTATCAATCAAGCCAGAATAAAGGCGTAGGGTCTGAAGGGGAGGCAGAGAGACAAGGAGAGGAAAAAAGAAAGGAAGGAAAGGGTCTGCAAGAATTTATTGTGCCTAAGAAAAAGAAAAATGAAGGAGAATTAAGTCATTTTACCCTCTTGTTTCTAATCATTTCCAATGTTCTGTGCATAGGATAGCAGCACTTGACATGCACACTATAGAACAAAGTTTTTATTTAAAAAAATTTTAATTGAAAATATTCTGAGCCTTTGAAACCTCCCCCTTGCTCATACGTAATCATTGCAAAAAGCAGAAACATAGACAGAAATTATTTTTTACTAAGAAAGTAGTTTCACAGAACGCACTTTTCAAAAACAAGACGGATAATTATGGAACTATGAATTTTAACTGCCGCAGCAGTATTAATATATTCCCTATTCAAATGGTATAGTCTGAATAAAAGAGCTTGAGTCTGACAAATATTTAAACCTGTATCTTGTGAAATGAAATAGCAACAATTCCCGAAGCCGTTAATCGTTTGGCAGAAATAAAATCCAGTAACTAAATCATCAGCAGGGAAATATTGAGACGGCAGGTCTGAGCTGCATACCAAGCTCTTCATTTGGCTGGGCGATGGAATACACCGGAGAGCCGAGGAGGAGAGGCCTCAGTGAGTGGCTGATAGATGGGAGGTGACGCTGACCCGTCAGGAGTCCCCCCAGGAGCCGCTGAGCGGGGCACGCAGCTGGGCCCCGGGGCACGGTGACACCCGGCGCCCTCGGCGCTCCTGCTGCCTCGTGCCCTCTCCCTGGGAGCCGCGGGGGCTGCGGAGGAAGCGGCCCAAGCGCAGCCCCGATGGCGATGCTGATTCAGCCTCCAGATGCACCTGGAAGGCGCGTGTGAATGGCTCGCCAGCTGAATCCCGGACTGGCCATCCCTTTACTAAAAAGTAACGTATTCGGTGTTATCACCAAGACATACTCAGTGACAGGGTGGGCGTTGTGTATGTGGCAAACCAGGGAATGGGGTGGTGAGGATAGGGAAGAAGGAGCATCACAGAATTGGGAAAAATCGCGAGAAGAGAGGCAAAGCGTTAATTACAGGAGGAACATCTGAACTTGGGCTTACGCAGAGCTGTTAAAGGCCGGGGCAGAGAAGAGGCGCAGGCTGCCGCTGGGACGTTCGGCAAGAGAAGCAGTGCAGGGGAGGGCGGGTGCTCAAGTGAAGGGCAGCAAGGTGAGGTGGTCGGTGCAGAGGGGAATGCAGTGAACATCCCGCTCGAGCTGCTGGGCACCGTCCCCTGGTTCTGTAATCAGGGTGCAGGACTGTCGCGCCTTGTTCCTGAGGACCAGACTTAAAGGTGTTCAGAGACTCTGGTAAGAGCATAAAGGGGGGGCCTTAAAGGGGGCCTAGAGGAAAGCTGGGGAGGGACTCTTTATCAGGGAGTGGAGCGATAGGACAAGGGGGAACAGTTTTATACTGGAAGAGGGGAGATTTAGATTAGATATCAGGAAGAAATTCTTTCCTGTGAGGGCGGTGAGACACTGGCCCAGGTTGCCCAGAGAAGCTGTGGCTGCCCCATCCCTGGAGGTGCCCAAGGCCAGGCTGGACGGGGCTTTGGGCAACCTGGTGTGGTGGGAGGTGTCCCTGCCCAGGGCAGGGGGTGGCACTGGATGATCTTTAAGGTCCCTTCCAACCCAAACCGTTCTATGGTTCTACGATCATGTGGCATTTTAAAAAAATCTGTCTGCACCAGAGAACATTACAAGAAACCAGATCACAGCAAACATGAGATTTTTTTCTCTTCTATTTCAGGTGAAGCAAATCTTGCATTTATTGCTTTTGATGAAGAATCACAGCCAGAAAAACAACTTTCTGATGTACTTCCTCCCCCAACGCAGGATTCGTTGCCTCCACAGCTCTCTCAGCTCCCAGAGAACAGCACACTGACCTAGCTTGTCAACATCAACTTTTAGATAAATTTATATTAAAAAAAAATTCTGGTAATAAACTCAAATATTAACTATCCCTTAATCCATTTATTTTCAAGCCCTTTAGCTAAACATTTTTAAAAGCACTCAGATCCTAGCTTCTCTTGTCCCAGGAGACCATTGCTTTCGGCTGAAACCAAGTTAACTGAGCAGTGGCGAGAGTCTGAAAATACCGCAAAATTCTGTGCTGTGTTTACAAACTGACAAAACAAATACCTCTGTGTTAAGTCCAAAGCTAAATGTTTGTTTGGGGAAAGTGGAAGTCTCTCTCCATACAAAGAGCAAGCTATTGACAAACAGTAAAAAAAAAACAACCCATTTTACAAAAAACAAAGGCCTTGACTGTTACGCCGCTCCATCCCCCCCCACCCCTTCAATGCTGCTCTTAGATCCGGCCGACGAGGGCGGTTTTGCTCCAGTTCTAGCTCTCAATGCGAGCGCACCCGCGCAAACCCCAAATGTAGGGCACGAGGCTGCAGCGGGCATCACAGGGCAGCTTGCTTCAGTCGGCGGCAGGGAATAACACGTCAGCTTTCCCAAGGGCTGGGAAACCGCTCAGGAGTCTCTTTAATAAGCACCAATGAAGAGATAAAGAAATAATTTACGTCCTAGGTAACAAACAGTTTTAAGTAACAGAAATACTTCTTAAAAACAAAAAAACTGGGGTGTTTTGTCTCAGTTGAGAATTTGAACGTATAATGCAGCAGCGGTAATTTGAGGAAAAATACATACATAAAATGTTGAGTTTTAAATTCAGCGTAACAGATACTTCTGTGAAAAATTAACCACCAGAACTAACCGCCCCCAGAGATGAAGATATCAATGAGAGACAAATTTCCCCAGGTTTAGGAATTACCTGTCGTTCAGTAACTAAATCAAGTCCAAGATTTTCTTAGCAAACATGCAGAAAACGCCAAAAAAGATGTGAAACTACCACACTCATTGCTATCATTTTATTTTCAGGAAGAGCACCAGACAGTTGCATGCAGAGCCAAACCAACAAACTCAGAACATTCATCCTTCAATACTAGCACTGTTTCAAATCATTAAATAAAAAATAATCCAAGTGCATTCAAGTACTTGACCAGCCAATTTCAGCTACAGCGATCTTTAGGTAAATCCCTGATGACATTTGTTCGTTCAGTATAAAAGAGTGAGATACTGCGTGGAATTTAAAAGGAACCTTCAATGGAATGTGAATTGGCAGTGGAGCACATCAATTACGTACCCATCGCACCGTCCTCACAGCAAATAAGGGCCGAGGGAAACTGGGATTTGTGTTATCAAATACAGACACCTAAAGTCTTACCTAATAAAGAAATTAATGCCACCAGCGCGTGCCAGGTTCAAAGCAAAGGCTTATTTGTCAGCGCTGGGAGCTTTCAGCTGGGAGTTCTCAAAACGCTGCTTCCAAATAACCTGCCATCCTTGAATGAGCGAATCCCAAATGTAGTCCATACTCTGGGAGCTCAGGACAAGTTATTTTTTTGCAGCAGTGTGTGCAGGCTCCAGGTGCAGCAGTTCCAAACTTTGCTACGTAACACTGAAACAAAAACCAGGAGATGAGTCCTCCTCTGGAAAGCTTTTCATCCAGACGGGAGCACCCATCTCAACGCACAGACTTCTGCCTTTGGCTGCCCTTACCACAGGCCCCGGTACACAGCGAGGGGCTGCACTGCCTCGGCTTCCCGCCCGCTGGGCTGGCTCCCCACTGCGGAACCCCGGACAAAACTGCTAACGTTTGTGCTTTTAATTTCCTCAAAAGAGCGTGTGCGGAGACAGCAGTAAGGAAACCTACAAGATCTTGGTTTAAGGAGATATCAAAACAGTTTTAAAGCAATGTGTCTAAAACCTGAATTTTTAATTATTAGTAATACCCCCTCCATACTAAAGCCGATGTGTGTGTTATCGCCTTCATAGGGTCCAACCCAAACCCGTCCAGGTCAAGAGGGACGCGAGGGGCTCCTGGCGAGCTTCAGAATGACCCTTCCTGAGGCGTCTTCTCAAAAAAGAATAATTAAGAAAGCCTTTTCAAATACAGTTTTAAAGAAAAGGTAACAGGCGAGATCTAAGAAAATATTAACCATACTTGTGAAATTAAAATGGGAAGGGGCTTTGGAGTGATACGTAGTTATTTAACACTTTAATGCATGTAACAAAACCGCATACAAAAGACCATTTCAATCTGTATTATTGAAAACGGTTTGGGGTACAGACCATAGCCCCTAGTAACACACCTAAGCAATTTACATGGCCAGATAATGATTCCCAAAAGTTACAGCCTTTCAGAATAACAATTAACAGTTAGAACTGTCTGTTTCTTTTATTTTCTCGGCGTTAGTTTCTTTATGCAGCGGCTTGCTTTTTCCTTCTTTCAGTGTGTTCTGATTCAGCGTGGTTTCGGATGCCTGATCCCCGCCGGCGGAAACGGGATCTAAAACTACGACGGATTCTGTCTCTTTTTCACTGCTAGAAGCTTTTCTTGTAAATTCTGTATGACTAGTTGATCTGAAGGAAAAAGAATAAATATATGAATACAGATAACAGTTCACGTATTTAGGAGAATATAAATGTAAAGAAAAGCATTTCTATTATTAGTAGCACGTCTGACCAGGACAGGTCCAGTAAATTACTAAACGGATTTATAGATTTACCAGCTGTTATATACCGACAGCGGTGCACAAAGTGCAACAGTCACACGACCCCTCCTGAACCATGGCAGATATTGAACAGGAAAGCTGAATTCACGAAGCACTGAAAAAAATCCTTAGACTATGAAAGAATCAATTTAAAGTCTTAAGAATTTATTTTCTCTCAGCTCATCTCGGAGCTGGATTTAGGTTCCTCCACGTCCAACAGAGAAGTGGCACCCAGAAAACACGCCACCAGTTCCTGTCGGCTGCACGCTGAGCGCCCTGCAGCCTGCAAGCAGAACGTGGCGGCTTCTCCTCACCTCCAGCCCAGCGCAGGGCCTTCCCCGTGCTGCGCTCTGCCCCGTCACGGGGAGCTACGGGCACCGCAACCGGATTTGCCACCGTGGCTCGGCACCAACAGGCTGCTCCGCGTCTCACCGGACGCAAGTGCAAACCGTTTCTGAAAATTGCCCTACGGCATTTGCTGGAATAGAGAGGGCGTTAGACCCACGTTCTGCACTGCGGAAACGGGGTTACGTCTCGATCGCTTGCGGCGCAGGGACTCTTGCAGACAAAACGCCCTCTGAGCCGGGAGGGAGGAAAGCAACGTCGGAGACACCAGGGTTATTTCTCGAGGCTGGCATCACGCTATAAACACTAAAAGCACTTGTCTATATTCAAAAGCTTTGTACTAGTGTTGAAAACGTGCAGGCAAATCCTTAGCTTAGCCATAATGCACCAGCAGCCAACGAGGCAAACACTGGGAACGCAGGACCCGACTCAGTCGCAGATGGGGGTACCTCCCGCGCTGCCTCAGCGCTGCTGTACGGGCAGACAGGCGGCTCCCACGCACGGACTTCGATCTCCTCCAGCGCGCTGGCCCCTGCGCCGGAGGGCGCGTGAAGAGGAGGGCAGTGGCAGAGGCGTGCTGGCGCTCGGCCCACCTTCAGGCAGGGCCTTAGGCAGCGCCATGAACACCGTACAGATGTGCACCCCACACAGCTACAACCACCAAACCGGGCAGGAAGGTCCCACGTGCACCAGCGGGTGTGTGGCCGCGCTCTCCCGGCAAGCCCAACTGTAGAGCTGCCGAACGCAACTGCATTTGCTACTCCAGAGCCTTTTTATTCGTTCTTTTTTTCTTTTTTTAATTTAAATTTTTCATGCTTACTCATAAGGAACGGCCTTCCATACTCCTAAGGTAACACCCTTGAAAGGGAAAAAGTAGAATCAACTGGAGGCCAGAGAAAGAAATTCAGCTACTGGATCCATCTGCTATGAACTGCCCTTTATTGTGACAGTCTTTGTCCTAGAGAAAATGACAAAGAAAAAAAGAGGTCACCCCACTCACCAATTAGAGCACGGGGCGGAGAATGGACTGGCTCCCACCTGACCGGGAGGGAGTAAAATGGCCAGGTTAAAAACAAATAACTCATCACAGAAACAACAGTCGCCACGCTTTCCATCTCAGAAAGAATTTACTCAGCTTGCTTCGGAAGCACTGGATATAGCGAATGAAATTCCATGTTCAAGCTTTAATTACGTGAATTGTCTCTAACGTTAGAACTTCGGTATAAGTTAATTAATGCAGAAATTGGCACTAATAGATACAGTTTCAGACTCATTTGATTATCATCAGAAGCTAGTGATTTCATACAGAAAACAATGCTTATTTTATGCAAAAGTTGCCAATCGTTCCAGAAAATACAAGGTGGGGGTATTTTGAACGTTACAGCAAATTAAACTTTTTAAAGCAGCGTAACCAGAAGACGGTTATTTTAAGAAGTGCTACCTCTGAAAAGCTGATTGCCCAACACTATGAAAATGGTCAAAGCCATAAATGCCAAGTTCATTTTTATTTCACTTTGGAGGTAACTATCTTTCAAATCCCAACAGCTGGACTATTTAATACAATCTGGTGAATCAAAGTATAATTCTTCACTGGGCTCACAGCGGGGAGTCTGCATTAGTGTATGGCAGCATTCCAACAACTGATGCACAGCCAAACGCTCTGAAGTCTGTTTCATTTATAACAAAAATGGATAAAACGGCAATCATATTTACCACCTTCAAAGGACAGAAAAATGAAAGATGTCGATATAAAGTAGTTTAATGGAGAAAACCAGTGATTAAATCAGCGTTTCAAGCATAAAAATAAGAATTACTATTCAGACTAGGTGGTACTAGCGTTCCCTTCTTCAAATCCTTTACGCTGCTGCGGCAGCAGCCTGACAGTGCTGCTGTTACAGCTGAGGTATTGTACGGAATTATTAACCCTATTGATCAGGTATTCAGAGCTCATTTTCAATAGTCTGTCAAGAGCAGAATGCAGGCGTCAAAAAGTTGCAGTGCAAGAATGAACAGAATTTTGGTGCTCCCTCTCAAAAAAACAGGTTTTGCTGCTACAAATAAAGCTGGGAAAAGCAATTAGTAGAGATATAGTTTGCCACAGTTTTGAACAATTACAAATTTGTCCAGCCAAGGTATTTGCATTTAGCTCTACGCAAAGCTCTTCCTTCATTAAGATTGTTAATGTCGTTATCAGTATTCTTGTTATTTGTCCAACTATATATTTCAGCCAGAAACTGAGAACCTAGTTCTATTGTGCTCGTTCATACATAACTGTCTGCAAGTCTGCATGTATTTTTATGGCTAAACACATAAAATCTGTCCTGTGAAATCCCGATTCAGATGATAAATGCATGTTAGATTAATAGTACAGGCTGTGCAAAGTCCCATGCAGTACTGAGCGCTGCTTGTGATAGAAGAGTCTCAAAAGCAATATATTCCATTTATATAGTTACAGAAGCTACCGAAGGTGTAAAAATAAAGCACTATGGCTGATGGGCCGTCTGTGAACTCGTACTGCCGTGCCTGTTGTAAATAATTTACAGTAAGAGTACAAAAGGACAAACTAAGGATCAGATCGTCAACTCAGACTTGGATTTTCTTTGTTTCCTCCGGTTAATATTATAACCTTGGTATTATTTAACCTTGCTCAGTGCTCATATTGTAATATGTTCCCATTAGAAACCAGGACTTTACGGAAATATCATGGAAAATTTTACTGGATGAATTCCCATCCAATTTCCTAACAATATGTATAAAGCAGAGATGAAAAGAAACCATTCAAGGAAAACACAGTAGGAAAATCCATGTTTTTTACAGCATATTTAGAAAATGGTGGCAAAAATCTATCCCAACAGAGACTGATTTTGGAAGAACACGGTATAAGCATGGGGGACTCCATGTGGGTACTCTGCCTGGAATCTGAACTGGTATGAATGGAATAATTTCTGCTACAAGATCCGACACTAACATGGCATCAAATCAGTATCCTTTGTCTTTCAGCGAGCTCCCTAATCTAGGATGCCGAAATAGCTGTCATCTCTCTTCAAAGCAAAATTGCTCTCAAAACCAAAATAAGACTCAACCGGTGCTATTCCTCACTCCCCAAAAGATGAGACTTGAAGCATTAAATTAATTTGACAGTTGCTCACCACCAGTTGCTTCTTTATAACGCTTAAAACCCATGCCTGCACGCCACTTCTCGCTTGCTATTTGCCTAACTACCGCCCACCCGGACCCCAGCATTCCCTGTTTCCTACAAATAACTGAGGACAAACCTCACTCCTACAACAGAGCTCGTACTCCAATCACTGCATCCTCTCCCAGCTGCCGTGCTAGGAGGGTTTGCCAAAGAACATCAGCTTTAACCTCGGTCAAAAACTTCTACTGAGAATAAAAGCCAGAGATGTGATTATTAATTACTTCAGAATCTTCAACAAGGCGGGGGAATATAACACACAGGACCAAAGGCTAGTACTGAACAATAGTAAAAACTTCCAAGTTTTGAAAGCCTTCAATGAACAAAAAATTCCATCGCACTATAGCATTTGTCGAAAGGAAATTACAGGGAATACAAACTAGTGAATTAGCCTCTTGGTTCCCTCCTCTGACAGGACCAGCACTATCCTTAACAGCAGACATCTGTGAAGAAAGCGCAAGAAACCTGCTCCATATCAGGAATGCCTCCGCTAAATCTAGCTGAGTAGAAAGGTGGTCAACACGGCAGCGAGCAGAACGGAACTGCGGACTATCCTTAGTATGGAAATTGTTGTCGTTTTTAGGTGCTTCTGTGAAAATGCTCAAAAAGATTGGCAAATCCATTTGAATGTGGAATCTCGGAGAGCTTCTACCTGCGCTGAGAGAGCGCATAGAGAGTACAGTCTAAGAAAAATGTGTAACAGTAGCTTTTAAAACAGTTAAAATTGAGGACCTCAAGCTTCCAGAACATCCCATTGTTTTCTTCATTCATTGTCCCAACTAAGTCGCCCTCGTTGGAGCTGCACAGGAAAACCTTTGCCGTTGTGTCTAGCTGGGGCTGAGCTGCTTCCCGCGGGGCCGGTGGCTGATTCAGGGGTACTAAGATTACAGCCAGGGGAAGGAGGATAAATCCTTTAATTGTATAAAATCATCAGATTAAGACTAACCCTCTCTGCGGTTCACTCTGTTAGCAGAGAACTCTGCTGCCCAGAAACAAAATGTTTATGAAGTGCTGGAAAAAAACCCACAAATCCCCCCAAAGCCAGGGGCAGAGCCAGACACACCTTTCCCTTCTGTGTCGTTACACGGCAGGGAGCCACGGGAACCCTCTTTGCTCCCCAGGGAACTCAATTGTCACCTATTCTCTCCTAAGCAATTGTCACAGAATTACACTCACGCTGGGCTAACCGTTTGGGAAGAGATTTGCAGAGGAAGTTACCTGAATACTGAGGTAAGGCCTCAATTTCGCTATAGGACACACATTATCCATGTCTTCCCCCTCAGCACCACCTCAGCCAAACCCCACACATTCCAAATCATCTGCTCCGTGGCTTCAGGCCCTTCCTCTTCTCCTGCACTGAAGTAACACCTCACCTAGTGGTTCGAAACCCACATTTTTCTCCTGAATTCATTTCCCTGAGCTACCGTCCCTTAGTTTGATGATGGGGAAATTTCAGAATCGCCCTGTATCTGCTGCTGTTACAGCCCTTTTCCACAATCCCTCCTGTGGCATCTCACCGATGCTGCTGGAGGCCAGTGCTTTGGTAACACGTAACCACAGGAGCAACTGTATTATGGGTCCTACTTCAACCAAAGACTGAAATTCCTTACCCCGTTAATATTTAGGTTAGCTTGTCAGAGACTTGGAGGCGGGGAGGATCCAGGGTTTTCCTCAATGAGCTGACTTCTGTCAACGTATTGGTCACAGACACACTTTCAAGACTGGGTCTTTTTCAAAGGCCTGACCTTCCTTCTCCACGAGGAGGGGTGTGCTCAGCTGTTCCTCTACCTGAATAAAGAATGATGAATGGCACAGGGCTGTTCCCATTTAAACGTCTGTAAGTATTACCCCCTCCTTCAGGTTACAAGCCTTAGCAAATGGACGGTGCAGCGAAGAGAAGCATCTCACGCATCACGATTCCTAAGGCTTTCAATAGGAAGCTGTACTTTAAAATCCAGGTAAAGAAAAAAAAAAAAAGAATAAACACCGCACTGCAAGAGACACCTGGTAATTACGAGACGGGCAATCCTCTACTGTGCTATAAAAGCCTTGCTTGGCTGCTGCAAACAGCTGAGGCAGGTCACACCTTTGTCAGATTGCAAGGAATTGCAAATGCTGATGAGACAGCTGCATCCTTTTGCCTCAGGTATGAATAAGGAGAAGAGGAGCCCCAGTCAATCTTTTGTACGCCTTTGTCATTTAGAGTACCTGGCAAAGCAGCACGCCGTTTGTGTAGTTAATGCGCTCGGCTTTCGGAAACAGTGCGGTGCAACAGGAGCAGATGTGCAGAGGGCAACTGCCCGTGCTTCAGACCCACGTCCTTTGAACGCGTGTTTCAGGGGGGTTATTCACTGAAGTAGCTCTCCTGTGGCCCCCTGGCCAGCCATCAAAGGCTGAATCGCGTCTTCTGGGTTAGTTTCACCCACTCCATGAATCCAGGGATCCAGTTTATGCACGAAGACCACTCCAGGATACAAATCGAAGCAGAGCAAATAGGGACAATCGGGAGATTTGCTTCAGAAGCGCTCTGCTGATCCAAACTGAACCGCTGGTACAGATGTACCCAGGGAAGCCCAGAAAAATGCCTAATTACAGAGCCAAGCTGCGAGATGTGTTAGACAAATGAACTTCCTTCTCTTGTCTGCTTCAAACGAGCCCCGTTTCAAGCCAGCCCTTACACACCCTGGAGTCTGGAGGCCGCTTCTACTAACCTTTGCTGCAAACGGCACCCAGGAGAAAACAGAGAAGTAATTGCACTTCAAGATGGTACGAAGCACGGAGGTTACTCCTCCTCCTCCCTGCCAGCCCGCCGCAGAAGAGCATGAGAGCGCCAGCACCTTCTCTCTCGCTGGAGAACCATCCTCGACGACGAGCCTTTCCAACAAAGCCCGTTTACACCAGTGACTGGCTGCAAAGAAGCCCTGCAGCGCTAAGGGATCTGGCCCACCACATTTGTTTTAATGCTTTAAACAGATAAATTAAAGTGAAATGTGTCTTTTAGGATGTCACTGAATAGGCAAGCTGAGAAATAAATTGAGCTTCACATACGCTTTTATAACACATAACAACTGTGACTGTCAACACAAGATCCTTTTCTCTGTCAATTCACCACGCATTCTGCGAGACCTTGGGGCCTGCAATTATTTCATTTCCTTTCTTGTAAATGCAATTTCCACTTAGTTTGGTGGAATAAAGGTAGACAAAAGGTGGCAGGAGTTGCTGTATTTTCTGATTAAGGTTATCTGTTCAAAATTATAGAAATCCACAAACTACAAACACAGTATTTTTCAGGAACAACCTCACCTTTCTGTCAGGGTAGCAGCTCAAGAAAATGCAATGGCATCATTCATGTCAAATTAACTGTTGAACAAATCTTCATCTTTCTCATTAAATTAAAATGAAGATCACCTTTCTTCTAAGGATACTTACATGAAATAAAAGGGGAAAATCATACGATTGGAAAAGGCATTCTGCTCTTAAAACTTGGTGTGAATTAAATAAAACTGTAGGGCACAAAAGGAAATTGGGCTCTTTATCCCTTCAAAAATGAACGATAAAAATACCTGCGGGAGAGTGAAGTAAACATCAGCTCAGAAAAATAGATGCAAA
The DNA here is from genome assembly GCF_964199755.1 of Larus michahellis. Classification (NCBI taxonomy): domain Eukaryota; kingdom Metazoa; phylum Chordata; class Aves; order Charadriiformes; family Laridae; genus Larus; species Larus michahellis. The sequence goes on from NC_133901.1 coordinate 65,742,476, forward strand.
CTGAATTTCCAGCTCATTTGTCATGACTTACTCTTTTGAACCAAGCAATGGAGACTTCCTAGAATTGGCACTGGTGGTATTTTCTAACTGCTAGAGCAGGAAATCAGAGGTTTAATTAGCCATGATTACAGTATTCTGCCAATCTGATACATCTCATCTATCTCCTTTTCTTGAAGTGACAAACAGACAAACAACCTGGTGAGGGAACTGAAGCAAGTGCACAGACTCATTTCAAAAGGAGCTTGCTTTTGTTGTAAAACAAACCAATCCTCCACAGGATCTGATGAAATAAGTATTTCTGAAGCAGGTTTAACTCTTCGATGCTTAATAGGCACCTTGGCTCTTCAATCTATTGTGACAAAAGATTCTTCTGCCCTTCTGTGCAAATGCAGCACTAACTGTATTTTTTTTTTTTTAAGAAGAATAATCTTAATCTTGAGATTTCAAGGGAATTCTGAATTTTTAACTGTCATGGTTTTGGCCAAATTGGCCAATGGCGGGTGACAGATGCTCTCCCCTCACCTCCCGCACACGGAGAGGAGGAGGAGAGATAAAGAGATTTATGAGTTTAGAAGGAACTAAACTACTTTAATGAAATATTAATAATAAAATTAAAAGGAAATAATGAAATAGATACAATAGAGGGACCCCTCTATGCTTTTCCCTTTCCGACCCTCCAACGGGGCAAATAACGAAATTAGCTGACCTTGGGTTGTTATCGCAGTAAGTGTAAGCAAGAGCCTCTCTCTGTGTACCGTTCCCTGGCACTAACTGTGAACATTGGTCTTACCGCTCCGAGAACCAACAGTTTTCTGCACAATACACTGTTAATTTCAGAGAGTTAGAAGAGGCCCAGCTAAGAAGTAAAATTACTGAACAGAAAGATGGTTCTGTTTACCTCAAACCAGGACGTTACCAAGAAACACTTAAGAGTAACAAGTCAGGACCTGTTTTGGTCCAACAGAAACTGCCCTGCACACAGACCAATATGGCTTACACAATTCAATTTCTTAAAATATTGTGCTAGAACAATCAAGAGTTAACTCTGTAACTATCATCCCTCTTCTCTTCGGGATATGGGAAAAAACCTCAACCTTGCTATTCCTTGAAAATTCTCGAGTTTTGTTTTGGTTTTTTTGTTGTTTTTTTTTTTTTTTTTTTACAGAGAAGATGAATGTTTTCCAAAGACTGTTCTCAGATTTTACAAGAAAAGAACTTTATTACAGAGAATTCAATTTCACTTCTACCTCCATGTGAGATTGCAAATTAGTTGAGGAGTCAGTGGTAAACGGCTGCAGACTGTACATTTATCCTCTTAACAAAAATTGATATTAAATCACTTTCAAAATGCACCAGCTGAACAGATCTGGCACTAAAATATATCTAGAAATCCCTGTTCTACTTACTGTAACGTAGGCTTGGAGCCCGTGACACCCTTAAGCTGGTCACAGACAGGATCTGAGTCGGGTACTTTGGAAATGAATTCTGCCTCCAGGTCTTTCTTGTTCAGCGCTGTTTGTGCGGCACTGGCTCCCGAACCTAGCACAGGCAGAGATTTTGATTCTGATGTGGCCAAGGTTCCAGTGGGACCTAAAACCCAAAGAAAGTTTAATGCTTCTGTTATCCGGATTGACTGGTCTAGAAATGACACGTAAGCACAGCAGAATTCAAGCTAACTGCAGAAATCAAAATGGAATTTTAACTAACAGCGTCCAGCGCATTGAGAGTATCAAAATACTGTATTTGCAGCTTCTGCTCCCCCTGCCAAGATTTAACCCTTTCTTGCACTGCAAGCAGGGCTTGCCCTATGGACACAGTTGTGCTCGGAACCCCCTGGCCTTCTGGGATGGTAAGTCACACCTTGCCAGTGCTCTCCCAGCCCAAAGCGCAGCTGGGCAAGAGCCGGCCCAATGACAACAATGCCTGTTCTCATACTAATGAGTAGTCAGTGAGCTGTCTGCCTACAAAGTCCAAGCTAAAACCATACAGTGACATTAAAACCAGCCATGTCTGCATCGACTCCGGCATGGACTTACACTTGAGCAGACTGTGTTTCTAACGAGGCAGAACATCAACAGTTTCTTACAGATGATGACAGTAAAGCATAATTTAAAAACTTGCTCCGCAGAAGAGATTAATTCAAAACATTAGTCCTAAACCCTCATTTCTCTGGTTACTGTTCATTTCAAGAGTATTTTCCCAGTAGGCTCAGACTATTAACTCCAATAATAATGTCTGAGCTCCAGGCAGGACAGAGGAACCTGTGTATGTACGGCTGTGTGCGCAGAAAATCCCGACAGAGGCATCTCTTGGAGAAAATGGGGATGAAAAGCGACAGGCGCGACGGGGAAGTGAGTCACTGCAGAAGTAAGCAGAGTTCTCCGTAATGGCTGAAATGGCAATGGTCTGGAAGAGAAAGTAAAGCTTCAAGAGTTACTTAATGCAGGGAGAGGAAGAGGACTATGAAGGAGTCCGGCCACTTACTGCCACTGTCCTGGTCAGTGGTGACTTTCCGGCGTCGCAGAACTCGTTCCAGCTCTGTTTCACCGCTGTCTGTTTCAAGGGACTTTAAGCTTCGGGAACTAGTGGATTTGTTCAATGTTTCCTATAGCAAGAAACAGGCATGAAAAGCTGTCCGAGGACATATTATGCCTTGCCAAACATCCCATATGCACAACGTGAGAACCTTCTAAATTGCAGAAAAGCACCTGCAGTTCTAGAACCAGCATGGGAAGCTCTCTCTTCAGTACAAGAGAGCACCTGGGGCTCGGCTCACCACCCTCCCCTCGCTTGGATTTCCCCATGTAGGGATTAATCATACTTACCCACCCCTCAGGGAGCTGATATCAGGCTTAAGAAGGATGCTCTGGATCACTAATGAACAAACTCTGATGTTTGCAGGGAACTGCCAACATCCTCCATCTTAATATTTAAAGGATCTTAAAAAACTGCTAGAGTGTTATCATGCCTATAATTAACCCCTATAGCAAAAAGCCAAAGATCCATATTTTACCGCTCCAGCATATTTTGTATTTTAGGATGGTCCAGTGTGCTGCATCCTGGTGCAGACACACACGTGCAGAAGTCAGGATGTACCAACTGCAACTGCAGCATGTTTTTATATCCTTCAGTCTAGCTGATCTGGCCTAAACCTGAGTCTACGACCACATACTTCATGGTTTCTCTCAGGCACAGGATTAGACCTCAAGTTGAAATGTATTTTTATACATACAAAATAGAAATCCATGTTATCACTGCCTCATGCCAAGGTTAGTATTTTGTAGCAGCTAAGCTGCAAATCCAGCAGCACTTTTCTTAAGGAAATAAAAAAAAAAAGGCTTTGATCAGAACCTGAAACCTCCCCAAATTGCCCACATTTTAACATGCACATAGCGCATGCTCCATGCATTTCCCAAATGACAAGAGTCATTTAGTGCATCAGCACCCACTGGACTGTAAAACTTCCCCAAAATGTTTATAATGCAACTGAAAATTCAGGACCCATGTACTGTTTCTTCCTCTGGGTCTTGCCATCTTTAGGAATCCCCAGGAATCCCATTTATTCAGCCTCCCAAAATGTGTCGCGTAGCATCTATCCAGAGCATAAATAACATATTCTTAACATCTTTTGTTGACAAGCACACAACTTGTGAGCAGAGAGAAGCAAATGACAAAAAGAAATGGCATCGCAAGTTGCAAAAGCCGTACTACTTTCAGCTACTAATTCTTCACCCCCGCTCAAAAGTGAAAATATTTTCTTTGCAACTATTTGAAAGACAAGTGAGCAGGTGTATTATTAAGGAGTAGCCTGCTCCACATCTGTACAAACACACACGTACGAGAGCAACTTGCGCAACGGAGTCACTCAAACTCTGCAATTTACAGAACATAAATGTGCTTTGTTTGTAACAATTATACGGAGGGCTACATGAAATGCATAATTAGCATAGTAACAACAAATGTTTACTCCATCACATCCCACCCTCGTGTTTGTTGTCTGACTGTGCATAATGACTGGTCTCAAGAATAGGCTGGAATTGGATTTTATATGGTTTGTCTTATATCGCAAATATCCTGAAGGGCTCGAAAGCAACAAGCTAGATGCAGAAGTACAGCGACTGCAGGTTTCTTTCTGCTCCCTCTGAAGTACATAATCAAGCCTCCCCTGGTGGCAGCGACACAGTGTCAAAGAAATAAAACAGCTATTAGAAAGCGAAAGGAAAGGACCTTCGGCAGGATCGTTGAGTCCAGCCCTCGCTGGTCCAAGCAGCACACCGTATCAAACTATTCCTGTACTTACAGAGTTCCATTTAAAACATAATCCATGTGCTGCACTTTATTCCTTTTCTATTTACCTCCACATTTAATTATGTGTCTAATTAGAGCTCAGCATTAAGGCCTGGTGGCTCGCTAGATCATTTCTTTCCTTGCTTTCATACGACTGGAGAACAGTAAGTTTAATATGCCATTGGTGCCACACTCGTGATTTTAAATCACAGCACAGTCTATTACCATCGCAGTGGCTACACTCTTTGCTGTACTGCCTTGCATCGCCCAAGACAATACTAAAGTTATTTTTATAAGGGTTGTTTAGGTGCTACCATGGGTGATTAGAAAAACAGCCTCACCTGCTGTGGAGCAGATGTGTAGCATTTTGCTTCAATATGGGCAGAATTTCACTGTATTTCACCTTACAAAGGCAAAATTTCACCTGATGCGCCAAAGTTGCGCTTCAGCTTTAAAAGCTTCAGGGTCACAGAAGTCAGGGAGCGAGAACTACAGCTCCTTCTGACTGTTTGATACAATTTCAGCGCTCGCGCAAAAGAAGGAGCCGGTTAAATAAGCAACGCAATGTATGCGTGAAGGACAGAACAGGCGCAAACGTAGCACATTGCTCTGAGCAGGACCAAATACACGCCTGATGTTTTTATTTAGTGATAAATGGGTAGACGGACAGCTATTCAGAATCAATTTTTTCTACCTATAAATGCAGACAGACTAGAGAGCTCTTCTTCTATTTAGGCTACGTCCATGCTAACACGAAATTTGGTGCCTCGGGAGAGAGCAGGAGTTCAGAGCAGCTGACGAGGAGCACCCTACATCTACTATATGTGCACTTCAGGGGCTTTGCTTCGGACTAGGTTTATTCGTCTGCCTCTCCCTCCCTAAGCATCCCCACTGCGAGTTCTTGGAAAGTTTCCAAAGGATCTAGGGCAGGTGCAAACCACAACATCCCCTCTAGTGGCAGGAGCACACAAATCCGGAGCAGAGTTAACAGGCTACTTTTCTCCTAAAGAAATTCTCTTAGGAAAACCAAAACCCATCTTTCAGTCAGACCAAAGTCAAAAGTGGATTTGGGGGATTCACTCCAAAACTCCTCTACAGCTTCAAACCAAAACCCTAAAGCAGAACTTTCAGATACTTGGCTATTTTGCACAGAAGGCCCTGTCAGCTCAATGAGGAGAAAAAAATGAAATATAAACTACAAGTTTTCTTACCAGAATCCCTTTCAGTTCTTTCATTGCACTTTCAGAGGGCTTTGGTGTTTCTGGCTGTAAACGAACACAACACATGCATGTTAAAAACACCGTGAAATGGACCATGCCAGACTTTGTACTCCAAGACAGACGTCGCACAAGGGTCTGCTGCAGAAGCGTGCAGTTGTGTTCTGTTCCTCTTCTCTCTCCTCTCATGGGCACACGGCTAACATTCAATCTGTTTTCTTATCTAGATGAAGGGAAGAGTCTTAGCTCGTAACACTGTGAATCACAGCCTATACATAAAGATTACGCTTTTGTGAAGATGGTAAGCAATATTTTATAGTAGCCACATTCATATATTAGTGCTACGTGTTGCATTAAAAGGAAGAAGTGCTGCTAAACACAGTCTATTTCTTGATTGCTCCCTTTACCCAAGTCAGTTAATTCCCTCTGTGCTTTTAGTTTCTCAGAAGCTGTTTGTTTACAAGATGTTTGCTTTCAGCTCCTGTGTCAGAGAAACTGGGCTTCTATTTCCTTACCGTTGGCTTCTCTTCTTTTTCTGTGCTTCAGATAGATGCTGCTCTAATTAATTTTATTCAGAATCAAGCAAAGCAAATGAGGTGAGGCAAATGTATTCTTTTAACTGTTTTACAGAAAGCCTGATCTATTTTCAGTGTAAATTACCGTACTTAGCTAATATTATTGCTCTGTTATTCACTCCAAACCTTTGTTTTAGGTCTGCTTGACTGGTTGACTGGTCTCAGATGAACTCCCTTTTTAATTCTGTCCATCATTTCCTCAACAGCTTGTCTCTTCAGATCCGTAACTTCTTCACCTGTTCCAAAAATCAAAGAGCATATCACATTCCAAATATGAACTACAAAGAAATAGTACAAAGAAAAAAAATACGTTGAACAGCCCCCTAAACAGCTTGTTCGCAATATATAGCCAGTTACCACAATCACAAATTAGTTTTAATGATGAAACAGCATTTACATATACAATGTATTTAGTTATACTCCCTGCAGTAGGTCTTCCTGCCTGTATCTGTGATGCATATTGCTCACGTACTATCCAAACCCACGCTTCTTCTCAGTTTTATTAAAAATGTAAATGATAAGCATGAATATATAGGCTATTGTTCTCCCCATAAGTGGTCTGTTCACAGGATCTTCTTACAGGACCACTATCTTACCCTTAATTTTCCCCACCGCAAAGAGGCACTTGACCATAAATTGCATACATCTACATGATAGCAGAAACCAACGACCTCATCTCCAGTTATCAGGAATTCTAGTTTCTGGATACAGCACTATTAGTGATCTTTGCTATCAGCTAAACTGTCACAAGCTCTTCAAGGATAAAATGCCAATCTACACACACTGAGGATCCAGCCCCGGACTTTGCAAATGCCAAACTGCAGAGCCTGCAGAAGTTTGGACAGAAGCAGGGCCCAGATCCTGAAAAACCTGAAGCTCCTATAACTGTTTAGGAATTGCAATTCCTGAGTGCTACAGGCTGAAGCACCAAGGATATGACCCTGCTTCCACTCTCTCTCTTCACTGTGTCTCAGCAGAAATTTCCACAGCTTCATCAACACAGGACCAGTTGATAATGCCCCATGGCGCGGCCTATATGAAGCCCGTTACAGGACTAAACATGTCTCTGATTTCACATGGGTTTAAGAACCTTGCTGTAACGACATACCAACATCTCAGACCAAACTAAAACCACACATTTAAAGAAAACTGCATCAAGTTAAAGGGCAAAACTTCAATCCCATGAAAGGCAACGGTGGCTTTTTCAAGAGATTCAATATCAGGACTGCAAAGTATTCAGATGAAACGGGAAGCTGTGTGATGAACCTAAACAATACCTGTTAACTTATCAGTGTTCTGGATAATGGAACAAAAGACACTTAACATGCCATACCAAAAAGGGGGAAAAAAAGAGTACTTAAAGCAAATAGATGGAGAAATAAGGTCGATGCTATTCAAAGCTGCAACGTTGTACCTTATATAACAGGAATTTTAAATAGACTTTCGCTCTCTCACTTGTCAGGGTACTATTGATGATTCATAGAAATGCAGTTTCTGTATTGTAAGCTGATTTAATGTCAGGCTTTAATTTCACAAACAGGCTGTTTCAAATATAAAAGCTTAATTGGTGGTATGGGATAGAAACCACTCTTTCTAAGTCCTTAGCAAGGGTCAAAACAAGCCTCAACTTGGATATAACAACTTGATCAAGAAAGAACTTTCCCCTTTTTTATTTTTAAGAACAGCTCAACTATTAAGAGAAGAAACAGTTTATATGTGATTGAAGAAAGGTCAGAACGGTTAAAGTTCGCTAATAAATAATGAAAGAATGGGGTGTAGAAAACTTACAGTGAATTTCACAGTATTTCCTGCAATCACTGTTTATAGCAGTCCAACAAAGAGGTGTAATCAAAACATCTAGGATGCTTCAAGGTAAGGAAACTTGATAAATGAAGGCAACATAATTGACCTTTTACTGAAAGATAAGATTGACTCTTCATCAGAGATCTCGGTACAAGGTGACTTCTCTAATTATTTTCCCCCAACCAACAACCTTATTTCTCTGAGACTGGTAACCAGTTCACAAAGATTCCCCCAGGTAACTGCCCAAGTCACCCCTTTCCTCAGTTCCTCACCTGAAAAATGGGAGAGGTAATACTTCCTTTCCCCCACTTTCTGCCTGTTGGTCCCACCCATCAATCCAGTCACGCTTACATACCATTACAGTCTGCTAACAGCCATTTTTTCTTTAATAGTTATACCCTAACACCTATAATTTCAGCCAGGTTCCCTTCTGCAGCCTCCTCCTTTGTTTAAGTGGCAGCAAATGAGTTAAGCAATTCATTACAAACAAACTCCTGCTGTTTCAGAAAGAAGAGAGAAACAGCGAGAAAAACCTTGGTTATTTAACTGGCAATGCTTGTCTAACTCGCCCTGACTCTTCAGGCACTCATGATCATTTGTAAATCTGTACTTAACTCCTGTTCTCAACCTACTAAGTTTCCAGCTTCCATTAGCGACAATAAAATGCAATTTCAGCTGCTACTTTGCATGCAGAGCCACCTTAGTGCAAGATTCTGTTTTGTTTTAGGTTTTCGGTATTATTAAAGGATTAGCATTACAGTCAACTCTGAGTGGTAATTTCATAAGATATGAATTGGGGGATGAAAACTGAAGCATTTAACAAACCAGCTCTGTGGAGAGGCTCTAGACACAAGAAATCACAAACAAGAAGCCATTCGGAAAGTGGAAACTTCCCTGTATTATCCTGTATATAACCTACTCTCCGCTTAATGATCGCTGGGTTTCTGCTTCTGCCTCTTCCAGATAACCCGTGGAAGAGCAAAGCCCTGGACATGGCCTAGCCGCAGGTACATGCTGCAGTGTCTCCAGTGTAGAGGCACAGGTTGGGCCTCTCTACACTGCCATATACTGTCACGTCCTTCTGTGAGCCTGTAAGATACATGACCACCCTCTCCCCAAGGGAAGAAAAAAGAAAGATAAATTTCTCTGCCACATCAGTGAATGAAATCAGCTCAGTGACACATCTGATGAGCATGAGAGCCAGAAGTAGGAAGATAAAAACTTTTTTCCAGTTACAGCAAGTGCTTGGTCTTCCCTTAAGGGTTTTGATCTGCAGCCTCAAAAGTTGTTCATACTAAAATCCATTTGGAAAAAAATAAATTGGATGCTGATCACCAGCTCAGATGTGAGGGCATAGATGGCTACAAGGGCTACGCAAATTTGCTTGGGATCTCGAGGAAGATTGCAGCACCGAAGCTAAAATCCCAAAGATGCCACGTCCTATCTCAGAGCACGACTGAGCTGCAATCGCTTTTCTGGACTGCAAGGTAGGTGAATGTGCTGGGACATGAAGAGCAGTTGTTAATGTTGACTATTATAAGCATTTACATCATTATCTGTACACACAGTTCATTTTCACTAGCTTCATCTGCAGTACCTAGTGAATAATCCGCATGACTTGAGAAAGGATGAGCCATACCTGACTCCTGCTGAGGGGGTTTCTCCTTCTTGCTCACGTTGGTGTTGGCGTGAGATCTCTTGCGAATCATAGACATGAGAGACCTTTGGGGAAAATGAAACTGCAGGTTGTCATTCTGTCCTGTATTACACACCGTTAGAATGAACTTGAACACGACACACAAACAGCTTGCTTATACCTGATTATACAGCTACTTACAAAAGATTCATTTAACAGTTCCTGAATGCAGATGTGTGTACTGAATTACCCCCCACTAATGCCTCCCATCAAAATGCACCACAGAAATTTATTTCTTTTTAACAGACATTAGGCACAAATCAAAACACTCCAAGATTTGAATATTAAAAGACAGTGTCTCATTGTGACACATGACAAATTGAAGCTGCTCCGGCATAATAAAAGGAAGGAAGAGCTATGGATATTGAAGTGAAGTACTGTTCTCCAGAGGACACTTAAATATGGTGATCAGTATCTCCTCACCAACTCCAAGTTTGTAATTTTCTTACAGTGTCAAATAATTATCCCTTCAATACAGTCAAAACGTAAAAGTCCAGGCAAGGAAATAAGTCATCTTAAAGCCCAAGTATAAGCTCCTACAGGCACTTGATGTGTCCGTGGAGCCTGTCACTCCCTAATGAATATTGCTCCTTACGGAGTGGAGTCACCTCCCTGATATAAAGGGTCAAAACTCTGTCACAGAAAAAAGCAGCATCCAGTGCCGAGGCTCTGAAACCACCCCTACGCACGTAAACTTCACAGCGCCTGAAGGAAATATTCTGATCTAGCTACTACAGGCCTTAAAATGAATACTGTTATCTATTCCAAATAATAAAGGGCAGGGCACAAACTTAAACAAACCCCCCCACAACACCCTCACACGTTTAATTCATGCTACACGCCAGTGAGAAAGAAGCAAGCCAGCCAGATGAGTTTAACAGACATAAAAGGAGCAAAAGACCAAACACAATTGTTCAGAACATTTTAAGTTTAGGTTTCCAAAAAGAAAGCAAGATGCATAAAGGGATGAATTCTCCCCGCTAATCATCTCTATTCATATATTTAACACAGCAGTTAACAACACTCCTGTATGGAATTTTTATTACAGAAGGTTAGAAAGTGTCATGAAAGTCCATTTATTTTTAAAACCAAGCAGTCAACATGATGATTAGCTGAGTTCCTAAAATTAACTAAGCACACTTTAGGGCTTAGTTAATTACTTTGGGTCTAACGCCTGATACATCATATATTGTTCAGCGTCTTTTACAGTCCTTTGCAAAAATCATGCATAATTTTGATAATTTTGCCCGAGACTGCTTGATGATGGGGTGGTGATTTTTTTGTTGGGGTTTTTTTTTTTTTATTATTTTTTCTTTTTAAGTTATGAAATCAGTTGTGGGAACTCAACAGAGTCTGCATTTTCATCACCAGTATCTGACAAGAAGGGACACACAGTAATCCAACACATCCTTTGGTTCAAAGGGGTTTTCTTGGCAGTAGATTCTGACAAGCACTTCACAAGCCTATAATTATAGCTATCAGGTGAATAGAAAAAAAATAGTCTCCCAAATTTAGAGGAGACAGGTATCCCTCCTCTTCCAAAGTCACAGTCCGGACAATTTGTCAGGCTTGGCAAGGCAGCCACTCTTCAAAATTGGTCAGGGTGTTAGTCTGCTGGCAGGTGGGGCACAGAGCGTGTCCTGCTCGTAAAGAGTCCAAGACAGATGGAGAAAGTCTTTTTTTTCCTTTAAAGACATTATTCCTGCCTGGATGCAAGCTCATGTAACGTCTTCTGCTTCAGCAAAGCATTAATGCTGTGACCCTCGATTTAAGCACTTACCGTATAGGGTTAGGAGGAGGGGGAGGAGGAAGAGGAGGAGGGGGCGGCGGTGGAGGAGGTGGTGCAGGATTTTCAGACTGCTGTATTCGTTTTTGAAGTTCATCAACTGCGCAAGAGCAATAGAACAAATTAGAGCGAGATTTTGGTTCCTCATGTCTACCCTAAAATCCAACTCTGATGGTTTAAGCAAAAAAGCTACTAATTAACTAAAAAACAAACAAGACTAAATGACACAACTGCTAGGAAGTCCTATTTTTGGCAACGTTTTCTAGCAAGAACAATGACCTAGATGCACAGGATTCTCATTAAACCAGCTACCTCCAACCTGAGTTACTTTTGAAATGAAAATGACACTTTCCCTCACACAGGATTCTTCATAGAAGATGACAGAGCAGGGAAAAGTTGATCATATTCCTGCAACAGTCTATTTTAGAATGAACTAACATGAGATGAAAGAAATGAACATTTTCAGCTTCCAGACTTAATCTCTGTTTTGCTGATAGTCTGGGTTTTCCCCATAAAAATGGTCAAAAATGGGCGGTGGGCAGAATGGATTCTTCCTCTCCTGTTTTCGTGTCAGATCTAAAATGTGGAAATTACTTTCCTGCACTTGAAATGTTGTCAAATGCAATTAACTGGGGAAGGGCAGAAACAGAATAAAAAAAGTCTTAAATGTCTAAATTACAAAAATTCTTAGCAATTGTTCTGAATACAGTAAGAATTATGGCAGAAGTACAGAATACGATTTCCAAAGTGGATATGCTTCTTTGTTCTCATAATGATGGATTCAAATTAAAATTACGATCTTTAACATTTACTTTTTAAATTTAAAAAGGAAAAAAAAAAAAAATCAACTGAGTGACTTTAAATTACAGGTACAATCTTTACGCGGACAAATTCCTTCTGAAGCACGTATTCAGGTTATGTTTTGGAAAAGCGTGGCTATACGTGGAGTCTTACGTAAGGATGGGGCCTTTGGTGTCCTCTGATGGGGGCTCAAATGCTTCCCTGACCATACTTAGAACTAGCACCTGCTTAGGCCAAGAGCTGAACAAGGACTGGAAGCAAAGGCACATGCAAATACTTCACCAGCAACAGCCCCACATTCCCTATAGCGAGGCCACGCACGCCAGGGGCCCTTTTTAAAAGCAATTTTAAATCAAGAGCATTAGGTCAGAAATTTCCTCATTCAACAGATGGGATGATGCAGACAAGCCAGGCACCATCCTGAGAGCAACAGTTGCTCCCTCTGAAATATTCTGTGAATCTTTCCTGTCTGTATTCTTCAGGTGTTTGTTAGTTTAAATCTTAAGAGAAAGACACACACTAGCTAGCAAGACTGTTTCCTTCCTCTCAGTCACTTGATGTGAAACAAAATATTTGACTGAAGTACAGAGATTTAGACGCAAAATTCTCATGGATATGAGTCACAAAAGCCCACTGGATTTGTTTGGCTAACTCCCTTCGTAGGGCTCTGAAGGCAGGACTTACCTTTTTAGTATCCGTTTAATAAAAACAAACAAAAAACCAAACAACCCACACATCCTCTCACATCAGCAGAAACTGTTTTCTCACATGTCAACATGAAGGGCTAAATCATGTCTCTATTTTCACTGGTGTCTCCTACTGCAAGACTATTAAAGGGTTGGGTAGCTGGATAATTATGGGATGTTTTTGTACAATTCGTACAATGCAGACTCCACAGTCTGATAAATCACTGTCCACCTTCGCAAAACCAAACAAAAACAAAAAAAAAAGAGAGCCGAGTTATCCCATTTTATTTATTTCTAAAACTAGGTAAGAAGACACCTTTTGACTGAATACGAAGGATCGTGTCTTTCACTCAGAAACCCACTCACGTGTATATATCCATCTGTAAGACTCAGGGCAATTTAACAACAGCATTTTTATACCTTACAGAAGTTTTACAAGGTTATTCTTTCACACACATTCTGGACATGACTGTTCTGCGGTTGAAGGCAGTTGCTGTCCTTTGTCTTGTGAAGCACAGGTCTGGATCTTGGCTACACAAAAACTGTTGCTTTTGAGGTCTCCAACGTAACACATATAATTCTATTAGACGTGCACCGCTCACCCCCCACACTGCACCTCTAAAATGAAAATTATTACGTTATTTTACCTGAATGCTTTAGGTCTCTTGCTTTTTCTTCTGCGTTCTGACACTTAAGCTCTAGTTCCTTTTTATCTTCTTCCAAAAGTTCTAGCTGCTGTTTAAGGCGACTAATCTCCTTATGCAGCGCTTGATTCTCTAGCTGCTCTTCCAATTCTTTGATCTGCAGTTGGAAAACAATAATATTCATTACAATAAAAGCTATTTTCCGTCCTTCCTTTTGACAAATAACCCATTAGGGACAGTTATTCCTGAAAACTTGATGTTATAGTATGGCAGTGAAGTACAAGTCCCAGAAAGAGGACATTTTTGAATGAGAGCTGGACAGATTTTTCTGAGATATGTCAGAATTTTCTGTTATGATCCTCATTTGTTTTATCTCTTCTTCAGAATGCGTCTTCAGCTCCAAAGTACTTAAGCTAGACAATGTTCCCTTTTTCTTTTTACAGAGTTTTTTAATTAGAACTTAATTTCAGAACATTTCTTCATTTGAAGCACGAGAACATTGACATTTTAGTTCTCTTCCTGACTGCTTCCACTGGCAGGTTGGTTATTTAAACTCCCTTGTCTCAACTCATGCAGATGCCAGTGGATAAATTACGGAATATCAGGTGTAGAGGCAGCCTTCAGGTGCAAAGTAGCAATCACTTCCCAACTCCCTAAATATATACATTTGGCTCTAGACTTCAAGGAGCCAAAGCTGTAGAGGTTTTCTATGAACTGGAAATTATTCTTCCAAAATACTCATTCAGAAGCATGTGAGATTACGCAGAGTCTTAGTGTTGCTTAGCACAGGAACTGCCTACCTATTCCTAGCATTACTCTACTACCAGAGTTCTAAGAACAGGCCCCGCAGCTAACAGAAAATTCCTCCCCCCCCCCAGATACCCTTTTTATTACTCAACGTCCAAAATATTCTCCTGTCATCTCTTCTTCACTTCATGGAACTTGACTTAATGCTTGTAATTGCACTTTACGGCATCCAGAATAAAATATGTAACTAAACCAGAGCCTTCAGAGTGAAAAACCTTCAGGTTTTGTACTTCTGTCTTACAGTGACCCAGAATAAGGGAATCACAATCTTCTCTGAAGTACAGTTTCTGGATTGTGAACTCTTACGGGGGACAAGATCTCAAATACTTCTGAACATAACAAATACACGAGCCTCCTTAAATTCAGGAGGCTTTCAAATACTTCTGCATGAGATGAAAAGTAATCCTGTTTTACCTTTTGTTGGTGTTGAAGCCTCTCTTCTTCTAAGGTATGGGTTAGCTTAGCGTTGTCATCCAAAGCCTTTAAAAGCTGTTGATCAGGAGCAGAATTTTGCAGAAGCAACTGACTTTGCCTTTTCATCTTGTTTTGTTCAATAAACATCTGCCAAAACAAAACACCCCCCCAGCAAAAACAATAGTTAAGCACAGTCTAATGCTATCCTGGGAAATACGGCAATTGGAAAGAAAACAAAAAACCTGACATTGTGTTAATCTGGTAGATGTAGAGAGAAAGAGGGCGACAAGGAAGGGGAAAGGAAGTTCAAGAGCAAAATTGCAAGAGCTGAGCTCACACTGAAAGGAACCAGGTGTTTGCTGAGAGAACCTCCCACTGCTACACCTCAATGACCCACACATTGGCAGTGTTCAGAATTTAAATGCATCTCTGAATTTTGTTTCCTGGAAATAGGAACAAATGTGATCCCTATTCTCAGAGCTCTGGAGAGATTAAAAGAACTCTGGGTGGAGGAAAAAACATCTATGAATTCACAAGCTATCTCCTCAAAGGCATCTGCAAGCCTTGGCAAAAAGCCCACTTATTTGAGGGTTACCTGGATATGCAAATGTGGAGTGTCTTTGGGAAATGAATTTCAGTCCGTGTTTGTATAATCGGTGTATGCATTTGCCCCAGGAAAAGTCATTTCAGGGCGATTTCAGCCTTTTACTTCTGATGGTTGCATTTTTTCCTCTTCCCCAGTTTTATTTTTGATACACTGGTGGGGGTGCAGTGGGGAATCAAACGGTCTAGAGACATGACATTGATAAAAACATCACACGTTTCTCTTGGCTGCACCTCAGAGATGCAGAGGCTGCCAGCACACGCAGTTTCCACAAGAGAGATCTGCTCCTTTCAAACTGTTTAAGAACTTGGGGAGAAAAAAAAAAAAGCTTGCTTCCTGCCAAAAAAGATTCCTAGTGAATTTGTTCTGCATCTTGCCATCTCTTTCAGGTAGAAGGTTGTCCCCCCAGGTAACAAGGGTTTCCACTCTTGACAAACTCAGCTGTGCCTACTCTTACAGCAGAAATAGGGATCGGGTCAGGCTGAGCTTCCAGGTGAGTGTGCGCGGGTCAGCAGAGCGTGCCACTTGTGGCGGGAAAACAGAGAACAGCCTGAGAACACAGACACTCCCTCAGAGTGTAAAACACTGTTGTACAGCTCAGCAAAAGCAAGAAGATATTTTAAGAATAAAGTATTAGAAATACAAAAGTTCCAGGAGATCTTTTCAGGTTCCTATACTATTTATTCACAAACCGAAATTAAAGATACAACATATGGCTTCATCCCATCCAGTGCTACTGCAATGCTCCATGATTATTATTTTATTTTTTTTAAATATGATTGAATTTTAAAGAACCAGCAGCTGATGCAGATTTGTGGCAAGCATTCCATCCCACTTCAGCTGAGTCTTCTTAGCAAGTGACTCTCTCTCTGCTGTACATCGAGACGGAGAAGCCTACTGACCGCGCTGACCTTTTCACTCACCACGCAGCCTGCTTGACCCTGCGTGCCAAGAAGAGTCAAGTGACGCGGCCTTAATACTAATAAAACCTACAATGAACACTTCATTGGGCAAAGCTGTGCCATGGGGGTAGGCAATAAAGGACTGGAAGTATTCGATGAAGAGGAAACAATGAATACAGGCTCTAGGACTATACTTAGTTATAAAAAAAAAAGGAAAACAAGTTTACGGCAATACACAGGGTACTGTGGCATGGCGCAAATGTGCACTGGACATCAGCTCCCGGTCCCAAAATTCTGGTAGTCAAACCAATTATGCCTGCATTACCTTACACTAGTAGGGCTGTGGCAAAAACAATTCAAAGGCCAGAGAAGTTCAGAATCAAAGCTCCCCACCCGTAAAGGTTTGCCTTTATATCACAACCCATCTACTTGGCTAACATTTTATCTTCTTAAAAGAAACAGCATCTTTGAAACATTATACTTTAGAAAGGCCTCTAAATCGCTGCTAAAGAACTCAGTGCTGTCTCAAAAGCCTCCTGCTTTCCCGTTAAGTCAGTCGGAAGTTATTTAACCCTGACAGAAAACATCTCTCCAGAAGACACCTTTAGCAAACATCGCAGTTTACCTACTGTGTACTTTCAAAGCAAAGTGAAAACTTGGGTTTCGTTTTTTTGGAATTTGAAAAGTATTTTGAGGTGATAATTCCAGGGTTTTGTTTGCTGAGTTTCTGCCACTAAAACCAACAGAACAGAGTTGTTCCAGCTTGAGGGAGCAGAAAGCTTGAGCAGATACTTCACCAAATGTAGAAAATTCATATTCACTTTGTTTCATGCTCCTCTGCAACAAAATGAAAAAAAAAATCCTCTTGAAGAATTGTGTGAAAACCTTTTCATTCAGAAGCTTTCACATGAAGTCCTGCATTTTCAATTAGTTTTATAAATTCATTTCATGACATTGCAAATATGTTCCTGCTTACAATAGATGCAAAATGTATTTCTCCACCACAAAAAAAAAAAAAATTGTTGCTTATAACTTAATGCTGCAACCAGATACAGGGGAATCAATTTCTCACGGGGAGTCCCATCCGTTTCAGAAGTTACTTACACACACGTCCTTGAAGTATCAGCATATTCTAAACGGGGGGAACAAAACTAGACAAGATGGTCATAACAGATAAAGCAGGAAGAGAGCTGGTGATGAAGTGATTGCAAGTCTTTAAGAGGTTGCTCCGTGTGTTTGACATGGGACAAAAAAAGACCGTTAGAAATTAATTCTAATTTAAAACAATCAAGTCCTGCTGCAGCAGGGCAGAAATCTGACTGCCTGCACAAGCCTGAATATTAATTAAAGTGACTGCTGAAAGGACAAAACAGCTACTAACAGGATTATTTAGACTAGGTGGAATTTAACCAATTGATGGATTAGTTCCGACTTTGCCACCTGCTAGACAATTATCTGCAGAGTATCCCAATCAATGCTAGAAACTTAAGTCGACGCTGGAAGAATCTACTGAAACCGCGACTGCAACTAAAGGCAGATGACAAAGGACCACAGTTTGCTTACATTTACCATTTTCATTTACAAAATCTCCAAGTGTTGTGCAAACCAGCTACCTCTATTTCCCTCGTGAATTTACAAACAGAAGCTCTGAAGTGCAGGAAATATGGGATTTAGCCACTTTCCACTGCCCCAGAATTGGGGAGGGGGAAAGAGTAGGGAGTGAAATCCTGAAAATAACAGAAGTTTTTTTCCTTGACCCTAATGGGGCCACACCTCATTCTCAGACCGCTGCTCTAACCATTACCCTACAGAGCGTTTGCTGCAGCTGTTTTCTGTTTACACCAGAGCTGAAAAAGGAATTCTTCCTCATTAAAAAAGTTAGAAAGCAACTCTGTTAGTGTCAAGTCCCTGGGAACTTCGATCCTCGTTCAAGTAGCATTCGGGGTCTAACTGGATGCTTTCCAACTAACTCCTCGCCCAGGAGCAAAATGAGGCCAAAGGAAATGCTTTAATATCCGTATGTTGCTACATTTCCATCTACACATCATTTGGGTACTCACTCCGTGGAATAACTTTTTTGTCTTGGCTACAGTTTGAAGGGAGAAGAATGTCTCAATACGGCAGCACTCCTATAATAAGTTAATCATTGATTGCATAAAGTAAAATAAAAATCAGTGGCAAACAGTACCCGCTATGAATAGAATAACAAAAGGTACGTAGCAAGGCAGAGTCTGATTTCAGCCCTTGTCAGCACCACTCCATCCCCTGCACATCCGAGGGAGAAATCAGTAAGTCATCCCCATGGAGCCGGAACCCACTCATTTACATTTATTATAGTTTACAGGAGTCTTTTGCATTATGTGTGGATTTTAGTTCAATGGCTAATCAGGAAAAAAATATATATATACTCAAACTTTGCAACTGCTTAGCTGTACTGTATTATTAAGGACACCTGGGCTCGTGAGCTTCACTGCATGTAAATATTACAGCAGGAAACAATGGCTAGTGGAGTTTTTTGATAGAAGAGTTGAGAAACAGATGTATCTTATTAAAACACATTAAGAAACACACGGTTTGGACACTGACCTAGAAATGCTCTCTCTATACTCAGGCTCAATGCTGCACATCAGGCGATGATATCAGCCTCGTATGAGTTATAAATCCCTTGTGGTTTAGTGGGTTCATAGGTGTCTGAAGTGCTACTCAGGAAAAAAGCTACAACAAATAAATGCGTTCTGCAGTTAGGACACAATCTAGAAAAAATTGTGTGCTGAAGTAAGTGCATGTGGCTTTACTATGATCTGAAAATTTTTTATCCAGTGCATGTGTTCTTCCTGGCCTGGGAACTGCTTCTACGGAAAGCGACCGTCCCACGATGTCAGACAGAACGAGAAGATGACCCAAATGGCTAATATCAAGGGCATGGAGGGCACAGGACAAGACTCTAACAAAAAAAACCCAAAACAAGTAGGACCTATGGAACGTATGAAGTACGGAAACCAGAGCGATGCATTTCTGGCAATGTGCTGTGACCTTCCTAGACTTCCTCCTTCAGAGGAGCCAAAGACTAACCTGAGTTGGATTTTCAAACTGCCACAAAAAACCAAGCAACATTATCACAAAAAAGGACACATGCACAGTAATGGGCAGACAACAGTCACTCCTCTCTCTAGATGATTCATAATATTTTATGGTTAATAGTTTTTATTAAGACCTGCATCAATTTTAGACCAATAAAGATGCAACACAGTTGCTTTAGTTATTTGGTCAACTGCCAGGCAACTTCTGTAGGGACTATTTCTGAAGAGCTACAAGAGGTAGCATCAGTAAGTTTTGTGGCTCAAAAGAAGAGGTCTAATTCACCCACAATGGGGGAACTGGAGTAGATGAGTTAACCTATTTCTTGTCCATCACTTGCTTCTCACCACAGAGGTGCTTGGAGCTTGTATTCTGAGTGTGAGAAAACTGAGTCCCCATCAGCATTCCGACTTCCTTAAAAACCACAGTATTATTTATTTTACCAACCTCTTCTGTACAAAAGCGTTTGTCAAACTACAGCGCTCATTCTTCACTTATGAGGCATAACTGCCCATGCTCAAAATAAAGGGGAGAAAAAAAATAATCTCTATTGTCACTTATTTCTTCATTTCCTGCAGTTAGCGATTTTCTTTTTGCCATGGTAGAAGTATAGTGATACATTCTATAACGCTCACATTTTTACAGCATTTAGACACCATCTAATATATTCAGAAATAGATCATATACCACATGAAAAAAGAGGAAACCTCTTCACTTTTTTCCCCCCAATAGATTAATTGCCTGAACAAAAAAAAAGATGGGGAAAAAAAAAAAAAGAAAGAGATAGAGACCAAAGAGATGGTTTCCTAGAGCATACATCTGTTACCATTTCACAAGCCTGTTCTTGGGAAAAAGCTTGATGAAACGTATTACCGTTACATCATGCTTCAAAAGTGGTAACATTCAAGCTCAGGAGAATTCAAGTACTAACCACTTATCATGTCTTTTTAATTATTATTTCCAGTTCAGTCAGCTGGACTGCAAATTAATTATCTTCAGATACTAGTTGCTGTTGAACTATCTTTGGTAATGCACAGAGTGTGGTAATTGTAAGCCCAGAGCTGCTCCATGGGGGCTGGTTTTGCAGAATCCACTCACAGATGTAGCACGTTAATGCAAAAGTCCTCACAAATTAACCCAAAAGGTCACAAATGAATCTCAGGAAGCGTTCTTTGGGAGCTCATGTCATCGAGATAACCAAATCCATTGCACGCAACCTCATGAGTAGTGCAGACATCTGTTAAGAATGACAATAATTTTTCCTAAGTCTTACAAAATGATAGCCACCTTTTACCTTTCAATAAGGGAAGCTTCATTCCCAGATTAAGTGGTGTCAGCTGTGCGCCGGCCCAGGTATGGGATGGAGGCATTTTGAGGTTAACAAGTTAAATGCAAACATGTTGTTGTGTAATAGTTACTTAGAAACACAGACATAGGTATATAGTATGCTGTTTAAATGCATTGGTAAGTATTGAGAATTGGAGGAAAAGTCAAGGAAAAGATGAACAATGCACATTACAGATTCACGTTATTTTTTGAATCCATCTGGATCACAGTTGCTTTGAACGCAGCCTTTCAATCTCTCAAACCATGAACTACTTTACAGACAACCATAAACACTCGGGAAACCCTTCATTTTTTCCCCAGTTGTGTGTTTTGAGAAAAAGCCTAGGCTAGCCTCAAAAGTGAGAGGAAACCCAACACACCTGCTTAGCAGTTTGACACCTCATTTCTATTTATCCAAGACAAAGAGGATAGAAAAAAACAGCTCAGTGCTAACTTTGAGCGCACACTGCCTCTCCTCCGGGAGGCTTCCAGAGTAACTTTAGGTGCAGGGGTTGTCCCCATGCCAGCACCCACGACAGTAATATACTGTTCACTTTACAAAATATTGTTGCAAGGCAGGATGTATGCTTAATAAACCATTTATGCCAGTTTATTTTGTTAAACTCCTGGGATTTTTACATTGCTAAGACTTCCAATTTACTTCTCTGACTGTGTTCCTCCCCTTTTGGCTTGCTTTGGCTGTATGTATTTTATTTTGCTCATCTCTGTGGAAGAGTGCTTTTCAGGGCTAGCCTCTATATTCTTGCGATGGCCTTCAAGATACTCTCTGCCTTCCTTTGTTTTCTGATAAACGGCTCCACAAAGAGCTGAGAGATCTTAAAGTGTCTCTTAAAACATGACACTAGAATTCTGGTTAAGCTTGCCAAGATTCCTGTGTTAACAACCCTGTTTTATTCAGGTAGGTACAGATTCTTCCATGCCCCCACCCCTTACACACTCTATTTACTTAGTTCTTTTATGCAGATTCCTGTACCTTTCACAATGGATTGTGACTCATTTCAAACCCTCTTTCTTTTTCCTTCCCCCTCTCCACACCATGGCTGACAATATTTACTCAGTTTCTTTAGAACCTCTAAAGAGCATGAATTCTAATGTTTGAAGTTGGATCATTTTTGATTAATTAAATATATATTATGGTGGTGCCAGCAGCATGACTATAATTAAAGCTGTATTGGATTATTTTTTTTTTTAATCAAAAGCTCTGATTTTCAAGTGTTCGCTCACTCCTATATGTGCTTGCGCCCTCCTCCCTCTCTCGCTCCTTGTCTTTCCTTTCGCCCCCATCTGCGTTCGCTTCTGCACACACGCTCACCCGCCCCATTATCTCTCACACCTGCACTCCCAATTGCTCACGTTCTGTGGCAAATCCTCCTGGCTTGGCAGCAGGGCAGGACGCAACGGGCATCACTTCGAACAGCAGCTCTCGCCAGCCGCTCCTCTGGTCTCCTCCCATCGCAGACATAAGCCAACCCCAGGAGGGAAAAGCTAGAAGATGAAGCCACGCTATGGAGAAAGGGGTTCATCGGAACACATGGGCCAACTCTCCCCCACTCAAGGCAAGCTTTGGATACCTCAGCCCCTTTGAAAGGCAGCGTGCCCACCACCAAACCAGCCCTCCACAGGCAGCAAGTCTGTATTTCAGTGAGCTAAAACACACATCTAGGCTGTTTGAGATGTCACAAACAGTAACATGAAACACAAAAATATGCTGTTCTGAAGTCTACGCCGTGGTGCTGTGGTGACGCTCCATTACTCGGAGCCTATTTCCTTTCTCAAAGCGCTCCAGAGGAGTCAAGCACAACACACTGAACGTGCAGCATTGCCTTTACTCAAAGCTATTCCTTCTCTCAACGCTGCACAGCTTATCGCAACCAACTTCTGCAAAACTCAAGCAAAAATCTAGCAAGATTTTTTGTTTTTTTTTCAAGAAACGTTATATAGGGACAGAGGAAACTTGTGGCCGATGAAAGAAAGCAGAAAATCCTTGCACATCCCTGGCACAATACAAACAGCTCCTGTAAGCACATCCTAGAAACCTCAGCTCTCAAAACACAGCTGTGACCTTCTGGCATGATCCATGCGAGAGGACGCCCAAACAACCTCACCCCAGCACAAAGCTTTGCTGCTGTCGATGCAGCCATGGGCCAGAGCCTGTCCCTCTAATGTCTCCGGACACTAAGGGGACACCATCAATGCAAAACCAGGCCGATGATGGAATTTTAAAGTAATTTGGAACGCTACTAGCTCCCCAAACACAACTGTGCAATGCCTTTGTTGCCAAATGCTCCTGTATTTTAAAAAAAACTTTCCAAAAATCTTTCTGACTACCACGATACCATAGGAAGAGAGTAGGTACACAACGGGAATTCTAGCGCAGGCCTGAAGTTCAGTGCTGTAATGACTCAGTTTTGGATGGGAGAATGTCATGAAATGAAAAGCCTCAACGGAAGAGGTATGCTGTCAATCTGCAACAACAGGGGCCCACGTTTTCGGAAGAGATAATAACTAGATAATGCCAAAAATCAAG
The DNA here is from genome assembly GCF_964199755.1 of Larus michahellis. NCBI lineage: Eukaryota > Metazoa > Chordata > Aves > Charadriiformes > Laridae > Larus > Larus michahellis. The sequence goes on from NC_133901.1 coordinate 65,765,650, forward strand.
GAGCACTCATTTGCAAATAATCAGCATTTTTTTGGCATTTTCCTTAAGAGCTTGCTTGTCGTTTTGTTATTCAAATACAAAAAGTACTTTAAATGTCACCTTTCAAAATGTATAGGTGTCTGAATAGTACAGTTATGGATCTAAGAGAAGCAACATTCTGGGCCCAGAGTATCAGATTATACTCTTTTATGAGCTGAAAACCAGTTTAACTGCACATTTATATATTACTCATTTCTGAGAGATGTAAGACATTTATGTACAATCTTCTGTTGTCAGTTAATGAACAGAAGCACATAATTGTTCTGTACTTCAGAAGATAAAGCAAAGCAACAGGAGGAGCTGCAAGACACACACTGTAATAATGCATGGTAAATGAACATGCTCAACATTCTCAGAAACTTTTCTTAAAATAACAGCGCTGCAGATATTACAGTCAACAAACACCGCTAATGAAACAATAATGCCTGTGCAATCTCAAGAGGTTTAAAAAAATTGTGTTAGAAAAATAGTTATCATAAAAGCATAGATAATGAACAAATACAGGTTTCCTAAAATTTAAAAATAGTTGCAAGAAGGTAATATTTTATAGCACAGACTGGTAACAGTCTTGAAAATATCCAAATGAATACTTAATAAGCACAAGCAATATGTTGTTTAACAACTTTTGGTCACTAATAAATGTCTCTATCTTCAATAAATTTGAATGGAATTTGCAGATCTCATTTTTATTACTGAAAAACCACAGTGAGCCTTTGATCAAATGTAAATGGCCAAGTGGCACTGAAGGCACGGCAAAGGGAGGCGTCCAGTTCTGCTCAGCATCTCACCAAGCTCTGTAAAAGCGGAGTTTGGAAGAGGCTGCATGTGCAGTCTCTTTGATTTCAGAAATCACTCTGCTTGAGTGACTTGTCTCCCACATCTCGACTCTAACAGCCTCCTGAAACGTCCATCTCTATACCTAAAATTTGGAAGTTAACAGAACATTTTAATAATTTTCATTTCTATCATTTCTTATTCCCTTTGTGGGGGGGAAATGTGTCAGCTACTTTAGCTACGCCTAAAGTACAGTTAATTTTTCAACATGTGGCAAGAGACAGGCAACAACAGGTAGGAGACTGCAAGTATGTATATATACACAAGGTACATAAATTTACATTGACTTCAATCACAAGGTGACTCATCAAACGACTGAAGCTTCAGTAGTGGAACTGATAAAGCAGTAGTTCATCAAAAACTAGGTTATACCATATACCTGTATGAATGAAACAGGATCTGCCAAAGCTTAATACGCTTGAATTTGCAAATACCTTTCCCCTTTAGCACGAGCACCCAACCCTGTTACCAAACGCAAATTTTCCTATTAACAGAAAGAGAACTTGATCTGTACCTAGAAGTTACTAGGGTTCTGCAAGTTAGCTCCTTCAGTGGGTTTTCCAAAGGGTCAACGGAGTGACCTTGCAAAGGAAAGAACAGGAAAGAGTGGCAAAAGGTGGAATGAGGAGAAAGGGAACCAGTACCCTTGGCCCGGGTGCCCTGAAGTTCTCCTGCCTTTGTACACAGCACAGAGAGAGCGCTCTCGGGCACGAGAGAGCGAGTGCAAGCAACATTGAGATCAACTTCCTCACCCCTAGCTTCCAGATTTTCAAAGTTGTTTACAGTTTAATCTCAAACCTCACAAAATTCATTCCGTTTAAAACATTGCTATATGATTCTGTTCATATCCAAAACACTCAAATACCCATCAAAAACCCACAAGAATAAAAGAACACAGTAAGCCTATTCACTGTTTTCTATACAGGTTCAAAACGCATATATGCTCTTGCTTACAATCACTGACTGAACGCAGTTAGATGTACAGGAGTTACCAAATACATTATTTAACTTTTTAAGAGAGAAAAACAGCAGCAGCAAAGACAAAAAGCAAAAGAGCCCTCTATTCTGACAAAGCTGACTTCCTGAAGGCTAAATACCTGCTTGCTGGCAGCCATGATTTTAAAATCTAAAATCCACTTCATATCAGATGTTTCCCTTATTTCAGTACTGGTGAATCATGTAGGTTTTATATATAATGGGTTTCTTTAAATCCGAGCTCCCTGAAAAGTGATTACTTAGGAAGCCCAACCATTAATAAAGAAAATATTGATGCATGGCTGTGCAGAGCTCTCAAAATCCAGAGTGCAACCAGAAAAAGCACTTAAGTGGAAAGAAAACATAAAACAAACTCCGGATTTTATAGGGCTGCAGTCTATCAAGAGAATGAGAGAGTTTGTCAGCATTTTCTAAGGCAACAACCAGCCATTGCATAATGCTACCCAGTAATTCATTTTCCTCTTTGGGAGTTAATACCTTTTCCAGAACACAGAAACAGGTTTTTTTCAGCCTGAATGCTCCCTGCACTAGGTTAATCAAAAGGCATATGTTAAACAGCAGCTAAACTTGCACAATCCTCAATATTGTATTTTGCAACATTTTTTTTCGTGAGTTCACATATTTTTTCAGGAAAAACACAGGGCTTCAAATTGTATCACTAGAAAGGTAGCTAATCCTTCCCAGACACAACCACTGCATATACCACACTGAAATGTTGTGGCTGACTAAGCCCATTACAAATTTAAAACCTCGCTTTAAAAGGGGAAAGAGGTAAGACTGCGTGGATAATTCTGAAGTGCTTTACAAATGCTGTTGAAATAGTAAACCCATTTTACGGATGAAATACAGATGTTAGCTAAGTCGTATATGGACATTCAAAGACATCTTTTGTACGAGAGCTGGGAATTGAAATCAAGTCATCTACGCTGGCAGGTTTTTGCCCAGTTGCAATGAGTTCTTTTTACAAGATCCCTTTTTCTTGACTACTCACCTCTTGTGCAAATGACTCTGCTTTCTTCCGCAGGTTCTTTTCCAGTTCAAAGTTTACGTGAAGCTCTTCATATTCCTCAACTGCCAGCACAGACACTGTTCATATGAATAAAACAAGATCAGAAGGAAAAGTGGAATGGATCAAAATAAGATGAAAGTACTGCTTGATTTACCCAGATAAGCTGTTATTCCCCAGCACCATGAATCCCTGAATGAAGGTATAACTTAGTTTTACATTTCTGTGTACAGTCCCCTTTGCAATTTTTGTCCTGTTTGCTCTAAACCTCACAATATAGAGATGCACAATTACTTATTTTCTGAACAGTGTAGTACTCCTCTCCCCTAGACTCAAAACTCCAGTAACGCGTGTAGCACAGGCCGTATTTCACCTCTTTGGATGTGAGCAATCAAAGCCTCAAGAGAGCCTTGTTGAACCTATCAAAGATTACTATGCTATTCTGGAGGCATCTGTATTTGCCTGCCTGGTTTGAGTGAGGTTTGATGGGTGCCTTCACAACAGAGATTTAAAGAAAAAAGCAGTTGCTTTTTGTGTTGCCTGTATTTAAACTGTGCTCACAAAAGCAAGGCTAAAGCTAACTGTGCTTCCCCAAAATATTCTGAACCGGCCTCAATCCAGGACAACAAGGATCATTTGTAAGTACTCAAGCATCATTTATGCTTAACATGTCTCAGTGACCACTGGAATAAGCTTTAGCTCTAACTGGCTGAAGACTAGTTTGCAGGATGATCATGTTGGATTTCTAACACTGTCCTACATAAGTTCTGTGCTTCTTTGGAGACGAGCATACCAGTTTTTAAAGCTACATACAGTAAGTGGTAGTTCAGAGTGTGGGATACACATTCCAGACCACCTGACTCTCAAAATTACGTTAATTTGCAAAGACAAACCACAACAAAAAAAACCCCAAACAACCCACACACTTAGAAAGATTCAAGATAAATTCCCCAACTCTGACTGAAACATACTGATTACACAGCTCCAAGCCAGTGCCACACAGACACCGAATACAGCAGGTATTGAATAAATACTTTGGTACTCATTTCAAACATAGAAAAAAATCCTGTTTTATTTGCCTGTGCATCAGGACCTAACCTCATATAACACCTCCTTCCTGAAAAACAGGCAAACGTGAAACAAGGGGTTGTTCTTTTTTTGATTGTGCTTAGAAAAAAGAAAACATATCAGAAACATTTGATCTGCCACACTATCCCACCAAAACCTTCTTCAAGCCCGTCTGTCTAATCAACCTTTGCAAAGTTTGGTGTTTCGAGAGTCTTCAAGTACTGCCTGTCACAGACGCAAGCAATGCAGACACATGAAAGAGGTAAGAGATGAACACTTGGCGGAAGCTTACAGAATATACCCTACTATGCAAACCTCCTCTCCCTATGCTGACAGACAGCTGCAGCACTCGTAGAAGATGAGACACTGGCCCCCTGAACAGTAAAGGAAAAAGATAATCATTTCCCACTAGAACTTCATACATTTCTCTGTATTCAAAACTCAGCTCTTTCCTTGAAAACATGGACTATGCTGATTTTGGACTTTTTTCCAAAGAAAAAGAGAATATTATTAGCAGAAGGCCATGGCATGATTGGAGTCTTCACTACTCCAAAGATTGCACTTATCTTCTGTATTTTCACTACGTAGCTGTGGCTGTTTCCACAGGTCCTTCCGTGTGAAGGGGCAGCCCTGGCCATTCTCTTCACTGCCTAACAAACGTTTCAGAAGTCCTGGGAGACGTCTTAAGAGCTTTTTATTTATCCTCCCAGGTGAGCAAGTAAAACTTGCACAGGAACAACGTGAAGATAAATCAGAATAACGGTGAACGCGTCTGAAGACCTCCAGGATGTATTGTTAAGGTGCGGCTGAACAAATAACTAAATGCTTTTGGAAGGTAGAACAAGTAAGGTATCAAGACAGGCAGGCATTAGAGGCCAGGCCCATCGTCTTCCACTTCAGGAAAATATGAAACAGCCAAAGAGTCTTTTATCCAAACAATTTTTAATTTTACAAAGCTAAATCAGCAACAAGAGAAAAGGGCACAGTAATCCAAGGCACTAAAGTCTTTACCCTCCCCTCTGAACTACCTTTGGGTCAACTATTTCTCATGGGAAGCACTCACCTTCATTAAACAAAAGCTTTCCTTTTCTGAGCCCTGTCTTTGTAGACTTTCTCTGCTTTCCTTCCATAACTTGGAAATCCTGTTTATCTCATTCCCAGCACTCTTGCCTTTTTCTCATCATCCTCTGAACTTGCAAGTTGCTAAGTCTTTAGATATTCAAAATTATCAGCTGTGTCCCAACTAAAAGGAAGGCAATGTAATGATTTAGGAAAACTGGAGATTAAGGTTTGAACTCCATCTCTGAAGGACTGCCTTCCTGTCCCAGCTTGCCACTTATGCCACAGAGCAAAAAGTTTTTCTATTCTCACATTAAACCTGCTATTTACAGTGTCACATTTTCCTGGAGCAGAGACAATCTAGAATAGTCTGTGTGTTTATGCAGTGCCTGCAGCAATAAGGCCAAGTGTCAGATCTGGATCAAGTCACTGTTCTGTAACCTACTCTTTGTACTACAATATAAAAGCTCTGAAGCTTCTGCAAAGGATGTAGCAAAATGTTAGAGACCACCCACCTCTGTTACACTTCTCCAACAGTTTTTGCTGCTTATTAACTTCTGCTGTCAAAACAGCCTTTTCTTCTTTCACTTTATTCCCCTAGAAAAGCGTAAAGATCAAAAACAAGAGTATTTTCGTTAGTGGCGTAAGGCATATAGCAAGACATAAGGCAAGCAATATTTTGCTTTCAATAATTCTGTTTCTTAGGTTTGCCTTGATCTTAGGGTTTCCAGTGGGATGGAAAGCACTTTTACCCCAAATCACAGACCCCATAACAGATGGCATTAAAGGGTTATGAACTAATCCTTCACATGGGGCTCCCATGGCCCAGTTTGATGGCACGTACGAGTCACAGCTGCAAATATACATCTTTAGAACATTTCAGGATGAGGCACCATAGCACCTCGTTGATAAGTTACTAGCTTGCCCTTGACTGTTTGCATTTTAATATAGTCAGGCTGCTGTTTTAGTTTTTTTCCTGGGCTCTGTTTATTGTCCAAGAGCTGTCAGCTGTGTCTTTCTGAATGCAAGTGTTGCATAGACAGGAAGAGCCACTAAGTCCTGATTTGCATCAGTACATGGCTTATCCACTTTTCAAGCAGGAATGAAACTGTGCTGGCTCAAAAAGCCAATTTGCTGGTCTAATTACCATGACAGGGCACTGCCAATGGCTAAACTCAAGGATATGCTCAATGAAGTAGCACCAGTGATTAAACTGGACATTCTCCAGAAGTATTTCTTGCACATCACAGGTTTAAGGAAATAAAAAAAAAAAGCCCGCAGGCTGTGATGGGTGAGGGGTTGTCAGGAACTGGAGATGAGAGTTATAATTTGGGCATTAAAACAGATCATGAAAAGTCATGTGCCAGCAACAGCAGCAGACTGGACTCTGACGTAGAAGGCCTCTTCTAGGCATATGCCCTAAGTGGTCCATCATATGGGCAGGCTGGCAGGACTTGCGATTAGATAGTATTCAATTAACTTCACAACTGAGCGTTTTTAGCAAAATTAGATACAAAAAGTACTGACTACACACTAACGTGGTCTCGCCTTCCATGGTACAATACATACTTCTTCAATTACTTCTACAAGTTTGCACCTCAGGTTTTCCAGTTCAATGGCTAAGGTCTTCTTTTCCTCATGAACAGATATGATTTGATCTCGCAGCTCTACAGTTTGAGGAAGGAAATGAAAAATATATTTTATTCTCAGAAGAAAACAACAAAGTGAATGTCATAGCAATGCAAGTACAACCGAATATGAAACACCTTAACTGCATACAAAGCATCAGTTGTATTCAAGGTACATCCTCAATAATTTAGGGACTTTGCATAAGTGTCAAGTAACAGATCTATAACTGGGCCACAGTTTCAGATTTACTCTATTGAGGTAGGCTGCCTTGTTCAGCACTGCCGTCTTTATTTGCATTCTGAATGATTCATTCCCTGCCATAACGGGGCCAATCCTGCCACCACAGAGTATCCTCAGTCCTACTCAGGAGACTGTCACATCACAGAGACTCTGGTACGGAGGTAGCAGAAAGCAATTTTTGACAGGCGTCCTTTAGAACAAATTAATGCACTTCAATTCTTTTTGGATCATGAGTTCTTGTCACAAGGGAAATAAACAAAACAACAGGCAGTTAATACTTGGGAGGTTTTCACTGAAGAAATTGTCCTGAACAGCTGCCAATTTATAGTCTTTGTAACATTATGTGAACAGAGTCAGAATATAACCTTTACTGATGGAAGAGCTAATGCTTGTAATTTTCCCCTCAGAATTTTTGTTCCTTAATTATCAAAATATGAAATAAATTAAATTCACAATGGAATAAAACATTTGATTATAATCACTTCTTAACAGGAGATCAGTTTGCATACATAATATATCAAGGTTTAGGTTAACATAAAAACACCGCAAAAATATAAATTTATTGATATATATTAGCTTGCAGTAAGTGCTCTCATTCCCCACCTGCTTCCAGTATTTCATAGCACTGCTGTTCATTGAATACCAGCCACGAGTTGAGAAAATTGTCGCTAATCAATTGCAGATGATGATGACATGCTGGATGTCATTCTGTTTGGTCTCACAACCTGAAAAGGTTGATTCTACTCCAGCCCCCCCCCATCCCCAACTCAGGAGCCTCGGATTTATTTTCCTCCAAATTAAAGGCACACACATTCTAAAGTAAATAAACACACTTGTTTTCCCAGAAGATTCTTGAACCAAGTTGTCTGCTTTATGGATTTGTGCCTTCTAGTGAAATTAAGAGGAAAAAAAAGGTCTCACTGAAATTTCTGGTTGCTGGACTAGGTCAGGTCTAACAATATGTATAACAACCTCATACAGAGAAGAAAGCATATCCATATAACTAAATCTTTGTAAGTGTCCACAAGAAACGTTTCTTTTCAGATACAGGGTATGCACTAAACTGCTCGACTAATACAGTGTAGTTTTCAGTTCTCATTATATCCAAAAGGTCACCTAAAAAGAAAAAGAAAACCCAAAACCTACAAATGAATTTCAGGTACTGCTCTGAGACCGCTCTACACTTCGATTAGGAACTACAGCTTTACTATCACCTTTCCCGAACGTACGAGATAGCAAAAACAGAAAAGGTATCTGAGGGACAAAATTTTATCCCTTTAATAAATAAAAGATTTTAATCAAAGAGCCTCAGATTGTACTACCTTATTCGTATATCCTTACAGAAAAGTGGCGGGAGGGAAGGAATCATTCCAAGAACCTTTCAGTATTTTGTTGAATGGTAAGAAGGCTAAAAGGCTTCCAAGGTTTCCAACACAATGCCCAACTCCTTGGAATCATAAACATGCATATAAGAGCAGTTCTCACCTTGGGCAACACCAGAAAGCATTAAGGGGAGTTTTGAAAACACATCTTTCATTGCATATGGTCTTTCACTTAGCAGGTAAGCCAAGGTGTAACTTCAGGTTTTTCCCTGCAGATGAACGCCGTGCAGCTTGGCTTAGGCTAGGGACACAGCCCTAACGCTGCCTTCTGGTCCACCACAGAGATCTGATAAATCTCTCTGCTACCATACGCACGCACATGCTTCTCTCCAGGCACAGCAATGGAATATCTTCTCCTACAGCTAATGCGATGTCAATGCTTTTAAAAATACTCAGCACTTGTAAAAGTAAGGTCATTAACATTTAATGATAAGGCCAAAGAGAGGAGCAGAAGCCAGGAATTCTAAATCCTTTACAACACACCACATTTCGTTCTTTAATGACTTCTTCATCAAGACAGAAAGCATATGCATCAGAGCTGCTCTTCAAATGTTTCTCTCATTTGACCCTGCTACCCTCCTAACCACGTTCTCTGATCTGCAGCCAGAGTCTTTGCTCTCTTTAAATGTATCCTTGACATCCTTCTCTAATAAAAGACAGGAGGAATTCCAGATTTATTTCCGATTCAGATGGGTTGCATGGTGTGGATCACACCGCTCTCCTCTCTTCCCGCATCTATAGGATGGAAAACTGCTTATTATAGATGTGTACTATGACATCTTATTTCTTGGGTGGGATTTTTTTTTAAAGCATTTTTACAACACTCATTCTTTTTTCTCAGTGATACTCTGTGCCACTTCATTAAAGCTGCTGCATTCCAACAGAAAACAATTAACAAGGTCAGGCTGAAAGTTCAGGAAAGCTGCACTTACACATCATTTGTTATTGCAACTTACTATCAGAAAAAAGTGAAAGCTTTTTTTTTCCCCCAAAAGTGAACCACTTAATCTCTCTCTATCACCAAATGAAGAATGTATTTTTTTAATATTATGATATAACAACATACAGAATCACGGTGTCTTCATCACAGAGTTAGACAAGAAAGGAAGGCAGATTTTGGATTACAGAAATAAAAATTGCCTTTCAAAAAAGAACCAGAAATTTCTTAATAAAGCACAGATTTCTCTTACCAGTGTACTTCCGTGTTCCCAAGCTTTGCTGTTGTACCCAGTACAACAGCCCCTTTTTAAGTTGCTTCTTTGGGAATAGCTCTGGAATATGAATGGAGTTTGTGCACACAAAGGTACATAATGGAAATAGAAATGGAGAGTCCTGTCTTACAGGCTTTGAAATAGTGCCATTGCAGTTCAAGCAATGCCAAGGTGACCTTGTCCTTCTGCTTAACTTTTACTTTGTTAAGGATCTGAAGAAATATTTCTTTCAGTGCCTCAGTAACATTGAACTCTTAGCTGTGTAGATACCATTTTGCATCATAACTTACTTTGCAAGCTGTATATCCACCATATACATTACACAGTATCGCTACAAGCCTACCATGTTCTTACAGTCCTTCCTGGAAATCCTTTGATGACCCCTCTCAGAAGCATGGCTCGGAGCCAGATGGATCTCTGGTCCAAACCAATACTGCCATTCTTTAGACAACTTTTGCCTTGTACAGTGGTGTAGGCTCAGCAGCAACACTCACCTTTCATTTGCTGCTGACAATGCACGGAACTGCATGATCCAGAGTTCGCTTCTGTATCTGCGGATGAATCGTCCCCATCAATGTTAATCTCTTCAGTGATAATTTCTGGGCCCAGTTTTGCCATATAAAGCATACTAATTCTTTTCAAGGTCTTATTTTCTTTGTTCAGCTGAAAGTTGAGAAGCACAAACAGTAAGAAGCTAGTTAGTCTGTCTTTAAGCTGCTGTGCAAGGAAAAAAAAAAGTCAACTGTATTTTTTTTCCTCCCTTATCATTAAAAGATCTATCAAAGACGACAAAGCGACATTAGATTAAATGCTCCATTCAACATTAAAATGGTCTGAAGATGGGAAGCTTGTCCTCTTTCTCCTCTGAGGAGGCTTGAATTCAACATGATGCTTCATCCATGCCCTTCTTTCCTTGCTCGTAATTCTGACTAATACATACCCTGTGTAGGATCAAATCAAATCAAATCAACTATCAAGTTTACTTAATGCTACACATTCTTTGTGATAGCTGCTTCAGCTCCTTACCCTTAAGCATGTACCAGCACCAACAGGAGCCCTCACTGAATGACCTGAAGAAGGGCCTGTGCTCCTGAAAGCTCATCTGGTTTTGCCAGCTATATCAATTGGTCAAATGAAAATTCTTACCACCTCCTCTGCCCTGATTTTGCTTATAAACTACAAACACCACAACTACTATACTCCCAGTCATGGCAGAATTACCTCAAAATTCTTTTGAATTATTTTCAATTCTCCAGAATTACTACTGTAGAATCAGTATATGTAAGATGAAAACTGTATCATAAACCAATTCTTTATTGGTCAAACCACAAGTCAGAAACCACTCTGGGCTGGATGCTTAAACACGTGCCTGGTTGGTAGACGATACAGAAGAGGTTCTATAAGGCATCTCGTCTTGACCAAGGTGCCAGGAAAAACTAAACAACAGAGACTGCTGCAAATGTTTCATTCTCATAATTTCTTTCACAGTTCTGCATCCAGACACCCCATGCCAGCAGGTCTCAGCAAGCTCAGCACAGTCTCAGGGGTGTTGAGGCATGTACTGGGGTGACTGCCCACCCACCAGCCAAGCATTCCCTGCATTCAGGTCTAAGAATGAGTTTCAATTTCCTACTAATGACGTACAACATGTTCAAGTCAACATGCACTTCAGAAGTCCAATATTTACCTGGAAATAAAACATATACTGAACAGTTAAGCTGACCTGGAAGTTTTACCTAAGCAACCATCTTTGATCCCGTATTTCCTCAGCCCCCCCAACTACGGGAGATTTACTCAAGGATTTCTTCATCTCATTCCCAAAGAATGAAACTGAGGGAGTGGGAAGGGTGGTGTAAGGAACCTTATTTCGTCAGCTCACAGTAACAAACAAATCAGCTTTGGCAAAGCAAGCCCATGGGGTAAAGCTAGTCTTTGAACTGCCCCTGTATGTGCATTACAGGAAAAGCACAGAAAAGAAAAGTTGCATAAATATGTTCATTTTCTTACTTATATGCTGATTGTCTCTCTTATAAATTCTAATATAGTGTCATTATGCAAACAATTAAGTAAATACCTCCAGAAAGTACATTGCTAATGCATCTAAATTAAAGTGATTTCTTGCTGGTGTGATTTTTACCATATCTAAGGATGTACTTTGGGCAGGGGATGGGAAGGGGGAAAAGAAAAAAAAAAAAAAAAGAAAAGAAAAAAAAAGGCAGTCAGCATTGCTAATGAAATTTGGTTCAAAATTGCTGTAATCCATTTTCTGATGAAGTGGCTCAGATGCATTTTACACAACCAAAAATATATAACAGAGAGATAAAAACATTCTTTAATAATAATGCACTTCTGATGAGATGGAATATAGAAAATTACACACTCGCTAAATTCATCAGACTAGACGCAATCAACAGAGCAGCGGAGGTCACCTTTCCCCTGCCCTCGCTTTGCTTTCATAAACAATCACCTGAAATGTAATGCAGTGGTTGACTTTTTCCATTTGATTTAGACACTGAAATGCTCATTATTGTTTTATATCTCACACAGGACAGTTCTAAAACTTGTTTTCCATTTAACCTAAATGCATATAAAGACTACATATCAAGATGGTGGTCCATGACTTACTGTTCCAAAACAGAACTAAATTAAAATGTTGTTGGTTTTTTTTTTTTCTTTAAAGGCAGGAATTGTATTTTGCATCTTGCATATGGCTTACAGTTTTTGCCACTTCAAAACAATTTCACAGATCTGCAAGATTATATGAAAACTACACGGGACATGCACACAATCTCAAGTTAAAAAATAAAAAACAAATCAGATGAAACAGAATCATCATAATTCTTCTCACCTTAGAAGCCAAAGCCTCAGCACTTTCACGGCACGTCTTCTCAATTTCAAGATGGTTCTGAATACAGTTTACTTCCTCAATAACCATGTGAGAAACTAGGGGAAGAGTTGAAAAATTAGTCAGTATTTTCCTGCATTTGACACATGAAGTTGACACATGCATCCCATGATCCGAAATATTACATCTTTTTCTGTTAACTTTCTATGTAAGCATTTCAAATACAGGCAAGTATGTACTTAGATAGTCTCCATGGGTAGAAACTGTTTTGAACACTGAATGTCTGGTTCATTGCTTTAAGCAACTCTCTCAAGCCACGTCTGCAGCATTAGAGGGGGAACTGGAGAACTGAGCATAAGCTTATGGAGGTAGAAGGCCAGCAGGAGCCCCCCTGACCATCATCATTCACCATCTTTATTTCATTAACACTTGAGGAATCAGTCAGACAACTAGGATTGCCCCTTCAGATTGCCACCATAGTCCTCTTGAAAATTTGGTATGGATGCTGTTGTCAGAAGATTGGAACCTTGATATTTTTAAACCGCAAGATCAACTAAAGTGTCTTACAAAGATTATTTTCACCTTCTGGTCTTCAGGTTTATATAGTGTTTTAAGTATCATCATACTTGCTAAACACACTGTACAAGAAGAGCTGCAGCAGGGACATATAGCACAGGCCTGGGGCAAGTTTACTAGGAAATGGAGAAAGGAGTTATGCGACCAAAGCCTCCATATGTTATGGTGCCTCCAACAGTACATGCTCCACTGAAGTCAAACCATCAGCACAGCACAGTTCCTTCTTCTAGTTCTGCCCACCAGCTTTGACATTATCTGCCACAGCTGGGATACACCCCTGATGGATGCAATCCTGATGGAAACTCAACAGTGCTTGCACTGTTCGATTTTTGACAACCTCAGCTGAACAACCCAAGTTCTGTATTACTATATGGCTGGAATGGCCAAACTGTTCCTTATCTGAAGTCTCCGTGTGCTTGAGCACATCCTAAAATAAGCACTGTGGTCTCACAGCCTGCCCTCACAGTCCTACACAGATTCAGACACCAGCACACACACATGGACACACACAATCTTCCGTGAGACCAGGGCCGAGAGCGAGCTGCCTGACTGCTTCTGAAATACACGACTGTGCCTCTGTATTTGATGTCACAGCTGGAAGAGCAAGAGACACAGCTGTCCTTTGCACTTCCAGGATCCTTATTACCGCAGTGAGTACACATCACTATATTCCTAGAGTGACCAACAAGTTATTGGAACAAATCAAGTATTGTAACGTAGGACACCAGCATGAGCTAGAGGACATTTGAAAGCACAGATTTGTTTTGGCTTGCAATTCCTCTCAACTTCCAGCAGTACATTGGTATTTGACTACTATTGAAAGTCATCTTCTAAGTGACAAGCTTCAAGTTGCACTGGGGATCTGGAGCAAAGCAGGAAACCCAACAAAAGCTTCCCATTTCTCAGGCTAGCACCTTGCTCATTGACACAGCTCCTCCTTGGCTCCTAGCACCCTTAGTCATCCTAAGCAGCAGCCTGGAGCCTAATTCCACAAGTCACTTGATGAGGCAGACTCCTTTTCAGCCCAGTGTCAGGATTTCAATATGCAGAAAGGACTATTCGCAGCTGAACAATACTTCGGAGCAGGAACAAGGATGGAAGAATACAGTGTAAATATGGAGGAATTTCTCTAGTATTTCTTTTCATTTTCATGAAGATAAGCTTTAAAAACTAGTGATTTCATAATACTGAATAGAAAGTCAGATTGCCCTCTTCCAAGACTTTTGCCTGAATACTGAAGGGAGATACCTAAGTCCTCTTTGATATCCAGAGGTCATCTTAAACTCCTACAAAACAGGAGTTTAGGATAAGAAAAAGCAGGCTGTAAACAAGTGTTATTTATGCAGCTATACTGATACTTAGTCAATATTAACGAATGTTTTCCTTAATAACATAGGAAACTAGGAATACATTGAAGTTTGCTTTCAAACCAGTAGCTGCATGCAAGAAACAAGTTCTACAAAATATGAGCAGCCAAAACAAAAAGAGCAGGGCAGAGTATTAAGAAATCTTGTCCCAGAAACTATATTCACGTGAAGTCTTTTAACAGCAGAGCAACACACCTCTTTCTTGGTTGTCTTTTTATTTTCTGACTTTGGAGAAAGTATCTGCTCCAAGCGTGCCGTACCAGCTGCTATATTTAATTTGAGAGAGGAAAAGCTTCAGGTAGTACATGTCCATATCTCTCCTGTTTTTATTCTACCTAGCTCTGGGAATTTGGAGCAATGAAGTGCTTTGGGCAGGATGAGGGGGCAGTGGAGATACAGAGCTGCTCCCATTTTACAGACAGGAATCTAATGGCCTCAAGCAAAGCTGAAGTTAGGAAACAAGGACTGGGCTCACATGGCAGAACTAGGGATTACTCTTGGTTCATTTAAACTTAATTAACCTGCAATTATGATTAACTCAGGGGAAAAAAATCTTTCCAAATTAAATACAAAAATATATTATTTCCTAAGTCTGTCCAAAGTTCTTATTATGTCAATATTAAAATTCATAAAGCAGCACTAAGTGGCCTGAAACATCTCTAACCTTGACAGTTTTTTTCAGGGGTAATAATAATCCGCAGCAAATGCAGGCCAACCAAAAACCACTTAACTAATTAGTAGTTGCAGTCACCGAGAAAACATGAATCAACACTGTTATTACAAGTGGCACATTTGAGTGGCATCTAATTATGACTTGATGAGCACGATACTTGCATTATCAACATTACTACTGCATCCCATCAGGGACTAAAAGCCGCTGATGGCATTGACTGCGAGAAACTCCCACTCAATGGTACTGCAGCACCCAACAATCTCCTTGGCAGGGGCACCCTCACTAAATGACATGTTAAGCGTAATTACTGGTAGACATTGTAAATAAACAGGATTGGAAGTGAAAATTGTACCAAGTGCATAAGACACAATCTGACACATTGGAAGTGGCAGCCTTAATTGAGAGTTTCTTTGACTGCTCAAGATCATTTCAACTGCATTTCTCGGAGGACAGTGATTATAACTGTGGAGACAGACGGCATAATGGTATCAGCACTGCTGACAGAGCAGTGAATTAAATTGTATCTGCTGTTGTGTGAAAGCCTTGATGAGAGGTACAGATCCTTAGTGGTCTTATCATTATAACACAATGGTCATGTTGTCATCAACCTTGCTGGCTCCAATTGAAAAGAAATGATTGTGTGTTGAAGCCTTCCCCCCCACCACCACCTTCTATCTCTTGTGCTCAATAGAACCAATTTTCAGAGAGCTATGAAATCACGCAATAGGGCCTAAAATGCAGCTGCTTGGCATACAAACGGGGCCCCATTAAACTGGAATCACACACAATATGTGTTTATGCCAGGAGAACAAATAGAAGCTGAGTACAGGCCAAGTTTATTCACAGACACAAAGCCGATGTAGCTCTTCATCAATATAATTGCCTTTTATATTGTCGTTTAAATAATGGGCTCTATTATTGCCTTAAAATCCTAATATTCCTGGCATTTTATCACTATGTTTACAAGGTATGTCCTTTAAAAATGTGAAAGGAAGATAAAAGAAACCTATAAAATTTTACAACATCAAATATTACTTCAAATTTTAAGTCTTAACTACTTGACATTTTCTGCCACGCTCTGGTATTCCTCGTATCATAACAAAAACAAAACAGGCTGCAGTTTTTTCCAGAGGAATTAGACTTCTTAGAGAACATTCCTGCCTCGCAGAACAGTTATCTAAGATCATTTTGAGCAGTAGATGATTCCCGTTGATTTTACATTATTTTCCATAATTGTATCATATGAGCAATTATAAAACAGAAGTGAGCAAATTCCTCTATTAACGGAGTCACACAAAAGTATAGATCATGTGATTTCCTTCTCCTGCATTAACTTCACCCACATTTCCGATGCTTCATCGTGCAGTTCACCGTACTGGCACAAACCAGACATAACAGACCACAATCCTATTGTAATTGTCTCTTCTAAGGAGCTATTCCACTAGGATACTTCCACTCCCATTAGATGTGCTTTGTTGCCTCCAGACACCGTGCAGTTTCAATAGAACCATTACCATAAAAGTGTAAAACTGAATATTGACATTCTCACAGCCCAGACAAGACAGAACTCGTTCCAAAAATTATCAAGAGACAGCAGTTCATCCTAAAAACCTTTATTGGTGTGTCTATGCTTAAAGTAGTTTTACTCCTTCTTCTTGAAAAAAATCACCATTATCATTACTATTATTAGCAATCTCAGCAATAGGGTCAAATCCCACTCAACCCAAGCATACATCATTTCAAAAGTCACTTGCAGAATCCAGGTGAGACAGACGCATTGGTACCACTGTATTTTCAGTACTTTGCACCTTAAGAATGGCTACCTGTGTCAGAGCATATAAATACTGTGACAGCTGTTAGCCTGACAACAGTCAAAGTCTCACCGGATTAGCTCCTTGAAACCAGGCTTTGAAAGAGAAACAGCAAGTGGACCCGAATCTCCACACTGTTAGCACTGCAGAGTACGCGGAGCGATGTTTGTAACCCTCTATACCAAAAAAATCCCACTATTGACTTACTTTTCTGAAACTCCTCCAGTTTTTTGACAGCCTCATCTCGTTCTTGCTTGATTTTGTCACACTGTAGGAGAAGAGAAAATAGAAATGAAACACTCATCCCAGTTATTTAATTAGCAGTCAGTCACAACATGCAAAACCAACAAAGATCAACTGCGGGCAGAATAACATACAGAAACCTATCAAAGCATTGTTTCTTTTTGCTCTCAGTCTTCTAAGACTGATAAAAACTATGCATAAAAAATTCATTACCCAGAGTATTTCCTAACCAAACTGGCAACTTGTACTTTATTTTAGGTTCCAATTCAGAGGTACTCTGAAAATATTTCAGAAGAGCCCATTATCCAAAACGGATATAAACAGTCACCCGTGTTCCACACAACAGTAAAAGCAGTATTTTGCATGTCAATAATACGCTTTAAGTCTACTGTCTTTAACACAAATAGGCTTGGAAAAGAGGCCTACATTTATATACTTACCATGTGCAAGGAAAACCTCAATGCCAATAAATAGGGACATGCTGCTCAGTTTCATAACACCATAAGCAAAGCTTCGGCCTTGAAGAGGGGAGGACATTCATTTTCACACTTTGAGGATTTCCCATCACCCAGGTTTTATTAATTTGGGGGTGAACACTAATACTACACAGGGCTGCAATCACTGATCTTATGATGGAAAGGTTTCTTCAAAGAGAAAGAATAAAACAGACATGAAAAAGACTTCTCTAAGAAAACCCCTTCTATGAGAAAATGAAAGAACTCAAAGAAATGAGTAAAGAGACACAGAGACACAGTCAGTGATTAACCACACTGAAAAACACATGACCTGGGGGGAAGTATGACTGGCACACAACGTGTCTCACACACACGGCGGACCAGACATCCTTCCTCACACACGGCTGTGTATGTTCACAGTAATAAATCAACGTAAGACCATGAGTTAACTTCGGGGAGAGATCTGAAGCGTGACTGAACTCCTTACAGTGTAACTGCAATGACGAGGATACCGGGCATTGGAACAGAACTGGGGAAAAAAAAACTGAAATGATTCTGCTCGATTTTCAGATTTTCCACATGAGGACCCACTTTGAGTTAGCTGGGAAAGGAGCCTGCTGTTAAGTAACAAGAAGAGGGAGAGCCCAAATCAAAAGCAGCCAAATTCAAGAGAGCCCTTCTATAAGCCCCGGAGGACCTTGGATGAGGCCCAAAGAAGGATCTGCTCTTGGGCAAGGAGAGGATGCCATCTTCTCAGGGGCAGCCTCCACACAGGCTTTGGAAGCCGCTGCTGATGGCTACCTGTGGGAACCAAAAGCAGCTGCACTCAACAAGCAATCTCCCTTCTAGTGGCACTGGAGTGATGAGGCAAGTGACAGTGGCTGAGTAGGGAGGACAGGTCAGTCACCAGCTGCTGTGAAACAAGGAAGAGCTGCAGAAGGTGCAAGATGTGCTGAGCAAGGGGCACCAGACGAGGACTCACCATTTCATCCGGACCTGTTAACAAAGAAGCTGTTTAGAGAATCTTGCACAGGAGAGGTGGGGAAGGGAAATCTGTGCATGGATCTTGCTGCCCTCCCTCTCAGTTTCCTCAGCAAAAGTTTGCCTTACCTTACTGGCAGAAGTCTAAGAACAGAAGGCAGAAAAGACGCAGAAAGAAAGTATTTCTGACTGTTCCTGCAGAGTACAGCTCCGCTGCAAAAAGGGGATCAGTGTGAGCTGCTGGCTCTTTGCGTTTTACAAGAGAGACACTGTAACCACACTGGCATACCTCACCCACGGATTTTTCTGCATGCTGCAAGCTTTCAGCCCACTGCACATTAAGCGAGCAAGCACTTTTAATGCTCAGTTTAAAAACCAGGAAGATTTGCATTTTAAGAATCTGATCTGTTGCCTGTGGAAGTCAACAAGACACTTTCCTACTGATGGAAACCTTGATGTAGAGGATGCGGTACACTCCCTATCCCAATGGCAGGACACACTCCTCCTGAAATCCTCCAGCAGCACGCTGTAAGGTGTAACAGCTTCCTCTGTGCAGGGAAAGGGGAAGTTAAATGACCTATTCCACTTCACCTTGAGTGCTATTTGCGGAGAGAGCTCCATTTGGACCACGGCAAGCTGACTATTCTCCTGATAGCTACGCCTGTTTCTCTGCACAATCAGGGTCTGTATGTTTGGGTCTCTGCAGAGCAATTCCTGCTCCCAGTTGCAGCTTTCTGAACATTTTCCTTTCGTTGTTACTGTGCTTCAGAATGAAAGAGCAGAAAGAATAGAAGACCGGGAGATTGTTGCCCTTGCTGAAATGATCAATGGAAAGCACTTTGCCTTTTGTCTTGCAATCAAACCCGTGCAAGGAGAGCTGTTACAAGTCCTACCAAAAAAAATAAAAATCTAGTTTATCTCCAAGTCAGCTAAGAATTAGAAGAAGTTGAGATTGACTTTAACTACTTGTACTGTTTCAAATTGGAAAGTTACGCAAACAAGATATTCATATAAAGCAATTAAGTTTCATAATAAAAAACATTGTCACCCCTTAAAATAAACTGACCTTACCTTTAAAATAGGAAAGTTGAAAAATATCAAAATTTAGAAGCGTTAGCTGCTCTCAAAAAGCTGCACAGAAGCCTTCAAAATTCACACTTTTCAAAGAAAGCAATTTGAGACATATACAGTAGAATCGTTAATTGGCAAGAATATCACTAATCCTAAATGTTAAAAGGCAAACACTACTATAAAACCTACTGCTCACTTTTCACATTCAAGTGCACGTAACTGTCAAGGAGAAACAGCTTTCAAGTACTTACTAAGTCTCCCCTTGTCAGTATTAACAGATAGCTCCATACTCAAGAGTACCCTCAAATGAAGAAGAAAAAAAAAAAAAAAAGTCGATAACTCTTGGATTGTTGGTCAATTTTCTGTTTTTAGCTTTATTTTGTTAAGAGTTCCAGCTTCTCTGAAGAGGAAAATAAGCAATTACACCATTTTATTTATTATATTTTTAATCTAATACTTATAGCACTCTTATTCCAATAAAAAAACAAAGGTAATAGATATATTCCCATTCCAGCCCTGAACTAGCTATAGGAGTCAACAATAATAGCTTGGCAATAAAAAGACATTGAAAATGTATTTTTAGAAACAAATTAACAGATCAGTTTCCAATATTAATTTTGTGAATAAACTCCCCAAAATTCTTCATCTTTGCAGGCGCAAGTTTAGGAGTTTTGCTGATCCCACTCAATTTCAGATTTTTGCCTTCTAAGTACACAAGATATGAGGCAATACTTGCATTTCTAGCACAGAGAACTGATATGCTGACTACTTACAGGTAAATCATGTGCATGTCAAAGACTGGTGTTCAAACCAAATGCTGCGTTCACAGTGAGGTGAACAGCAGTACGTGAACTTGGCCTGTACTTGCAGCTAGTACAACACCAGGATAGTACCATGCTGGCACGGGAACCTGACACTACAACGTGATGTCGGGAAGTCGATGCACCCAACCACCTGGAAGCCTGTGGATACACAGTCTCTGCACAGCCGCTCCCACCAGCCTAATGACTCTTTGCCGCTAATTCCAGGGAGGCCTAGGTTTCTTGTCTATTCTCTTCTAACAGGCTTCTTTTTTGCCAACTATTTTGCACATAAGCTTCTACTGACTTCAGTAAAGGGCCTTCAAAGGGCAAAAACAAGAAGGAGATTGTTCAGTCCAGATATTAAGATGCAAGGAGTTCACGTAGTAGCCATATAGTCAATTAAGCCATTGCTAAGCAACACAAGATACATTCTTTCCCATTTAAACAGATTGTGAAATTTATGCAGATACAATGCTTGTTCTAAAATTATGAGTTTGGTACAGTGCTCAAAAGTATCCTATGACATTTGCTATACTCTACTTACAGAAAGAATGAGCATGTCATCAAGGCAGAACACCTTCCAGTGACAAAACATATAATCCACTCTATACATGTGCTTTAACAGAGCAAACATCATGAATGATGTATCAGAGATACAGTATTACACCTACTGTTTTGGAAAGCTGTCTTGCCTTTTTTTTTTTTTTTATTCCCCTACTGGCAGCATGACAAAACACTGTCAAAACCAGTGTTCAGAGTCATTTCTGTCTGATTAGCAAGTACTCAAATATTTATTCATGATCTGACTGTGAATATGTCAGAACTGCACATTAAGTTATCTACATTCATGCGCAGCTGAACGCAAGTTCTCTGTTTTTTGGGGACTGGTATGCACGTTTAGTCAGCTACTTCAATTAAAAGGATGACCTAAGAGAATTAATCTGCCAATGTATTTTTGCTCCAGTTTTTGAAAGTATTTAGAAATACTGATAAAAAATATGCCTGCACCAATTTTGTCAGAGACCCCGCCAGAGGTCTCCAAATGGGCAGTTTAGCAAGGCAATGAGGAAGAGATGCTGCGGATCAAAGATCTTATATTTTGCTCATGAATTTTTATGGTTATTAGCGTCCTTTTAAGCAGCACTGCTTTAAATAAAGTAACCTATGTAAAAGTCAATTTATTTTCTAATCTTAAGAAAAAATACAGAACAAAGACCATAAATTTTCAACAATTAAAATTACATCTTATTTTAAGTTAGCTGCGTGTTATGCACCAAGTTACATCTTTCCACTATAAATTAAGATCATTTCTCCATGACACAGCTGATCTTTCAGAGCCATACAAACGTACTGGTGACTTAGAAAAAAAAAAAAAATCCACTGAGTGCACCAAAAGCACATACATGCAAACGCCTGTCTAACTCCTGTGTGGTACCTTCCACAAATAATCTGCAAATCTTTTTCTAAAGAAATTAATTCTCTCTTCTCTTCCTCCTATCGAGGCAATTATGTGACCACGATTGATACAGAGGAAGCCATGTGCTTACACCCATATTGACAGACGGTGGCAGAAATTGGAACAGAAGCCACCCACAACTTCCCAGACCCACAGGCAGAGACAGCCTGTGCTTCCTCCGATATCAGGTTTGATCCTGCAAAGCATAAACTAAGATACAAAGTTAAGAGAGACACTAACGAGCTCTCAGGATTACCCAGCCCTGCAATAAAACGAGGAATAGCTTCTTCCAGTATTGGCACCATAAGTAAACATAACCATGAACTCTGTATCAGTAGATTCTTTTTTTTTGTAGAAGAAATGCACTTAGGGCCTCACACTTAACCACTTGAGACCAAGCACTTAAACAATTAAGCAGGACTACTTACACAAGCACACCAATTTGCAGGATGGAGGTTCTTGGATGGAGAATACTTGCGTAACAACTGAAAATCCTCCAACCCTGAGCAAGTGCTTAACCAATTTGCCCGACTGGGGAAATAATCCGCATGTACTCAGGGCTGGAGGATTTTCAGTCGTTATGCAAGTATTCTGAAAAACATCCGCACCAGCCTTCAGAAGAAACACACAGGAGTGGCTAGAGACACACAGTTATAGGAAAGAAGTCTTCCGAGAGAGAGGAGCAAAGAAGAAAGAAGGACAGAACGCAAGAAACAACCTCAGAACATCTCATTTCAGCTCAATTTTGGCAACAAAACTTTTCACTGGAATTGCCTTTGAAGGAAAAAAATTTCTGAATAAAAATACAGCTCAAGAAAAGCCCCCTCATTCCTGCCTACCCTCCCCAACCTAAACAAAGCTTCATTGAAGAAAAAACAAAGCTCGCAGGACATGGGTCCAGGCCAAAGCTGGGGAGCCTGTTTTTCATGTGGTGGGCAGTCCCAGCATGGAACTCCTCACACATGATGGAAGCCAACAATCATCACGGGCTTGGGGGGGGATGGGACAAATTCAAGGAAGAGAGCTGTGGAGGGCAAAACACACTGAAACCACATGCAGCTGAGGAAGTCCCCAGGCTGCAAGTGGTATGGGGACTAGAAGAATACTCCATGGAAGTGGTATCCACACTCTTACACTCCTCCCTCTCTCTTGCTGTCAGAGACAGGATACTGGGCTAAATGGATTC
This sequence comes from Larus michahellis, assembly GCF_964199755.1. Taxonomy (NCBI): domain Eukaryota; kingdom Metazoa; phylum Chordata; class Aves; order Charadriiformes; family Laridae; genus Larus; species Larus michahellis. The sequence goes on from NC_133901.1 coordinate 65,788,581, forward strand.
TTGGTCTAATTCAGTTTCATTCTCTTTTGCTTCTGTGCACTAGCAACAGCAAAATTCCAAACAGCAAAAATAGAGGACAGACTTCCCAGGATATCTGAGGCTCTGGTGTAGGACTGCAGAACAGGAACGCAGCAACAAGCACAGTAAAAAAAGACAAGAAGTCAGTAGTTAGAAAAGAATGACAGACAATATGCTAGGCTCAGAGGAAACACACATAAACATTCCTGAAGCATGATATGAAGATAAGCTTCAAGTTTTCTTCAATAATAAGAAAGTAGTTAAGGACAAGGTCTTCCCAATACAGCCTTGAATTGCAACATCTCTAACAAGTGGACTAAAAGTGATCCTTCAGAAATGACTTTATGAAAAGCTAAATTAAACCTGGATGCCTTGGCAGCTCACAAGGATTTGAAAACTAACACATTTCTTGCATCTTCAGCTCACTAACACTAGAGAAAGGAGAATTTTCTGTTTACAATACAGTGTAGCACTGACCCCCCTGCCTTCCTCACTATCTAGAATTGATAAGAGGCTTTTACTGGCCACCGTTTCTTTTGGCAGATACCTGCTAAAAACCTTTTGCATGTTGATACAGATTTACGCAACACAACACTGCCATTGAATCTCTCTCAGAGTTCTCTGTTCCTGTCGGCTTCCTCACAGAAAGCAGGTGTGTTGACTGAACAATAGTCCTGGGTGGGAAGAGACATCTGACTGAATCTGCTTAATTTTACTACTAGAAAAACAGTTCATCACAATTACAATGAACAATCTAGAAAGTCGTCATTATTTTTTACTCCAGTATTGCTGAACATTAAAAACTGAAGCCTGCGGTAATGTATGAAGTTCAGCCCATACACTCAAAGCTTCTCCTCCAGTTGGACGGGCACACAGATTTCACAGAAGAATGCATGATTTGATGCTGCAAATCCGTTCTATGCTGCAGTACCATTCTGCAAGTTGAGATAAGACATCTTGCTCTCCTATGAAAAATTGGGTTGGGTTTTTTTCTGCAGGGGGTGGGGGAAGACTTCAAATACCTGTAGAAATCATATTCCTACATTACAAATTTTCATAAGGGCTGGGTGAGGGGAGTTGTTCTATTTTCTTTTCAGTAACTTCCACTGTGCAAATCAAGTTGTAATAAAACAAGGTTTAGATCAAAGAGAAACAAGTTTTCCTAAGAATATCTAAACACTTGAGTTGGTCTATGCTCACATTTTAATCATATGCAAACTGGCTATAGCAGCAATTGTTTAAAAAATATATAGATATCTATATTATAGCAGCTTTTCTGGAGTGGGACAGCTAGAATAGCTGCTGGGAGTTGCTTTCATTGCTCCTTAATACGTATGATGGGCCAATGCTAACGGTATGAGCTTCAACAAGGCCAAGTGCCAGGTCCTGCACTTGGGCCACAACAACCCCACACATCTCTACAGGCCTGGGGAAGTGTGGCTGGAGAGCTGCCTGGCAGAAAAGGACCTGGGGCTTCTAATTGACAAGCGGCTGAACATGAGCCAGCAGTGTGCCCAGGTGGCCAAGAGGGCCAACGGCATCCTGGCTTGTATTAGAAATAGTGTGACCAGCAGAAGTAGGGAGGTGATTGTCCCCCTGTACTCAACACTGGTGAGGCCACACCTTGAGTACTGTGTCCAGTTTGGGGCACCTCAATACGAGAGAGATATTGAGGTGCTGGAGTGAGTGCAGAGGAGGGCAACAAAGCTGGTGAAGGGCCTGGAGAATAAATCTTATGAGGAGCGATTGAAGGAGCTGGGACTGTTTAGTTTGAGGAAGAGGAGGCTGAGGGGAGACCTCATCGCTCTCTACAACTACTTGAAAGGACATTGTAGAGAGGCTGGTGCTGGTCTCTTCTCACAGGTAATTAGCGATAGAACAAGAGGGAATGGCTTCAAGCTGCAGCAGGGTAGGTTTAGAGTGGACATTAGGAAAAAATTCTTCACAGAAAGAGTGGTCAGACACTGGAATAGGCTGCCCAGGGAGGTGGTGGAGTCACCATCCCTGAATGTGTTTAACAGTCGTTTAGATGTGGTGTCAAGGGATATGGTGTAAGGGAGAACTTTGTAGAGTGGAGTTGATGGTTGGACTCGATGATCCCAAGGGTCTTTTCCAACTTAAATGATTCTATGATATAGGTACAAGTAGTACTTATTACTTGTAAGTAATCATCTGAGGTCACAAAAGCAGACAACAACCTGCCATAGCCAATAAGGTATTCTAATATTTAGCATTTTAGTATTAAAAAAATAATCAATAGATACAAACCTCTTCTTTTGTTTTCTTATTTTCTGCTCTAAGCTCTTCATATTCGCCGATAGCTAAATAAGAAAAAAAAAAAAAAAGAAAGAAAAAAGTTAATATTGTAGCACCTCCTTTACCGAAATTAGCACTCCATTTCATTCATTTTAAAGCTCTTCTGGCTATCTACACAGACTTCTTAAATAACACGGGTCATAAACTTCATTAATAGCTTATGGATGAACAGGATATCCTTTTAGAATTGAAGTAATTGGAAAGTGTCTGAAAAAGATGGTGGCTCCCAAAACAATCAATGCTTGATCAATGGAGAGTTAAACAATCTTATTGATTGAGTTCAAAAATTACAAGGTGAATGTACTGGCTTGCAGTCACCATTTTAAACCCACACTGGCTCAGGTTACAGATCAATGCTAGAAAGCGTAGTTAATGCAATACTGTTACACATATGTACCTCCAGAGTAGCTGAGCACCTATATTTATTTATTTATTCACATTTTCTTCCAACAGGAGTCCTATGAGAGATTTTTTTTCTTTAAACTTCACAGTGGAGACATGAAAACATTGTATGATTTACCCAAGATCACACAAGAACTCAGCTGTAGGGATCAGCAGGGAAGGGATCAACCTCCAGGATGCTGGAGGTTCATTGTTTCAAACCAGTAAATAATAAGCAGAAACAATCAATTAGCTACCAATTAAGCTTCCAGTTTACCGTGTATTTTTGTGGGCCCTTTTTAAACTTTTTATTTTACTACCTTAGGGATGCGCCATCGTTGCCCCAATTTCCCAATTCTGTTGTTCTTTCAGCGTGTCCCATATGGGCTGTTTGGCCTTTGAGACCATAGAAGTTTTATTGTCACTAGAAAAGCTAAATACACTTCCAAACATTAGAGAAACAAACCTTCCTAGAAAGGAACATTTTTCAGTCTTTAAGATGCATACTGCAAGAATAAAATGAGAGGGCTGCTGACATCACTCTACATCTTATTCCAGCCCCTCAGTATCTCCTCAGCTTTTTTGTTGTACCTAACAGAAACTACACTGGCACTGGAACAGCCTGCCCAGGGAGGTGGTTGAGTCACCATCCCTAGAGGTATTTAAGAAACGTGTAGATTTGGCACTTCAGGGCATGCTCTAGTGACAGAGATTGTAGAGGGGTTTTTTTGTGTGTATGGTTGGACTCGATCACCTCAAAGGTCCTTTCCAACCATGAAGACTCTATGATTCTATACAGTAGCATACAGGTGTTATTTGAAGCCAACTTAATTAAAATTGTATAAAGGGTATGAATATATAGTTTTCATGATAGCAGATATGCTGGAGTTTCATCTTAAACTTACCCATATCTGAAGACATGAACACGCAGAAACTGGCAGATGAGCCACGTAGCCCTTTCTAGCTTTAGATAGTTAAACTTTTTCAAACAAGAAGCTCTTACAAATAAAGTTACACTTCATGCTGTTGTGATGTCCCTCTTTTTCCCCCTCCCCAGAGTTTCAAGATCTGTTGAACTGAAAGCAATTAAACTCACTCCTGAACACTACATCCATGGCATCACTGTTCTGCTTGCCTTCAGCATGCCTATTACTCTCAGCAGCAGCACAGAAGTACCTCAGATGTAAAAAACTCAATTTATCCTAATTCCTTTTTTCTCCAAGATCACTTAATTTTAGAGATGCAGGACTGAGGTATGTTTAGTCTGGGATACAGACAGCAGCGTTAGCTCCTGGGCTGGTAACTCAAAACACAGGACTCCGCTTCCTCATGTGCCCAGACCAGCAATGAGGAAATGGCAAGACCCCGCAGACTAAATTACCCAGAAAGGGAAACTGAGGAACAGTACAAATTTCTTAGCCAGAATCTCAGTTTTGCTGTTATCAGCACATGTTGAAAAATTTTCAGGATTCTCAAAGAAAAAAAGTTAAATAAAACCACTGAAAAAGTCACAGGCCAAGTGCAAACTCACAGGAAATCTGATTAATTTAAACAGATGGGAAAAAATCATCACTTCTGCTCATCCAAGTGAAAAGGCAGATCTACAGAGCGGAACGAACAAAACCAGCTTTCTTAAAAATGTGACCTGCATCCCCATGCCAGTAAAACCACGGTCTCTCATCCATCGCTTTACTTTGTCCCCACTTCTTACCTACCCGAGACCCCTACCCACCTTCCATACTCAAGAAGCAGAAAAAAACAACAGGGAAAAAAAAAAACCACACTGATGCATTTGCTCTAAGAAAGGGCACTTAAAGTGAAACAAGATATTTCCTACACAGGAATGAAAAAGCTGTTAATTACTGTTCCACTTCTAAGTCAATTCCCTGTCCCCTTTAGGAAAACAGGGGAAGAGATTTCTAGCATCCAGATGCAAAAAAAGGAATGAAAACTGTACCAATGGACACAATTCAAGCTTCTTCATACTTGAAAACTGCTACTGTTTGCTCACCTTTAAGGCAAACTCATATTTGCTATTCAAGACTCTATAAATGACTGGAAAATGTAAATACAGATTTGCCCCACCCTTGACAGTTCTCCTCACAAGCTCCACGAACCAAGAACTCTGAATCATCAGCCCCAAAGGCATGAATACCAGAACAAGTTACCAAAAACGAAGCATATGAACTTACACAATGCTCCCACAATCCCCAGTAAGGGCTCACCTGTGTGACTGGAAATTAATCTGCCTGTTCAGGGTAGCCCTTCCCTCTTTTACTGCAGATGGTAAACCATGGCACATTCTTCGTGGAAGGCAAACTCAAAATCGTCAGGTACTCCATGCTGAACTCACACAGCAACTTTCTTCAGTGCCTTTTTACTGTGCCCACCCCAACTGTCGTTGCAAAACCATTAGTTCTTCCTTCAATACAGCTAATACAGAGTAAGGATCTGGTATCTTAAAATAAGATTGTTCTTCATGGATGGCAACATTTAAATGATGCTCCCATACAGATCCCATCATTCAGATTTTCCGGTATGGATTTATTAAACACTAAATCTAATGAAGAAGCTGCTAGTTTTATCAGGCATGGAAACAGAAATAATAATTTTAAAATGACTACACACATTTTATGCTGTACATCAGATTCTCTGCAAAAGCTGAAGATGACTTAGAAGTTATGAAGTGTGACTGGGAAGTTGGTTCTTTTTTTGAACATTAGATGGCGGACGTTATTGGGAAGTTTTTATACAAAGTTCTCAAGTGTTTTATGTACAATGAAGTTTTGAGGGCATCTCAAAAAAAGTCAAGAGTCTACATAACCTCCACTGACGTAACAGCACTAAATGGCATAAAGGTGACAATGATCTCTCTGCTCTAAAACTACCCTAGAACAATTAATACCAGCAGCGCTAGGCAACACTTTACACGTTCCAAATCTCATATAGATTACTGAGCCTTAAAACCTCTTTGGTACATTAAGAGGTGATATTATCACTCATTTATAGATTGACAAACCATAATGTGGACTTCCCTAAACCTTCTCTGAGAGACAGGACTATTTTTTCTCCTTACCCTATGAAGGCTCTACACACAATAGATACAACAATGGTACCCGAGCATCTCAAAACGTCTTGTATCTCACCTTGACTCAATCGTATTATGCTATATATAAATTACCCTAAAATAAAGATATCTCGTTCCAATAAATTAGTGGTGAATGAAACAAACAAGTGAAGATGCTTTACCAAAGGTGCTACCAAAACTCCAGAATTACACATAATTTTCTCACAGAATCAATATTGTAGCATACATAGATAGTACAATGCCTATGTTGTACTCATTAGACTCCAGTGATTCCTGAAGAACTGTAATAGACATGTATCAGAGACTTCTTGAGATATTGTCGCTGTCTGACACTAACTTAAGTTTATCCTTAATAGAATTATTCCTGTTATACAGCAGTATTATATAAACAATTTACCAAGATCCAAATCACATCTCTTTGCTTCAGGCTACCTTTATAGAGCCTGAAAGTGACACTACAACTTAATTTCAAGACTAAAGAAAGAGAAAAGCTGGAAAAAGGAGAGAAAAACATAGTATTTTGGGCTATGGCTCTTAATGCACTCAAAACATATTCCCAGCCCACCCTGCTCTTATTGTAAAGCACTCAAACCACAAAATAGCCAACACAAGTGAGCACAGCATGCTCCTTCGTAATGTGACCATGCTCATTCCCCAACTACTCACTCCTCGGCTCAGTTGGACAGAAGACCATCCTGTCAACGTGTATCAACACACTTTATCTGTATTAAATTAAGCAGGTAATTTTGTATACAGAAGCTCCTTTAATTATACCTTAGTCTTTTGATTTTTAGTTGTGAACCTGTGTCTCCTGAACCCGAATTTGCTAACAGAAGATATGTATTATCTAAATTAGATGTTTTATGTATTAGATACTTATTATGTCTAAAAAGCACTTACTAGTGAAACAAAGTCATAAGAGTAAAAGTATGTAATGACTATAATTCATAGTGAACAACAGAAATGACACCTTCATTTACACAGAGTGAGGTGGTGAGAATCTTCTTTTTATTAAAAAATTCATCAGCCTCTTCTCTAAAGGTGTGTATTAAAAATACCAATTTAAAAAAACAATCTTTAAAATGCTACATGCATATATTTTAGCATTTATACTGTAAACCAGGGTGGCCTTCAAGTACATTGAGAGCCCTTCCATGCCAAAACAACGAGTAATGCTACTTCAGCATTTCAACTGTACTTATTTAGTCAAAAAGCAAGCAGAGATGTCAAGGAAAGCAAGTGTCATTCCACTATTCTTCTAGACTATGGACCAGGCATGTCTTTACTGGCACAGGCAAGAGAAAGAGCAGAAGTCCTTAGCTCTGGATGAAACAAGCTAAACTAATGAAGTCATTTTTTTGTTGGTAGAAGTAAATTAATACTTTTTGCAGGTTCAGAGATATCGTTAGAGAAAGAATTACCCCTGACAGCAACACTGCACCAGAAGCTTTAACGGTAGCGCTGCCACCACCCTCCTCATCCCAGCATACCTGGAACAGGAGGAGTCAGGCCAAGTCTGTTGTACAAACCACCTCTCAAATAGCAAGAGTCTCTCTACAGGCAAAGCATGCACAAGACTGTCAAGAGTATCAACAAAAGTCAAAAGCGCTCAATTTTTCTCTTGTTCCCCGTTTTAGGCTCAAAGATCCCTTCTGCTAAACCCAGGCAATCTCTATTTCAACAGGATGCAGCAGCACCAGCCATGCACAAACTACTTCAAACTGATGGCTGGGTGGCATTTTTAACATCTCATGGGCTTCCATGATAGATAGATGGAGCTGAGGAATACGCCCTTATGGGCTTTTGTAAAGGTGAATGTATGTGATGGCATTATACCCGTTACTTTTCAACTCCAAATCTTGAGTCAGTCTCACAGCTTCCTGGAAACTGGACAGCAAAATTAAACACACCACAGACTGATAAAGCCTAACCATTAACCTCACACAAAAAGATTTGCCTTCACAAGTTTCTGAAAAACAGATGTGGTTCAACACAAGAAACTGAAGTGGGAAGCACTTTTAAACTCTAAAAAATGAAGAAAGCATTCAAGCAGGATGGGTTCTGCAGGGGAATAATGACTGCTGTGTATGAACACCAATATACACCAGTAGTTGGCGGGGGGGGAAGAAATCTACAGAGCAGATTATTACAGAGGGGAATGCAGCAGGCAACAAGATATCCTGCCCTAAACAATGAAATTCCTCTGGCCATAAAAATTACCCCTCTGCCACAAAGAAGAATAAATTTGGGAAACGACATTAAGAGCTTGTTAATAGCATAAATTTAGAAAGTATTGCTCTGAGATATTGCTGTCAGATTGGTAGTCTGTTCCTTAGAAGATATATGGTATTCCCTTATTCAAAGTTTCTAGCATTTTTTAATTATTTTTTTTTAAAGAGATCAAATAGAACTTAAAAAAAAGTCATACAGAGCCACAGTGCTTAGGACTAGAGACTGGAAATCATCACACTTCATAAAATCCAGCCAGCAAACACAGAGCAAGATAAAACCTTTAAAACTGGTGAAGAAAATCCAAGCGATATGAACATATTTAGTATATGTGTAGTTAACAGTAGTTGTCAAGCATAGTAATTGAGCAAAGTGACGAGAAATGTGTCTATCTTATGTAGTTTATAACTCCGGATGTTTTCGTTGCTGACTCCTGTTTTCAAGTGAACAAAGAAGTGACCAGAGGGGAAGATGACTCTGTCTTTAAGGGCAAAGTACCAGCAGTGCCAATAAAACCAGAGACAAACAAGGCAATCTTCCAGGCAGGTAACCAACTGCTGTTATGATGCAGCTGTTAGTCACTTTGCTACGTTTTCTCAGGTTCTACAACCAACCATTAATAACACAAGGTTTTCCGCCCACCTGGTTTGGTTTTGTTTCAATTTTAAGTCTTACCCATAGGAATTATAAGGGCCAGTTGAACAGAAATGTTCACTGCTGGAAATATCACTTAGAGTACAGCTAGCTAATACTAATATTTATAGCGGATCTGCTTTATCTAGTCAAGCCATTTCAGAAAGCTATTCACAGGATTAAAGTTCAAACAATACTTTTAAGTCCTAAATATCATCAAAACAGAGATCATGTTTCTTCATGATGCTCACCTTAAACTTGGTAATGGGAGCAAGCCAACAAACGATCAGTATCAGGTATCGGAGTGTAACACACAGGACTTGGAAAATTCAGTATGGGTGAAAGATAAGGGTATCTTGCACACAGACACCTTCAGTGTCCTTGTTGCCATTCAGAGCTCTGCCAAACAGCCAAGTGAATTTGCCCAGACACCAGTCAGTGTCACAGCTGCCACTGAGAATTGAGCGGGCAGCTATGAAACACCTGCCTCAGGTTCAATCTACTGACCTTGTTCAGGGAAAGTACAAGCAGCAGTTGAAACACGACAGCAATCGGCCACGTATGCTGCTGTTTGCCTTCCCCTCTACCTTTTGCATCACTTCTCGGTCAGTTTAGTTACCTGGTGGTAGGCAAGTTTCTCAAGACTGGAAAAACACACGCTTAAAGAGAAACCAAACAAGGGCTACTGAACCAATGTTCTCTGAAACCCTGCCAAATCAAAGGGTGTTTTTCAGAAATCTGACTACAGACCATAAAGTAATGGTAAATCTAAAGCCGGATGTCACTTCAAATGCTATAAAGATAGGACTCCTGAACCGTATGTACACTCATTACCCCAAATATTCAGAAACAGCAGATCCTTCCACCACAGCATTTACTTCCAAAGTAATACTGTTTATCTACACCTGGAAGCAGTAAAGAGGAAAAATAAGAGAATTTGTTTCTCCTCTTTCCATGCTGCTTCTGTTTAACAGAGCATCCTAAAATTGCTTGAGGAAAGTTGTTAGTATCTCAAATAGTTTTGGTTTGTTGTCATTAAGAATGGAGGGCAAACTATATATTCCACCTTATAGTATATAAAGAGGAAGCAAATTTACTTACCTACAGTGGCATTATTTAGGTCATTACTGTTAGGATAATTTTATGCATTTCATTACTTTTTCATCACTTGGGCTCTTCACTTTGTCTTGTCAGTTAACATAATTTAACCACAGTGTGCTACTATAATTTTGCATTGTTTTAAATGCAAAACAGTATATAGAAGAGTATTTTCAAAAGTTTTCCACTGGGTAACTTTTCACCCATAAAAAACAACTTTCTTGCCAGCCAGTGTATGACTTGATAGTCATACAATGACAAAAACATTTGTTAATGCCACAACAACGTACTAAAACTCCTACATTTGGGGATGAACATCCATCAAGAACAGTGCCTTACAGGACGGCGTCTGCCAAGTACAGTTTCTATTTCAACAGCTTAAGTGGATCTGGGACAGTCCGTCCTCAAGTTACAATATCTTTCCTTTGAACTAATTCCTGCAGTCCCATAAACTTTCATTAGACATTACAGGACACTCAGCCTACTAGAGCAGAAGACTTTCAGACACTGGAACTGAAGTCCCAATCTAACTAATTTCAAGAGGCTAGGATTTCTCTAAAGAATAACCCAAACTTGCCTTTTTTGCTACTGATTATAGTCATTTTAGCAACTGGCCTTTTGGCACAGACAACTCCTCTGGAGCCAACAGTACTGGAACAAGCAGTCAGTCAGCAAAAATCAGCTTTTTAGTCTTATTTTTTGGTCCTGTATTATCAAAATCCAGAGCTGCTAAGATTATAATGAATTTTACACCCATTGAAATCCCTGTAAGTCAGAATCTACCCAGTGCAGACAGTAATCATGAATTTACAATGCTGGGTGTACATGAACAATCAAAAATGAATTACTAAAGCAGGTCACAAATAGTTCACAAATATCCAGCTGCAATTTGGCTAAGAAAAGCTTCTGCTGTACAGCAAAGGTGACTGAGCATGTTTACGGTCAGAATGAATGACAGAAGAAGGGGTACTGATCACACCCCCGTAAATTTCACTCTTTTACACAACTTTGTCCAACAGGTCCTTTCCCGACAGCTCCTCCTGGGCTCCCGGGAGACCAGGAGAACACAGCTGTGAATTACAGCGTTTGGTACTCTGCACCTACGGTGCACAAAGCTGCGAGACTGGAGGCATGCCAGTCACTTGATGCACACTCACAAGCAGATGTCCACAATCCAATGGCTGGTAATGCTGGTTCTTCAAATGTTGCCTACCTGCTTAGCCAAGGTAGAAACTTTGCTGGACCAACGTGGCTGGGGCATAGAGCAACCAGGGAAGTTAAAAAATGGGCTGCCTTTTGAGCATCCAAGCTCTTTTCCATGGCCCCTCTTGCAGAAGATGAAATATTACAGTGTTTCAGTTTCTGAGCTAAACTATGCACTGGTGAAGTTGAACACAGAATCGTCTAGGTTGGAAGGGACCTTTAAGATCATCAAGTCAGACCATTAACCCAACACTGCCCAAACAAAGCCAAAGCATTGGACTTTCCTACAAAAGCCCCAAGAGTGACTCACACGGGAACCAAACCAACCCAGGACAAGTGCTTCCTTTCATTTACACTGGAACTATAAAGGCACTACAGAAACTTACGGCATATCAGGGCGAGCCCTGAGCTATCGGGGGGAAGTTTGCACGCTGCGGGAGAGCAGGGCAGAAGGTGTTCGACGGCCTGGGTTAGCGTCAGATCCCACCACACAGAGCAGTAGTCGGGACAGGATGGCCGGTTAGGTGCTCCACACAAAGCTCGGCCCGGCAGAGAGCCAGGGAGGCAGGTGGACTTTCACCCCTGGAGCCGGCCCAGCACCCGGGCTCACCAGAGCCACGGCGGCCCTCAGCCGGGCACCCGTCACCAGCACACTGAAGGGAAGGTCCAGGCTGACAGCGGCGACAGCCCATGTGCGGCGGCACCTCGGCCTCCCGCCCTCGCCTCAGCCCACCATCGCCCACCGCGATGCCCAAAGCATCTGTGGGGAGGCAGCCGGGACAGGGCTGGCACCCACAAGGGGAACAGACAAAACGTTTCACTCCCCTGATTTTTATTTTTTTTCTAACGCCTTTTTTTTTTTTTCTTCTCAGATAAAGGGGTCTAGGGACGAGAGGGGACCTGATCGGCGGGCAGGGGGACGCCCGGGCCGGGGGACGCCCAGGCCGCACCCGCCCGCTCACCCCCCCGGCGCAGGCCGCGCCCGCCCCGTCCCCCCGCACCGCCTCACGGCCCCCGCCGCCTCCCACCGCCCCGCCGCCCGCCCAGCCCGGGCCCGCGGCGGCGGAGCGGGGGGAGCCGCTCTCTCCCGGCGCCGGAGGCGCCGCCCGCCCCTACCTCGGTCCTTCAGGCTGGCGAGGAGCTCCAGCTGCTTCTCTTCGTCGGAGCTGTTCATCCTGCCCCGCCGCCGGCCAGCGGCTGCCCCGCTCCGCCTCACCTAGCACGGCTTCACCTGGCAGGGGGGCGGGCGGCGACGGCCGGAGCCCCGGGGCGCGGCGGGCGCGGCGAGCGGCCCGGCCCGCTCTGCACATGCCCAGACTCCCGCGGCGCCCCAGTGAGCATGTGCGGGGGTGCGGGCACGGCGGCACCTCGGCCCGCCGGCGGGCAACGGCGGGCGGGCCTGGGCAGCTCGCACACGGGCGGGCGCGGGGCTCCTGGACACCCCCCCAGGGCCTCGAGGGGCAGCTCTGGGTGTGAGCGAGGGGGTGGGAGGGGAAGAAGCCCCACCAGGCGCCCACCAGTCAGGGGAGACGTGTCCTCTTCTCCCCGTCATCGTGGTGGGCACGATGGCCCCCCTCACCCAGGCACCGACAGGCCCTGGAGGCCTTTCCCTACAGGCCCTGGGCAGGGGTCTCCCACAGGACAGCCGTGAGCCCTCCTGCTCGGCTTCCACCACGGCTGCGGGTGTTTTTAATTAGCCCTTTGCACGATTTGCCTAGGGCAGCTTTCCACTTGGGATTCTGGAGCAGGATCCACTTGAAACACTGGCCCAGGTTGCCCAGAGAAGCTGTAGATGCCCCATCCCTGGAGGTGCCCAAGGCCAGGTTGGACGGAGCTTTGAGCAACCTGGTCTAGTGGGAGGTGTCCCTGCCCAGGGCAGGGGGGTTGGAACTAGATGATCTTTAAGGTCCCTTCCATCCCAAACCATTCTATGATTCTATGATCCTTGCACTGCCCAGAGGGGTGGTGGGAGAACATAAACCTATTTGAGTACTGTGGTATGAAGAAAGCTAAAAGCTTTTTAAAAAAAAAATAAATTGGAGCGTTGTGAGGATCTGAGGGAAACAACTGCATGCCAGCTTCAATGCCCAGCACTTAAATCGCAACTTTGGAACAAGATGACGGTGGAGGACTTTGAGAGGGACTCCACTGTGTTCATCTCAGAAGAACGCAGTTCTCTCTGCTGTCCTCTGGTAATCCCTCTGTGAAAAAGGAGGGGATCCAGTGATGATGTCTATTGAAATGGTTACCTTATCCCAAGGCTGGCACTGAGTGCACTGCAGAATGTGTTTCTGCCTCTGTTTTTTGCTGAGCCTTACTAGCTGAGCAAATACTCAGATTTGCACTGGCAAAGGTACAATTCATACACCTCCCTCCTCCTTTGGCAAACACCCATCGTCTACCGTGGCAAGCAGATCAGAAAGCACAGCATTGCCATAGGCATGGCAACATTAGTTAGAAATATCTGGGAAGGAAAGGAAAAAGACCTCCCTACAAAGAGTTGCTGAGTCCTCCTGCCTCCTTCCTCCCAGACTGCATCCTCTAGTCTTCTCGTCTTGACCTAGTAAACCTTTAAAACATGAAGAAGGCTCCATATCGATGCTTTACAGCGTTATCTGTCCTACAGGTAGTTAATAACACGTGTAACATCCTGGAAAGAAGCCAGGAGATCCATGTGAGCTATACTCGTGTCTCATAAGCGTGGTATGCTCATGTAAGGCAAAGGAGGCCAGGCAGGGAAGTTCATAAGCTAGTCAGCTTCTTTTGAACTAGTCAGCACAAAACGCGTTTAACTGTACCAATTGCAAAGTTATAAATCCAGGCTCCTAGAGATGGAGTCATGTACAAAGAATGGGAAATTATCTTGGAAAACGAAGGCTCTGTAGAGGAAGTGGGAGGCAAAGTGCAACTAATTACATATGTGCTGCCAGTAAGGTACTGCAGCAAAAGAATGGGATGTACACTGACAGCAGGGGAAAAAATTATTCCATGACATTGACAAGACTAAAATAAAGGTACTGTATCTAGTTCTTCAAAAGATGGTAGAGACATTTACAGAGAAAGCACAAGAGAAAGAAAATGACCTAAGGTTTGAGGAGAGCGCTTTGCAATGAGACCTCAAACCTTTGATCTTTTTAATTGAGCAAAAAAGGAAACAAATTATTTGATAATGCTAATTTCACAGGAGAAAATCCTCAATACTTGAGGGCTTCTCAGCCTACTGGAAAAGAGTCAACCAAAATCTGGGTCTGTAACCAGAAGCTGAACGTAGAAACTACAAATAAAGTCGCACATCAATAAAAGCCTCCATTTGAAGGAACACAGAGGTCCTATTTAGGTCCTTAGAGTTCGGGGATGACCTTGGTTTCGAATAGCCCCCACTTTAAGTCAGAGCAGTTTTGCCAGTGTTTTTAGCGTCCTTTCTTGGGCTGCCTGTTGGCTTCACTTCAGCCCCAGGTCTCCTTCCAAGCCCCTCTTCCCATTGCTGATATCACGCCCCTCCATTTCCAAAGCAATTTCTTTCATGCAGCGCAGCAGTGGGATTTGCAAAGGACTCATTGTAGGGTGGCTTGTCCCTGCACCGTGCCAAGACACCGGACATCTTCGTCTTGCAACAATGTGCTGTCTGTTGTACGCAGCCAGAACAGGGCATAAAATCTCTTTAATATCCACAGAGACAGTAAGCCGATTCTTTCATTATTTTATTTATTTATTCAAATTAAAGTATTATGGCTCTGTCGAAAGAATTCCCTTCCATAGTTTCTGCATTGCAGCTTCATTGTTCTTATTGTTATTCACTTAGACCTACATCAAGTTACAATACCTTGAAAAGTAAGCAGTTAAAACAAGGCTGTCCTTGTTGCAGACCCTTTTGGTTGCAATAGTAAGGTGGGTGCCACTACAACATTATTCCTCAAAGATATTAATCAATTGTTAATCAAGTGTTGCTTTTGTTTTTTCTAAGTTAGCAGGCAACAGAAAAATGAACTCCATTACTGAATTTGCTAATGGATCCCCCTGTGCTCTGAGGATTTAACACTCCCAGAAATGTTTCCCTGGACCACGAATTCAGTTCGTTGTTTCAGGGTTGTGTTAAATAAGAGGTAGTCTGTAACGCCTATTTCTATGTAATACGTCTGCATTGTGATCTGATAACCAGTGCCATAACCCGTTAAGATCATAAAAGGACTGAACGGGCAATTCAAGCATCCGACATGGGATTTCACAATACTTGAATAGGGATTGGGCAGCAAGAGCTTCTTCTATCAAAAAGCAACATTGTACTTTGAACGTACATAACCAGTTTCAAGAATACTGTTTTATCTTTGTTAAATGGGAAAGCTAAGACTAAAGGTGTTCAAAAACTTGTCCAGTACACAGTTGGTATAAGTGTTGGGAAAAACATCAAGAACTGAGTCACTTTCAACTAGATAATCCATGTCAGTGGACGGCATGTTATGGATAACCCATGTCCTTTTCGAGAGGAAAATTCAGGCCTTTCAACGTATCTTTAGGTTTCACCCATATGTGCCTGTTCTTCCAAGACCTGGGGCAGCCTTGTCACAGACCGTGCAGTTTTGAGGGCCACAAATGACACCTGGTAGGAAAATTGCAGACAGACGTGGGGAAGGCTGGAAGCACTGTAGAAAGTGGGATTGGAATTCGGCTCTTGCCCAAGTGGAGCAGTCATTTCAGCTGGGTATCATTCTACACAACGCTCTGTTTGCTACACATAAAAAATGATAATCAAATGCATCAGTACAGTAAGTGCATCATTTCTGGAAGTTTGAGTAAATGAACTGTAATACGTGGCCATGAAAAGAGACAAAATCTGGAACCTAAATGAGTACACAAGACACACTGTGGTTTCTTCCTGCCGTGCTTGGCTCTGGTGAGACATCAGACAGAGTAGCATGCCAGCTCTTACTACTACGTGTTGAATAGAAGCACAGAACTGTCAGGGAGAGTCTGCAACAAGCGTGGTAGTTCTAAACGTAACCTGGGCCTGTGAGAAGGAAAAAAGGGTGTGCTTGGGGCAATCATTTCCTGCAGGGAAAACCCAGGGAAAGAATAACGAGAGCCTTGATGTCAGTTAAGGACTATCACAGAGATGTTAATAAGCTGTTCCTCAGTAACGGTTAGGTTGGAGAGTTAGTGCAGGGTTTAAGCTGTAAGAGGGGAGTCAGGTTAGGTATTAAAAAAGGTTTTATTAGTGGAAGCACTGCAATAGTCTACAAAGTAGAGGGAAGGTAAAGACTTCAGAAGTTTCTGACAGGTCTAGGTGACCTCTGAGAGTCTGCCCTTCTGATAATCTGTGTAGGTGACAGGACAGAGAGCAAACTTACCACTCCTGCTCCTCTCTGCCTCCAGTTCCCATCATCCACACCAAGGCCAGCTTCACAAGAAGTCTCCCCTGCCACCTTTCCAACACTTCAGAGGCAATTTCATACCTCCAAGTGGGTCCACACATACCCAGGAGCTGGTGATGAACTCTGACTAAGCTCTAAGAAGGATGGGAGGGAAAACTAGAGCTGAATGGCAATATCTCTTCTCTGCTGAATCCCTCAAAATAGTAATGCAAACCAGATATTTGGAAGGGTTTGCAGAGCCTGTGTTTCGAGGGATGATTCAGTCTTCCCATATCTCCGCTCCCACCCCCTGTTGTTCACAGATGATTATGTTTATAACCTTTATTGGAAATAACACTCTGACACATTTGCTCAAACCCCTTTGTTGTTGTTACTGCTGTAGGACAGATTTATTCTTCACATCTACTGCTCACTGAGCCTTGTACAGGTCTGTGTAGACTCACCCGGGGAAACTGGGTATGGCCACAGCTCTGCAGCCCCTGGAATGAATGGGCAGCATCCCTGAGCAACAGGAGTGGAGAGCAGCAGCTCCAGGTGTTATCTTCAAAACAAGACGTCGTTGCTGTCTGTCCATTTGCCCGTGCACCACCTCTCACCCGCCGGCAGCTGCCTGCCCGGTGCAGCTGGCCCTTTCTTCTGTAGGACTTCCAGAAGGAGAGCTAGTGCTGATATGCAAGTGAAAGAGCAGGTGATAAGCGAGATAGCCTCAAACTCTTGCAAACAGACAAGTCACAAGCCTGTCCCTGAGCATGATGATTTCAGAACAGCACGGGTCTTATGTTCGTACCCGTATACAATAGGAGGGCAGTGCCAAAGAACTAGGTACTTTTGAAATGATGATGGCATTACCGGAGGGGCAATTTCTTTTGTGGCCATACATGGACTCTCCTAATCACAAGATAGTTTGGGACCTTCATTGCTCATCATTTCTTCCTGCTACTGTCAGGTTTTGGTAATATTTCAGGAGGCATTTCCTCACCATCTTTTGGAATTTTTCCAACTTTTCATTTTGCCAACTGCAGCTTTTCACTGACTTGTTCCTACTCATGACGTATTTAGTATATTTACATGTATGTCTTTTCACCGGTGTTGCCCCTCATCTGTTTAAGCTGTGTGCAGACAAACAATACAAATATTTACTTTTTGTAAATTGTTTACTTGTTTGTTAATTTGTTTACTTGTTACAACTTTTATTGCTTATATTGCTCATTAAAGCTTATATAGCATTCCTGCACTTTTTATGACCAGAGTTTTCCAGTATCCTCACAAACAAACATAATAAAGATGAACAAAAGCTAAAGGGGGGGAAAAAAGCAGATAAAGCATTCAGAATTTACCTAAGATCACTATTGGGTACTAGAGTGTCCTCAGTCTTACGACATATCTTTATAAAAGTCATATCCGTCTGCATCAAAACATGTCTGCAGTCAAATAACCAGTGCACAGGGTGGAACAATAATAACCTTCATAGTTTTAAGAGCTACTAAAATAACCCAAAATTAAAGGAATCATTGTTTTCACTATGTCCTCTGCTCTGGAGACATTCCTTTTTAATACTGACAGGAATAGATGCTGAGGTGAGTAAGAAAAGATAATCATAGCAGACAGTATGAAGGGAACCGTGCAGTTGGGGCCATATCAAAAAGTAAGAGAAAAACAAGTAACAAAAACCTCAGAGCTGCAGTGGATGAGAATCTGTCTGATATTCTCAATTTCACAGTAGCCAACAACCGTATAAAACAGGATAATTACATAGAAAACAGAAGATAAAGAAAAATACTGGGAGGTTTAACTTTCTTTGTCTTCCCGTGGGATAGATCTTAGTGAGATGTCGGGCACCTCCTGTTGTTTTTCACTAATGCTTGAGGCTGATGAAAGTGAACAGTTCTAAACACGTACGTGTAACTCAGGCCGTTGCAGTTTTGTAGAATCTTACTAATAATTAGCTTGCATATCATTTTTGCCATTTTTTTTTTCATGGTTAAGAACGTGCTTTATGCCTGTCCTCCTGCTGGATGGGAATTTGATGAGTACTCCCACAGCTGGACTCTGCAAGTTGAAAATATCACGGAAGCACAAAGTGAAGCAAATGCCAGTAATTATTCACGTAACTCCTAAATTTACAGAATTTAGAGTGAAGAGCTAGGAATTGGAAACAATTACCTTGTGAATGAGTGATTTTGGCCTGGAATCATCTAGAGACAGTAGATTGTGGACATTATCTATTCATCCTTATAGAGTATAACTTTTTTTTTCTCATAAATTAGCTATTTAACAGAACACTGCACATAATTGTACATGTAGAAGTGAAGAAGGTGGTACCTTATCAAATAGATACTACAATCAGAAGCTTGATGTAGTTATCCAGGCTGGAATGTGCATATTCCTATTCCTTATTTGGACTAAATGTTACTCAGACCTTTTAATGGACACAAAGACAATCTTAACCTCTCATGTAAATAAAACCCCAATGTCTCCAGCAACAAATGGCAAAGAAGGGAGCGGTGGACCTGCCTCCTCTGGCTAAGAGAGAAGGGCGTTCTCTTCTGAAGCAGTGGCACCCGTCAGTCCCCGCAAAGCCTAAACTAACTCTTGAGGAATCGTAAGTCCTCCTGTTGAGGAGAGCTGCCCTGTGAAAACAACTCCAACTACGGGCTGAAGTTACCCTCAGCCAGATGTTTACCACTTCCAGAGCAGACGCATTTTGAAGGGAGGGGGAAAAGGAGGAACAAGGGAAAATAAACTACATAATCACTGCACAGATAAACAACTGTTAATAAACTCCATAAAAAAAAAAAAAAAAAACAAAATGGGAATAACTACTTGAGAATATAGTTAACACGATGAATAAGACTAAGCAGCTTATCTGCTGAGGTAATGTATATTTTTCCATCAAACCAATCAGTGCTGAATAATGACTAGCATAATATATCTGGATAAATATAAGCACTTCTTGTTTCCCTAAGATGACAGCTAACTAATCAACACACATTCAAACTACAGTATAAGTATGATTAAAAATAAAAAACTCAGATAATACAGATTAATTTGAAAAATGTAACCATTTGATTAGACACACTGGCATGATCTTTGCAAGTTGTCCCCATCTAGGATGGCAAACATGTCTATCTGCACAGAAAAAGGCACAAACTGATTGGAGGATAAATCAGAAGAAGATTAAGTATTTAGCATGGCATTTTAAAATGCCCTAATTATGCTGTAATTAACAACCTTGCATATTAAATTTGCAACTATAAAATATAACTAGGCAAATTATATCTACCCGCCCTTCGTAGCAGTACATTGTACTTTATGGATGCTCACCTCAGATAATTTGGTTGAAAGAGGTGCTTCCTCTGTCTGCAAGCACAGACAGGTGGTGGGTTTCACCCGCTGCGATGTGAACACCTGCCAACACGTGCAAGGACACATATTTAGAGATAACAAATAGCTCAGAAGGGACTCACTATGTTCATACCAGCAAAATATGAGATCTCTTTTGCTTCCAGCCTCGTGGGGACAAATATCATGCACTGGGAAAGCTAGAAACTGAGCTGCTCTCCAGACCTCTTTCCCGAGGTGGGGGACCCCATTTCGCCAGTATCACACTGGGGAGGCTGTGTGTTGCAGTGGCTCATACGTGGTCCTCTGAGGTTCTGCTCTGGTTTATTCGATAGCTCTGGTTTATCCATAGGATAAAACGGGCTGCCAGGGCAGGTAAGAGGAGGGTTTGTATGGGAACGTCCTTGCAAGACACCTTCTTGTGTGTCCTGTTTCTTCTTAGAAACTACATTACTGTGTTCACTCAGAGTATCTAAGGGTTGTTTCGTCCAGTTTGAAGGAAGGAAAAGGCCACTAATTGAGGTACCACATCACTTATTTAAAGCAGTTGTAACCCTGTTTTTTTTTCCTGTAGATGTTACTCCTGTGACCTGTGTCATTAAAACCACAAAGCCTCTTACAGTTCCCAAATTAATTCTCTTCTTTTCAGATGGAAAACATTGCAAAATTTAACAATCAATTATTGATTCTTAAGTGTTAAAGTTTGGGGGGGGGGGGCGTTGCATGGTAAAGAGAGAGGTCAGCAAAGGGGCTCTGAGGCAATTGAGGGACTGGAGCACCTCACACCTGAGGGAAGGCTGAGAGCTGCGACTGTTCAGCCTGAAGAAGAGAAGGCTCAGGAGGAGATCTCATCGATGCATACAAATACCTGATGGGAGGATGCAAAGAGGATGGAGCCTGGCTCCTTCTAGTGGTGTCCAGTGACAGGATAAGAGAGAACAGGCACAAACTGGAACACAGGAGGTTCCCTCTGAACATCAGGAAACACTTTTTCACTGTGAGGGTGACCAAGCACTGGCACAGGTTGCCTAGAGAGGTTGTGGAGTCTCCATCCTTGGAGATACTTAAAAGCCATCTGGACGTGGTCATGGGCAACCAACTCTAGGTGTCCCTGCTTGAGCAGGGAGGTTGGACAAGATGACCCCCAGAGGTTCCTTCCGACCTCAACCAGTCTGTGAAAGACACTCTCCCTCCCCACTGAAACCTCTGGTTGAGTGCTCTCTCTTCTATGGTATCTGCAAAGAGGAGAAATGAGCTGGTACGACTGAGTGTGAACATGTCTACTTGAAAGAGAATCTGATGTTCCTGACTACAAAAGAAGTTACTTCACACGGTCTTATCAGCACTCTGGAAATTTCATAAATTCCCTCTTAACAGGTACCTGGTCTGCATATTGCTCATCTGCAAACGCTTTAACAGCATTTACTCCCAATAGTCCCTGTTCTCATATGTTTAAACAGTTACAATGTGTTACCTGATGATAAATGACAATAGCAAAGCAGCATTTACTTTTTTTTTCCTAGGAAGAATGGATGATCTATCCAATTGGGCAAACAAATAAATCTCAGCCATGTGGGATCGAGTATCTCTGCACTCATAATTTCACTATGAAACACAGACATAACCAGATTTTGGTGTGGACAGATGTTTGTCATGGGGGAAATCTTAGTGAAAGAACAAACTGAGATCTAATGGAGTGTCACTGAATACAAGAAGTTATTCCTTGATAAGTTATTCCTTAACTTAACTAAAAAAAGCTATTTTAGACCTTGTTCTTTGATAAACAACTAACATCATGTCAAACTAAATAACAAAATCATTTAGTTAGAAATTTAAGTATGTTACTATACAACAGTCAAGGTCTCTTGGTACTGATCATAGGTATGTTAATAGACCATTCATTATGCGTAGCTTTTGAATTCAATGCCACTCTTACTTTGCCTACATCTTTATCACACTGCTCTGTAAAGTTGCCTTCATAATTAATTTCTACAGGAAGGGCAACTCATTTCACTTATATTTTGCAATTTTGCAGCTTATGAGAAATAACCCGCTGCCCTGCTTCCTCAACACACTTTCCATCAAGTATTTATGTGCAACTGGAGCCACTTTGTCTGCCTGTTTCTCCCTCTCTCAGTTGAACTTTTCATACAGCTCGACAGCAGTTGATGCTTTTGTTCCTCTTGCAGACTTGTCCATTTTCTGGTGCTTGCACTATCTCCATTTTCACTACACAATTAGGGTCAGATGCTAGTCCCTTGAATTAAAGGGCATTTGGGCTCTCCTTCCAACAAGCCCTTCTACTCCCTTCTTGCAAAACAAAGCTGTCACATGCATTCTTTAGATGGTGTTGGATTACATTACACCACTTGACCACACTTGCAATGCTAAGATAATTATGCCAGGTATTTTGCTGATAAAAATCACCATGGCATTATTCTATGCTGTTGAGCTCTATCAGTTCATGCCAGCAGAAAATTGGGCTCTTTGTAAGAATTTAGGGGTAGAGACAAAGCTCAAAGTTGCCATAAGGATTCTCACCAGGTTAACCAACATTTCTGGAGGTCCTTCAGCAAGGCAGAAGTAAAGGGACCCAAGAAGTAAGCAAATCTACTTCCATAAAAATATCAGGCAAACTTGCCCCACTGTTCATCATCAGGTACCAAAGAAATATATCCTTTGCAACACTCTTCATTTTGCTGATCTGCCGTACCACGGGGCAGCTCCTAAAGCTCACGCAAGTGCTGTTACTGGCCATGCTATAAACAGAGATAAAGAAATTGTTTAAGGAATCTTGCACTAGAAATTCCAAGAAGCTCACAAAGGGCTGTCCAGGAGAGAGAAAAAACTGCTCACAGTGAAGTTTTACTGGGACTAAAATCAGCCCGAAGTGTTTCTTAACATTTAAGAGGACTCCCTGCTCTTGGAGTCTACACAGAGCAACTCATTTCTGGGAGCCCTTGGCTACCCCAGTGAGCTCGCTGCACAGGTCGGCGGGAGCCGGGGTTTGCCCTGTAGCTTCTCAGTGTTACATGGCCTTTTAAAACGTTGCAAGTTCCCACTAGAGTCTGAAGCTGAGAATCACAGACAGCGAAAATGGAGAAGAACCTCACGTTTTGTCCAACAGGACACTCCACTGTGTCTTCCCTATCAAAACAGGTCATACAAGAATCCTTAGAGTGAACACTGGGGATAACAATCCTGCTTGCCACACTAAAAGTAGTTTTCGGTAACCACTTTGACTTCAAAATTATTCTTGGCTCACCCCATTTTAACAAAGTGAAGTTTACTCTGTTCCTTAGATGAGAATATGTGCTATTTATATTGCTAGAAGTAGTAAATATCATCTTCTCAGTATTTCTGTCACCAGAAGTAGTATATATCATCTTCTCAGTCTGCCAGTGCTTTTTATTTGTATACTGATTCTACATTAAGGCTTGTTAGTTAAAGTAGATGGCAAATCATGCATTAACTACATCTCTGGGTCTGATCAGAAGATTATTTTGCGGATTAATTGCATTCTTTTTAACTCACTTCCTTCACGTTCCAAGTATCAAGCATATGTTTACTCATATATAATAAAATACCATAGAACTGTATGAAGATACTGCTTTAATGCAAAAAATTATTCCCTGCATTGTACAAAATTAGCACAATGCAACGATCTAATAAATCAGAGTGCTCTCACAAGGTGAGTTGTTTTGTCAGTTGAGCGCTTGAAATGCTATCTAATGTCTCTGTGGAAAGGGCTGAAAGAAACAACAGATGTCTCAGATTTTTGCCTTTCATGTCTTATTAAAATCAAGAGAAGATGAAAAGGCAAACAAAGGGTTACTCATCATTTTTCTCTGCCTGGGAGAAGTTCCTATGAACACCGCCTACAAGAGGAGGCAGCGATAACTGAAAGACAAAAAGCAATTTAGGTAATGATGAGCATTAATAAACCAAAAGGTTCATCGAGAACGCTATTCCCAAGGATTAAAGGTAGAAAAGAGAAATTCTGCAAGCCGCTCATGTGGGTAACATAGCAGTGCCACTGCAGCCTTCGGCATAGCCATCTTGTGTCATTCTCCCCCAAAATGCATTAAGCTGAAAAACCCCAAATGAGATGCTTGTGATCTGATTTGTGCTGGAGACTTTTGACTTCGCCATGTCATTCAGACCTGCAGCTGTGGCCTCTGAGCCACATCCCTGCTCTGCAGGGACTGGAAAACTGTTGCCTAAGTAGGGCTCAAGCTACTGTGAGCATCTCGATGTTTACAGCGGGGCTTTCCACTGCCATCGTCTAAGATGTCTCCACCTCCTACTTTCATCAGCTCCCCACACTGCCTTGTACACGAAACAGCAACATTTGCCATTGTTGATTATCTGCTAAACAACAGGAAATATGAAAATCTGCTTCACATTGCTATGGTAGCCACTTACACTCTGCGCTAGAAGCCAAAGCAAACACCCAATCCCTTATTCTATTATTTTTTTCTCCTTCTGTTCCTGGGGGAAGATGGATACGTAATTTGCATTGGCTATACCAAGCGTCTCCTGATGAGAACACTTAGAGAAAATGCATATGCAAAGCATGACCCGGGCAGCATTTCTGAGCCCGTATTCCAGCTCTGGGAAGAGCGAGTGAGCACACTCCGGGGATCAGACGTTCAACCAACGCCCCTTGTGCCTGTCACCGTGCATTTGGTGTCACGCTGCCCACTGGCATGGATGCAGGCAGTGCACCGCGATGCTGCCTGCGCCACCCACCGCACCCCTCACACCACGGCTCCCTGAGGACACCTCTTCCACCGCTCCCGCACCTCCGTAGGCAAAGGGCCAAGCATTAAACTCTGAATCATCCCAGGCTGCGTACAGCAGCGCTCGACAAAACGTTATAAAAAAGGTGCCGGAGCAGATCAGGCTGTTCTGCAGTATAAGCCACTTCAAAATGCGCAGAAATCCAGCTGATACATTAAAATAAATAAAATAATAATCCTGCTTTTGCATTCCTGAGCTGAAATTCTGTAGAGGAGTTCGCACAGAATAGGTTAGCTTTGATCTTAAAAATGCTACGCTTCAAATAAAGAAACTGAAAATACAATATTCCTTCTGGTGGTTGTTTTCATTTAAGGCCTCAGTCCCAAGGTGTTGACGCCAGTGGGCTGTGCTGATGCCAAGTGCTGCTGAAAATTGTCAAAACCAGTCTATAAACTGTTCAATGAATGATCTATGTAGTGCCAAAGGCTACAGGCACTGAAAAGGGGTGGTGGGCAGAGTATATGAACATGCCTTTAAAGGCGGCTGTCCTCAGGGACTGTCAATTAGAGGGACATAGAATAATTTTTTTAAAAGCACCCTATAATTGACTAATTTTTGGATACTCCCTACAAATATACATCCCTATGTATTTATATACAAATGCATGGGAACCAAAACACTTCTGTACCTACTGTAAAAGTTTTCGGACTAACTGTAAAGCAGGTCTAGTGTCACATACATGTCATTATAAGGACTAGTTTGCTTTTGTTCATAGCATTGCCAAAAATATAACGCTATGGACTAAAGAATTCAATGGCAAGTTTCTGGCTAAAGCCAAATTTTGGGATTGTTTCAGCGGTTACACAGCCACTGATTTGGGTACCTTAAGAAAAAAAAAAAAAATTATTGCCACTTGGTTGGGAAGCTGTAGCACCTCACCACCTTGTGGCAGCTCTAAAAACGCAGCCAGGGATCCCCGTGGTGGCCAGGAGACCTCTTGGCCACACAGTTTGGTATTGCCAAAGCAGAAGGCTGGGAGGGACGGGGCAGGGGCGTCCTGGAAAGGGTGGTCTCTGCACCACCTGAGCTGGAGCAACCTGGAGATGGGCAGCGACAGCCTTTTTGGCTCAGGAGGATGAGGGGGGACGTGGTGAGAGGAGATGGCCTATACTGAGGCTGTGATAAGAAGGAGATTGAGTGGGTGGGAGTCAGAGTCACTTACAGAGGAAGGGAGAGCAGCTGGGAAAACAGTTGACCTGGGGATCGAAGAGGGTCAGTGGGGTCTGTAATACTGGGACCCAGCT
This sequence comes from Larus michahellis, assembly GCF_964199755.1. NCBI lineage: Eukaryota > Metazoa > Chordata > Aves > Charadriiformes > Laridae > Larus > Larus michahellis. Next base: position 65,814,305 of record NC_133901.1, read on the forward strand.
GGAGTAGATCCCCTTATTTCCGAGCATCAGATTCCTCCCTGAGCCTACAGCTGAGGATGGAGCCCACAGGCAAATCATCTCCATCACCTCCGGTGGGGTGTCCACACTGCAGTGAGCTCCCTCCTCTGGCAACCAAGCCCTCTGAAAAATTCATCCTCAGTTATCGCTCCTGTTGAGAGAAAGCTCCAGACTATTCCTACCTGCCTCCTGTCCCTCCTCCCCCTAGGTTTTAATATGCTAAAACTTAGGAAATAGCATCCAGAAATATAACATGAAGCATTACCCAACTGTGGAGTGCTTGCAAGCCTGGCTTGTCTTCCCTTATCTGTACGCTTGAGGATGCGGTCTTGGGTATGTGATCACATCATCGCTTTCCCTGCGGGACCCATCTTATTCCTTCCACTGCTACTATTAATAGTAGTTCTGCGCATCTTATGTAGGAGCTGGAAGATGGACAACTAAATGCCAGAGCCTGTTAGAAGTAGTTAAGGAAACATTCCATTAGACAGTATTTTTTTTTTTTAAAGGATTATCTAAGAGCCTTTATATTGTTTGTTAAGACTGTAATTCCATTTTCTATACTGAATTTAGATTGTTATTTTTTCTGGAACATGGTGAGTTAAGGTATAATTTTAGGCCTGCGTTTATAGCACAAGGTAAAAACTTCTTTCCTCTTGGTGGTAAGCAGCTGGGGGAGGGGGGGTTAAAAGCAAGACCTTTGTGTAAATGAGGTGTCACAGTTATTCTCACTTTTCGAAATAAAGCACGCCAGCTCGAGAAATCACAGGTAGAATAAGAGAGCACCGTTCCTCTTTGCTTATGGAAAACCTGTCCTGCTTCCTCACGCATTAAGAACAAATACCAGAAGGGAGCTCATTTCTAGAAGAGCTGCTTGAGCGTGGCACCACGATGCCCTGATGTGAAAGAGCTACATTTGAGCCCTCGAGCCACAGCATCAGCTCAGCAGGTAACTCCGCTGGGGTACGGTAGGAAACGGTCCCACTTCCTGCTGCTGGCTACCCTGCAAGAATCCTCTCTACAAGAGCACTCCAAACTCTTCCACATGTCTTGATCCACTGCTTCAGCACATTTTTATACTCCTGTGCAACCCGCCCTAGGTGACCCTGCTCTGGCAGGGGGGTTGGACTGGATGATTTCCAGAGGTCCCTTCCAACCCCACCATTCTGTGATTTAGATTTTCCGATACTTACAGGATAACCCCAAACTTAATACTCAGGCCTTCCCAAAGTCTTGGACTCCGAACCCTAGAGGAAGGGTAGCCAGAGCAGTGCAGTGGCCATATCCCCTCTGATTTTTGAAGTGACTTGCATCTGGACCAGAACATTTGCGAGGTTGCCGCTGCAGAAAAAGCGGTCCCTGCAAAAAAAGTAATCCCTGTTCTGAGACATTTGCACAGCCGAGTAATACTGGTGAAACTGCTGTGATGTCTGCCGGGAAGAAAACCCCACAACTCCTGCGTGACTTGTCTTCCTGGAGCTTTCATTTCTGGAGCATCCAGTTAAAGAAAAGCCTTAAAGACTGCAATTTTTGGAAAAAGCTGAGCATTTATCAACCCAAAGTCAGCTAAGGCCTCTAGGTGGTATTATAAGACAAACACAAAATAACTGCCCTTTCGAGGATGGCAAGTTAGGCGCGCAACTTTGCAAAGAAAAGATTTGGGTCTGAGTGCTCTGAACAAAGGCTCTAATCTTGACAATTCTTAGCTGGAGCAGGAATTCACAGCGGCAGGTGCGGGAGGAAGGAATGGAAAAGGGAACACCATGAAGGGGGTATTTAACCCCGCTATTAGCCCAGGCTGCTGTAACACACATTCCTGTCTCACAACAGGATTACAGCTACAAGTCTGAGCAGCTCCGTCCCCTCTACAGAGGGGAAGATACGGAGCCGCTTCATTCTCCGCTGTCACTGAACTCAGGTCGCCCGTGACTACGGCACTGCTCTTGTGAGACTACTGAAGCAGGAAAGTCATCCCCACAGTTAGCGCAACACCACCGGCTCCCGAGGTGTTTACAGACTAGCTGTTGAAAACGGTACAGCACCCCTGGCTTCGGAGTAAAAACGTCACACCAACACTTTCACCCTGGCTCTGAGTCCCCACATGGAATGAACTGACCGACGGCCGCAGCGGCTTTTGCAGAAACTGCTCTCCCCTCCACCAAACGCATACACACGCCTCCGAGCGGGTCTGGAGGCAGCAGAAGAGCCAAGAACAGGCGTTCTTTATTGAACAGCAGATTTCTTTGGAACAAATGTTTGGCAAAAAAAGTACCTTTTACATTTTTACTTCCTACAGTGCCTCAAGAATTATGTCTGTTTAACTAGCATGTGCGTATTGAACTGGTAAAGGCGGCATTCTGGTGTGGTTAGTAAAAAACACAGGCAATTGTGTATTGCGTGGGACACAGTCCAGCTTGCCTAGCTCGTCAGAACAGTCCCTTCTGCCCTGTCATAAAAGGCATCTGACTTTTGTAAAGGAACTAGCTATATTTTACAAAAGTAAAGGCAGATCCTCCGAGCAAATCCATTGGCAGGAAGAGTCTGGAACTGAAGGTGGCTTGCAGAGGTGAGAATCGATGCCCATCTAGGGAGAGCTGACACCGCAGGTCTATGAGATCTCCTCCAGTTCTGGCGTAAGCATCAGAGTTAATAACGAGGCTCAAGCCCATCCAGGTCTGATAAAGTCCTTGGCATGCGCCGATGGTGATTTGGTCTCTATTCTTATGCTTTCAGCTGAAGAACAATGGACTGCAGTCAAAAAACACTACAAATTGTTCCACATACTCCTCATTTATACAGTTTACCAGTGCTGACAGATGCTAATATCTTACTGTCTCTTTTTAGAGGCTATTTACAGCAGCAAATAAATCTTGACCCCGTCTGAGCTGGCAACCTAAAGATGCACAGTTTAAATTTCAATCTCCTCTCTCATGCTGTCTCACCAGAACACATTCTGCATATCCACAGCTACTAAAAGTCAGACACACTTTCAGTAAATTTAAATTTATGGACCAGATGATCCTTGAGGTCCCTTTCAACCTGGTGTTCTATTGTATGAAGTTTTCTAGCTTTGCTGCTTCTCATGCTTTACGGTCTTTGTCTCTAGTCTGGACAGTTAGTATCTCAGTAATGCTTCTGAAATGCGTCTTAGCCTTGAGTTCCAGGTTAAGAACCAACTGGCTTTTGTCAAACATCAGAAAATCATCCTCCCATCAAGAACACAGGAGGAAAATACCTTCAAAATACCACGCGCTTTCCAGTTCGCTGATGGCTAGGATGAAGCCACTGCCTCAGTGGGCCTACATCAAGTTCAAGGTGCCTACAAAATGTCAAGGAGTTGGACAGAAGCCTATGAAGAAGGGAAGGGGTGGCGAATATCAAACAAACAAAAGACCAGATCAGATCACAGTAGGAACAGGAGTTCAACTAGGTGGACAACATTTAGCATTGGAAGAATCAGCCTTCTAGTGTGTACTTTGTCTCCCCCTGCCTTTCAGCCCTCTTCGTTTCTTTCACCTGCTCAGCAGATTGAAAACATTGCACCGATCAGGTACATTCCAGGTTCACTCTGCTCATGGTGCCCACCACCCACTCTTGGGAGCTGGGACAGGGATTCCCCACCTGGAATTAATCGGGATTGTATTCGGTTTGTTTGCCTTGCAATGGCACCTAACAACCTCTAGCTGAACCCTATTGCTCATCCTCCCTCCTAGCTGCCATAAAATCTCCTAGAGACAGTATCCCAGTTAAACCTCTCCACCCACTTCCCCCCCCTCCAGAAAAAAAAAAAAAAATCAGCTTCAACAGATAATGCAAACAGAGACTGGTAGAAAGGAGGTGCTACCAGTGCTGTCATTAGACAGCCTCTGATGCTGTTTTTCCATCTCCTTTTGCCTATCGGCAGCCCTTGGGCTCAAGGCTCTGGGCCTTTTGTCCTTGCTTTGGCACATCCAACACGTGGGATTCATCACCCTCATAAGGGTAGCATCTGCTTTTAACTATGCAGGAATTCTATAAGGCATTGTTACCATTGCTCCAAGAGAGGAGAGCTCTCAGCACAAATCATCCAGATGAACCGAAAGATTTTCAGGATTAATATGTCTGAACTATTTATGACAGATCAGTTAAAAGATGCATTAAGGCAGAATATAACGCTCATCAAGCTCAAGAATTGCTTTTCTTTCCTTGACTTCTACCCATTGGAGCAAATTCTGAGCCGCTAAGTCAGCTTGTTGACATACTAGGGCAGGAATAACTGAATACCACTAGTAAAAATACACCACAAAAGCTCCGTAATAATGCTCTGTATCTTAACTCAACATTGCTGGTATTTACAACAGTCATTCTTCAGTATTCTGGGCAGCCAGAAACCACATTCATTCTAGACTATTCTTACTTAAGGTACAAGTGCATCTCTATTGACATAAACTTGGAGAACTATATCCAGGGAACAAAAGACAGCTCTACCACCCATGAAATTACATCAAGAAACACGACTGCAATAGAGGATGGTGACAGAGAGCCTGCTGTTGAAATATTAGTGTTATAACCAGAACGATTGCCTTCCCGCTTTGTTTTGATATAGAGAATCTAATGCCGTATTTTCAAGTGAAGAGAGGGGTAGTGGACACCTTGGAGGAGCCACCAAAGCTGTCAAGTAGTGGTGGAGTTGTTCCCACCTCCTGGCTGTTGCATAGATCAGGGAGGTCTGATCCATGAGCTGCAGGGCTGTCAAAGGAGACTGGTGCAAAGCGGCCCCAGGAAAGGCTTTTGGGCTGGTGGGGTCTTGATGAACTGGAGTCAGGCTTATGATCTGATTCATTAAATAAAGGGCAGTTTCTGTACCAAGGCCTCCAGACCAGCAGGAAGGTCCAAGTGGGAGACTTTCCCACCTGGGGACAGGGAGTGACACAAAACTGTCTTAACTAAGACGACTGCATCTTAGCAGCTGCTTAGCCATCAGTGTCTGCTGCAAACAGGAGCCACCTCTTAGCAGGTGTCTCTACATGGGCAGGGACACTGCAGCACTTCCTCCTCCCATTGCTCAGAGACAGACCACACAGTCACACTTGTGATGGTCAAACTGTCTCCCCTAAATAACACCACTTACCCTACGCAACCAAGTTTACTTTTATGGCATTATGGAATCCCTGGACACTTACAAATGTAACGACTGCATTGACTAATGCTTCAGCCAATATTACGTGTATATAGTTCAAAGTTAACTGCATGACTGATTCATACTGAAGGAAGATGGCCTATTATCCACCCTGGGAATAAATGTAGGTGCTGCATAAGCGCACTTAGCTGCCAAATACAAACTGGATTATGGGTTTATTCTTATATAAATAAAACACCAACTCTCTCCCATAATGGTAAACAGGAACAATATTTAAAGGACCTAAAGTACATGATGAGCAGTCTCAACCATTTTACAAAAGGAAATGTAATAATAGAGGAAGAGAGGGGTCTTATAAAAATATTATAATGAAAATGGCATTCAGAAATCCATTAGCAAGTGACTGTGCTTCATCACAGCACTGAGAAAGTATTTTAAATGTAAGCAAAGATCTTTGCTTTTAAAATCCTTAATGAAGATGTCAAGTACTAAAAGCCACTGGGAAGTCTTAAAAAATGAAAACAAGACCATGCAACAAAGCTAACACCCTGGTTCATAATGGATTACAAGTCGATACTGTTGTTCTTGCCTACATTACTGCAGACTACCATTATCTGAGTGAATGATACTACAAAACTCACGTACTTTTTTTTCCCCCCTTGGCCTCCTTATTTCTAGTAAGATTTGCTTCATTTATTGATCATCTATTGATCTAGGAGTGATTCACTTCCTTATGCCTGATAGAAAAGTCAACATCTTAAACTGAACAAAGTTGATGAATTATGGGATTAGAGAGGTGGATCTTGCATTTGAAAAAAGATACTGCAGCAGGCATTTGGGGTTGCGAGAATACTATTTTGCACTCCACAGCTTAACAAATAGCATAACAATATATAGATATTGGTTTTATAAGTTAACATAATGATAGCTGTTATACAGCAATGCATTGTTTGGTTTTTTCTGTCAGTGACCAGCAGTAACCGGTTATTTGCTATTTCCCTGCACAAGAGGGGAGCTGGCAGGAGTTTTACCTTGAAGCCAGTCATAAGGCTTATTTTTAAGTGGTTGGTAAGAGGCTCTCAAATGTGCTACTTTACTTAAGCCTTGTGAACGTCCGGACGCCTTTCTTCAGAGACCTGAATTAGTACAGTTAGTTTTTAATCTCTCCAAGCCTTAGTTTACTTTTACAATCCAGATTCTGAAGCCAGGATGGGAAGACGACTCCTTTTTCCTCAAGCACCAAAGCTCTTCGCACACAGCCACCCCTGGCATGATCCTTTACTGCTCAAGGAACCTGAGCCATCCAGGATGTGCTGTTCAGCCCCATGCACCATTTCACACAATACCTCTCATACACTTACCAAGCTCCCTTTTAGGGCCAAGTAAACACTACTCACACTTACTCTGATTGCAAGGCTACTCATATGGTAAACCTCTAGGTTAGACAATATCTAACCACCTATTCATAGCATCAACCTTACCTTGTAGCTTTTCTCCCTCAGGGCTCTTTCCCCTACATACTTGTAAGGCATAATAATGTCCCCTTTTTCATGCTCATTTTGATAGTATGAGCAAGCAAAGCTCTGTTAGCCTCTCTGAACCAAAGGCTCTCCACTTGCCAAGCTTCCAGCCCTTTGCTCCCTTGCCCCGCTCCCCTCCTCCTTCACACTGCACAATTAGTTGCTTTCTTAGCAGTCAAACGTAAGTACAACTCGTTCCATTAATTCTACACAGGCATGGTGACTACCACAGCTCGTAAGCTTTGAGCAGATCCTGCTCAAAGCTTGACTTAAATGCTTAAGTTCAAATGCCTGTGCTTCATTAGGATCATTACGGCATGAAGTACAAGCTCCATCTTTTGCCCTTATGCAGAAGTTTCCTAAGAGTTTTTTAGATGAAAGCTGCTTATTTGAGATAACATAAAAGACTAAGGTGCAACAACCCAACAGCTAAGAATAAAACTTAGATGAAGGTACACATATCAGCGACACAGGGTTAGGCAGAAAACAGCCTATCAGCCAAGCACACTCTCACACTCAAACCAAGCTCAGAGGAACTGCACAAAAGCACTCCCCCCTCTGTGGGGCTGCTTTAAATAGAGTTATGGTTCTCAGCAGGGTGACCACAGGTGTAGTTAGGAGCCAATAATTGCTTATTGGCCTCAGCTGGGGCAGCTTATGTCCCAGCCCAGGAGCCTGATGCTCATCAGTTGAGGAACACAACCATATGGGAACAGTGTGGCTTTACCCCACTTCTAGTTCTCCCTCCTCGCCTTCTCCCTTAAGCTTCTGTCTCATGCTACTCTCTCCTTTACGTTTTTTCCCTTTTTCAGAATTTTTCCATTCATTTCACGAACTAGACAGGGATGAGATTATTTGGGATACAGGGACCTGCTTTTCTAAGTCAGGTTATTTACTTGTTGATGGTTTCTAATGGTTGCCTGTTCAGAAGGTGTTACAAAGGCTATATCTACATTGATAAACAGAAGAAGCCCAGGGAGAAATCACTGTCCGCAAGGTCAACAAGCTCATCCTGGCTTGTGTCCTTGCTGGTCAGGGCTGATTCCTCTGCATGGGCTATGTTTATACTACGCTGGAGGTGGCTCTTGCTATTTCCTAGGCACGCTACGGCCTTAGATGGAGATAATTGTATTTTAGTTTCTTTTTAACTGTCAAAATACCTGAAATAAAACAGGGGTTGTGTTGCAGCTCACTAGGTTATTTTTTTTAATGCTTTTCTTTAATTAGCTTAAACCAAGACAGTGCGTTCTGCACTGGGATTGAGACATGGGCTGTCTGTGAGAATGTTTGGGACTGTAAAGCCTGTTGGGATAATGCCAGAGGAGCCAAACTGCGTGGTACCAGAGGACGTGCTACCCTCTGGGAGCAATCCCTGCAACAACCTGTGCTTAATGTTACCTTGGAGACTTAGCTATAGCCTTTAGAGCAAGCTGGGAAGTGATCTAAGCAATATGGTCGATGGAAGGCCCAGATGTCCAGCCTGCTCCTTCCCTGCTTTTATTTAACCATGTAGACGTACCCAAAAATGCCAGTTCTCCTCTTCTTAGCAAACAAGGAGCACCTCCCCTGCTTTCTATTGCTGGTCGCCTTGTGAGGCTGTCCAAGTCCACGCAGCAGTGCCAAATTCACCTGGAAGGCCACTACCTCCTTTTCCATACGTCTTTCACCTGGCGTGGCCACCCTGAGTTGTTAGACACCTTAATAAAGCTTTGAAACTGCTCAAATATTGTCGGACTTGTCTTATCAGATGTAATTTTGAAGCATTTGTTCCAGGCACACTACAATTTCTCCCTGTGACTGGGACAAGCACACACATAATGGAGAGTCTGGTGTTGTGCTTTTATCACAGGCAACGATTCTGCTGCTATATGGTTAGAAGAGGGGAGAAGGTCTCCCTTGTTAGAAATAGGAGGGAAGGAGCTGCATACCCCTACTGCTCTTCCTTTTTAATCAGTATTTTAGGACACCTCTCACAGAATGATAGGGGTTGGAAGGGACCTCTGGAGATCATCTAGTCCAACCCCCCTGCCAGAGCAGGGTCACCCAGAGCAGGTTGCACAGGAACGCGTCCAGGTGGGTTTTGAATGTCTCCAGAGATGGAGAATCCACCACCTCTCTGGTCAGCCTGTGCCAGTGCTCTGCCACCCTCAAAGCAAAGAAGTTCCTCCTCATGTTTAGGTGGAACTTCCTATGCTCAAGTTTGTGCCCGTTACCTCTTGTCCTATCGCTGGGCACCACTGGAAAGAGCCAGACCCCATCCTCCTGACTCGCATCCTTTAAATATTTATAAGTGTTGATAAGATTCCCCCTCAACCGTCTTTTTTTAGGCCTTTTTTTTTTTGTCTCCATTTAGGAAGTTCCCACAATGAGCCATGTGATGGGGTAGGTGAGACACCTTTGAACATATGGAGAAGATGGCCCTGTTCCCCCAGCAGCCCCCCTGCCTCTCTTCTGCACTGAAATTTTAGATGTCACTTTGCTGACGTAGGTTTTCCAAGGTTTTCCGCTGATGATTTCGGGCCAGGAGTGAGAAGAGCAAGAAGCATTGCCCTGCAAAGCCAAGAAGGGCGCTGGGGAGACAAAGGATTGGGAAGGGAAAGCAAAGCTGATGCTGAGCATGCGAGTCTGGACACGTGTGTTTTGAATCCTGGCTTCATGGGGACTTATCAAATGGCCGTGTGCTCAGGTCTAATGAGATAGTTGGTTATTTCTCATAGGTCACACGCATACCAGACCCAATTCTTTCCTGAATTGGGTTATGCAAGGTCCCATTATTTAGTGGAGGTTGTGCATCTCTCAGAGGACAGTGGCTGTGTGGTGGGACAAAGACTCACCATCCTCTGAATGGGAGAGATATTAAGAAAATAAACACTCAAAGAGTGAAATGACTTGTGCAGACTGAAACAGTGAGTGCGTGTGTGCAGATGTGTGCAGCATCTGTGGGCGCATGCACCAGCTGGTTCTTTCTGATGCATCTGATGGTTTGTTATACCTGCCAAACCCCAGGCCTCATCCTTCTTCCTCCTTTGAACAACCCATGTCCTTTTTCTTTTCATTTGCAACGACCCTACTGCTCTTGGGTGGTGGCAGAGAGGATTCACCATTCACCGTAAAGATTCCAAAGCATCTTTATTTGTATGATTTACTGCTGCCTACTCTTGTGGGCGCTGGAAGAATCAGAGCCGTGTCTCTTCTCCCTCCGTAGTACCAGGGAATTAGCATTTCTACATAAGATCTCAGGGCCAAAAGACTTTTAGCTGTGCTGGTGCCAGCGGAGATATTCTGGCATGTAGCGTCTGAAGCTCTGGTCTGGTATTACTGGGTCAGCAAGGAGTTTGATGTTGCAGCCTCAGTGGCCCCTTTTTGCTCTTATTATTTTTTTTCTGCGAGAAAATAAAGCTTTGAAACTGCTCAAATATTGTCGGACTTGTCTTACCGGCTGTAATTTTGAAGCATTTGTTCCAGGCACACTACAATTTTTGCCATTTAGTGATTACCTTTAAATTCTGCGAAGCCTTTTCTCGTGTGCCCTTGTGCAGCGCTTTGGGAGATTGTGTGATGTGAAAGGCACTATTACACATTGAACTGATTATTGTTGTTTGTTGCTGTTAACACAGACAAGAAACCCTCCTGGCAGGGAAACAACTTCTTTGCTAATAAGTATTCATAATTTGTATTTCAGCAAAAGATGTAAACATATATTATCGTTAAATAGGCTGTAATTTTAATTGCCTATAAATGTTATTAATTCTGATTGTGATTATTCAATAGGTAATAAAGATAAAGGCTGTCAAAATTAATTAAGTACATATTCATTAAATTCAAGGTAGCTTCAGTTTCTTTATTGCACAAATACAATTAACACTTAATCTGAATCTCAGTAAGTTACATAATCATGTGACTCAAAATAAAGGGAGGATACAACCTTGGCCTTTTACTTTTTACATGGGAAAACATTAATGATGCTGACATTGGAGACAATTAGACAGTGTCGGCCAATTGTTTTTAGTCAGCTTTCTCTCACATCTGTGGTGTCTACAAGCAAGAAGGGCCATTGTTTCTGCAGGCCTCCGTCGCGCTTTGGCTCTTTGTGCGAACCGTCAATCTCTTGCTGAATATCAAAGCTGTGAGGAAATTAGAACAGACCAGCTCTACTGCACCACACTAAAGCTTAGCAGGGTGCATCCACTATGCTACTAATTAGGCAGTGGCCAACAAAATAACCTGTCAATGTGTGCTTGCCATTTCCCACACACCTGCATTTCATACACTAATAAGCGTACAGCCAGGGAGAGAAAGGGATAACTGCTGAAGTGTGAAAAATGAACAAAATATAACAATGTTTCTCTCCCCACCTATACTACTGCCAATTACCATTTAACATTAGGTAGAATCAACATGTCGGAAGAAATACAATACAGTATCTGAAACTAAAAAGGGGGTAGGAAGGGGCAAAGCCACACATAGCGAGTGTATTAATGTTTGCTGCAGAACGTCGCGCTAAGTGGAATCTCTCCTTGTTTGTATAAACCAGGAGGTTGAAAATGATCATGATTAGGGTTTTTCTAGTCACGTCGACCCTGAGAGAAATCCATATTTTTGTTGGTTACCCAAAATACATGAGTAAGCGCCTAGCAAATGACATCCAGTGCTCTTCTAGCAGACCATGTCCTTCACGTGTACGGGTATGGCCAAGCCAACGCAGACTGACCAAACTTCTGATCTCCCTCCTATTTACTTTTAGCCAGTCGGTTGCAAGCCTCTTGGAAACTTTTGTGCACCCACCTTCCACCTTATAATTCCTTCATTTAAAATCATACCAATCAGGATGTCAGTACCAGCTTGCCTGCTGAACTTATTACATTCCCTGCTATTATTTCCTATCATTAGTCTTTTCCCTATCAAACACACGGTTAGAAAACTTGTAGAAATGACTTTTCAGTCCAAGTGATAAGAACATACAAAACTGCCCGGTTATTACTATTATGGAAGGGGGAGGAAGAATGCTTATGCGGTGATTACAAATAATGTGTTTGAAAACGGCTCATCCTCGAAATACAGAAATCAGTTTCATTACAGTCGTTATAACACAGCATCGCTGCGAATTCACACAACTCCCACTTACAAGCCTTTGTAAATTGCTAGGTTGCCTACAATAGTAATTCGCACACCATATATTTCTTTCCCTTTCCCTTTGCTTTAATGCCTGATCAGATTGCAAGAGTGATGATTTAGAAGTGATATGCACTGAAAACAAAGCAGAGCAGAAGTAAAGATATTAAGTCAGGTGCAAAATACCCGGGGCCAAGCTGCTAAGGCCGTTACCTCCGCTGAGGATCTGGCTCGGCTGAATTCAACACTTCGGGCTTGGAGCTCTTTCGTTTTTTCCCTCTTTGCACAAACCCAAGGGGTATAAATGCAAATTTACTCATATGAAACACAGCAATTCCCTTGCAGGACTCCCTCCCCCTCCAGCCCGATGCATACACTTAAATTCTCTCTTATGTTTTTTTCCATAGGCTTTGGTGGATCTGGTTCATGAACGGCAACAATTCCCTTCAAAACGAGATTTATGGACATATATCACTCCTGAGCAGCCGTCCTAGCAGGCGTCGTTAATGTATAGCTGAATTTAAAACAAGAAATGAAAACCAGAAGGGCCGATGCAATGTGTGGATGAAGCTGTTTTCCTCTACAAGAAAAATCACTTCATCTCAATATGTAGGAGAAATGACTATATTGTTATGCTATCCTTGATGGAAATCATACAATAAAGGCCAATATTCAAATGGTATTTGTTAGATACTTTTGAACACCACTCTGCCTTTCATTAGACTTTATCCAGGAGCAGCATTTTCAATTATAAATAAAAACTTTCTCCGCCTCTTCCCACTTGAGCTCAAGTACAGAAGGCCCCTATTTAAAATGCAGCTCCCGAGCAGGCCACCAGGCCGCCTGTTCAGCTGCCAGTGGCTTTTGTGTACAAAGATGTTAATTGGTCCTAATCCCCTCCTAGAAGCTGTTTTGGTAGCCTGACCTGGCACCCCAAAGGACACCTTGGTGTGAAAAACTAAAGGGCCCATTGAAAAGAGAGTGAAAAGCAGCACTGAGCATTCCAACACATTTTAATTTCAGGAATTAAAAAAAAAAAAAAAAAAAAAAAAAAAAGGAAGGGAGGGTGTAGCCAGAGGGGTTACGGCGGAGGGGGGGACGGCACACATCATCTTGCTGATTCTGAATCGGTCGTACAAAGCTTTAGTAACCATGAAGTAAGCCCTACAAACACCCTTTCCACGCACACACAAAAAATAAAGCCAAGGGCTGCTTATATTTCAGCTCCAGGTTTGCATCCCGCTTCCATTTTGTTATTTCTAACGCACAAAGTGTGTTTCGGAAGGCTGGAGAAACCCAAACGCAACCCAAGGGTCTGACATCCCCTTCTCCCGTCCTTCTTGGGAGGAGGTGGATAAGTCCAGGCCAGAGTCCCTTTCCCTGCGTATTCTCCTGGTCCATTATTTGGCGCAAATAAACATCCAGGAATTGAAGTGGAGAAGACATTTTTATTAGGCACTTCCAGAGCAGCTCGGGGGGAGGGAGGGGAAAAAGGACGGAAAAAGGGAAAAAAGGCAGCTATTATGGCAAACTTATAATCAAATGTGCACAAGAAATGTTAGATATAAACACTCCCCCTTAGGAAGTTGTAAAATGCTATCTGTTCAGCATGCCATTGTACAAAGTGTACATTTACAGCTTGGGTGGTAAATTATGCTAATAGAATGCACAAACCTCAACCGTGAGGTTTTGAATTTTTTGACACAGTTCACAGATCAACTTCATAGGTCAAAGGAGTTTGCCTCCCACAGCCTGATAAAGTAGAAAGATATGAAGTGCGTGTGTATTATTATAATCTTGCTGAATGCGAGTTTTTAGGTAGAATACATTTGGTATATTTTCGTCCCCGCGTTTGCTCATAATGAATATTTTTCATTAGACACTGCTCCAGGCAAGGGCAAAACACTTAGGAGACTCTTTTCAAGGAAGTGTTTCAAGGTGTTGAATGTAGAAAAACCAGTAATAAAAGCTTCCATAGCACATCAACGTACACAGAAAGGAAACTACAGTAGCAATTCTTTCAGCGAAGAACAGCTACTCAGATGTACTTTTTCCTGAGCATTTGCAATACAAGAAAAAAAAAAAAAGAGGCATATAAAATGATAGATTCCTTAACCAGCAGAGGCTTGCTACTCAAAGAACAAGGACCCATCGTTAGAGATGGAAAGTAAGGCAGAGGCATGACACTTGCACAATTACCGTAAGACAAACAAACCAACCCTCTCAATACAAAGTGCCGAGGAAATGTGGAGTATCCCTTCGGAGAGAGCAGCAAAAAGTGGTGCATTCTCCTCCTGATCTCCTAAAGCACTTTTGGTGGTGGAAGGGTTGCAAATGAGATTGTCAGCATTTTCCAGACTCATAGTTTAAAAATTAGTATTTTTTTTTTAATGTCAAATAAAGAAAGGATAGCTACCAGTAGTTAATCTTGTTCGGTTATCTCAAGGTACATTTTCAATGTGAATGACTGATTCACTGCTCTCATCACGATAAACATGATAAAAGTAACTCATTCTCTGGCTTGGCGCTTTCTGGGTCAGATGCTTAAAAATGTTAAGGTAAGGTATATCTCAGAAACAAGGTAGGACCACAAAAGCACCTTAAGAGATGGGCGATCGAGCTAGAAAAAAAAACTCCCTTGAAAAATTAAGTGAATGGAGATGTCATAACTTCGATGCATGGGTGAAAAAGCTGGTAGCATTCCTTTGCCCACATGTATTTTTCATTTTAAAGTAAACAGCTGGATTTTAATAATTTTTGGATGTTTCACGGGTTTATTTCTGTTTCAGTTTACTTCTTAGCAATAAAAGAAAAGGCAAGAAGAAGGAATTTAAAGTGACGTGAGGAGCCAGGGTTGGGTACGTGTCAGGATGCTTCCATGTGCCCTCCCTGTGATGCGCTGGAGGAGCTGCTCAGCAACCGCAGAGCATCTGCCAGTGGAAAAGGTGGTGTATTTGACAAGTTTCAACTGAAAAAAATAATGAATCAGTTCTGCAGACCTAGACTTCAGTCTCTGAGTCGTCTGGAGGTGAATTGTGCTCTGTCTCCTGAACTGAACCAATTATTCACATGAGAAAGGTGAGCAGGGCTTATTCCAGTGTCATCCATGTACAGTGCTCGTTATAAACCAGGCCTGAAGTCGCAGGAGGTGAGGCAGCAGAAGAGACTGAACCAACTAACCCAAGAAATCCTGCTGCAAACCCCTCCGTGTCTCCCCCAAACTCTGCGAGGTTCCCTGGAGCTGCACAGGGTCAGAGCAGAAGACAAAGTTTGCCTCAAAGCACGGGCTTTCCCTGAGAACAACAGCAGGTAATTTGGAAAAGAAAGAAAATAGTATTTGTTCTCCAGGTGAGCGAAAAGTAGCTGCTCCAGAGCACGCGACGGCTCTTGTTTTTCACTGGACTGCTCAGAGAGCGAGCTTTCAGATGAAGCCATGCCTATGAGCTGCTGCTGGTGTGTGTGCATCTGTGCTTTCCGCTCTGTATTACTGCACTAAAAAAAATAGCAGGGAGAGAAGCAGCCTCTGAAAACCACTCCAGCCTCTTTGAGGAGGTGAGCGTATAGTGAATATGTCCAACTTCTTTTTTCCTCCCCATTCCAATCATTTCCCTCCACTCCCCCTCACATTTACAGCTCTAGTGGTATTTCAATCCAGTTAATGTATGTGTGTTGTAAATGTCACAGGGGTTAATCTCTACCAAGCTTTTAAGAAAATAAATCAGCATTTTGACTGATTTGATACTTAAAAAAGTTTCCACCCACTCTTCCTTTCTTCTCTTGACGTGGCAGGAGGGGTATTAAACTCTGGGTGAGCCCATAAGAAACTGTTGGGTATTTTCTGTTGTCCCTGCCAGGTGGCAAAGAACCACAAGAATATACAACTCCTTTTTGCAGGAGATTAGTAAAATAGAAGGATTCCTAAATGAGGGCCTGATTCTGCTGGGTACCGTCTGTCCCCCTTGATTCTGTAGCAACTGAAAAAAAAAAAAAAAAGGAAAAAAAAAAAAGATGAAGTGAAGAATTTAAATAAAAGAGGGGAAAAAAAGGAGGCAGAGCATGCAGTGGGATTCCTCGCCCGTGTCGTTGCACCCACAAATCTTTGAGCTCTGTGCTGCATAGCCTTTGGGAATTTCTAAAGTTGTATTTTTTGCCTTTGAATTTACATTTGTGGCTTCTCAGGGACATTGGTGAAAACTGTAATCACGCTCACACCTGCTTTAATCAGCTCTCGAAGGGTGCTTCTTGCTCCAATTGTATCTACGGCGGCGGGGCTGGCTGAGGGCAGGCTCAGAACAGAGCTGTGGAAGGCAGCACGTTTCCAGGGTGCAAAAAACGTCCTGGTTCCCGTTTTTGTGAGTGTCAGCAACCGGCAAAACCGGGCGGCTGGGAAGGAGGGGTCGTGGCGTGCGCAGTGCCGGCTGCCGTGGCGGGGGGAAGGCAGACACACGGTGACCAGCAGCCCCAGAAGCAGCAAGTTCAGCCCTTCCAGGGTCCTCCTCCATCCTGGGCCAGGGACGCAGGGACCCCCACTGCGCCCCGTCCCTTGCGAGGGGCCTGGGGTCAGCTCTGGAGGGCAGTGGCGGGGATCGAAACGGAGTCGGCAGAACTGCAAAGCTAACCCGACCTCTTCAGGAGGACGCAAAATATTACTCCCCTGATTTTATTGTCAGAAATTGTCCTAGAGTGATTAAACAGGTAAATAATACAGGTGTCCTCTGCGCAGCCCATCTACATCAATGAGGTAGACTTCCCATCATCCTATTCTAAAAAGAAAACGTTAATATCCGTGTTTTAGTAATGGGGAGGTTTAATAAAAGACCTGGCACATGACTTTCAGAGATAAACTGCCACAAAATCAGAAAAAGAACATAAACATAATATTTAAAACTTGGGTATTTGACAGTATACGCAGCATGTCCTCCGAAACCTGCTGGCGTTGAACCCAGGGCTAAGAAACCCCGTTAACGGAGGCCTTACGAAACTCCAAATTGCTTAACCTCTCACACGGGGTACACTGTCCCCCAGCTCAGACCGACGGTAACAGTGGTTTCTGTGAATCAATTCATTCCTTCTGCAAAATCTCCATTCACTTTACTCTTCACCTTTTTCTGCAAAAGTCTAGCAGTATCAAAACGGGTAGTTTTTCTAAAACGGATTAAGAATAAAATGCCAAAAAAACTCTCTTGTTCTCCCTAAATAACCTACATGCCCAGAAAACAGAGAATACCCAATGAATACGCAATTTAAGGAAAATGAATCTACATCTGTCCCCAAAAGCACAGCAAAGGTAGCGGATGTAGATTGGCTTCCTGTATTTGCATTTCCTTCACACAATGAGTGGATCTAGTTACATTTGTTTCACCTTTCAGCTATTTCTCCAATTTTCCTTTCTGAATGGAGGAATTTATCCCTTTTTTTCCTCCCAGAGTCAATGCTGGGGAGGGAAGCAAAGAAGTTATCAAAGGGGGGAGGGTGGGGAGAACAGCCTCGCCAGAGCTAAGGCTGTAATTACTTTAGAAACATAAAGGTCTATTCTCTCATTGCTGAAAAAGGGGAATTACACACATAACTTCCATTAGCATTAATGGGACTCACCTACATAAATCCCTGGTACATCAATGGGAGAATAGATCCTGTATAACTATAGGTACTGTTTACTCAAAGGAAGTGTGTACCAAAGCATACTGCCTAAATCAGGATAGAGTGGGTGAAAGCTCTACCTTACTCATTTCATTGTCATTTCCTCTTGAAGGGCAATTATCAAGAAATTATTAGGTAGTGGCATCTTAATATCACGCTCTCCTGCCTTTTTACTTCTTGTCTGACAAAGGCAAAAGCTGACAGAATGTAAAATATTTTCATAATGGATTTTTTTCCTAGTTGTTTTTCTGGTACTCCCCTAGGTTAGTTTTCTGCAAACAGAGACGTATATCATTTGGGTTTATTCCCCTCTGCTCTGTCTCTGTGCGTGATTATGACGGCTGGGATGATTTATAGCCAGTAATGTATTTGAGGACTTTATCTCTTTTTCTTTTCAGGGATATACGACAGAAAGAATTTGCTTCTTTTTTTTTTTTTTTCTTTTTTTCCAAATTGGTCGGCTATTCAGAATGGTTAGGTGAATGTCTTGCATGAATGTCACTGCAGAGACTGCACGTAGCAAGGGATTTAGCGCTCACTATTACTGTTACACACGGTGCAACAACATCTCGTTGGGTCAGCGCAGGAAGAAAACTGGGAGCTACCTGCAATGCTTTGGATTGCTCCAGATTTTGGAGTGGTAGGTTGGGAATAAAGAATATTTAGAGCAATTCTGGAACTACAAATCACTGCCTGAAACTTTATGGCTGTAAAAGTTAAGCTCCGGTAATTTTACGGGCTTGCCTTGGCAGGCTGTCTCAATGCACTGCCAACATGGGGATTGAAACACAGAGTCCAGGCAACTGTCTTGCTACCGAAAAGAATATTGTATTTCCTATATTCCTAAAGTATAGCTCCCAAAGTACTGAGTGGCTATTCCTTATTTAAATCTCATGTAACTTAAGGTGTTGTGGTTTTGTTTTTTTTCTTTCAGGGACTGTAAAATTCATCCACAGAAGAGCATTCATCTTTGGAGGAGGCAGGTATCGCCCTCACCCAGGAATTCAGTGAAGGGGAAATACCATTCAGGGGACGCAAGAGCGGGACCCCAGACGTTTCCCACCAGCGAGATGCCTGGTCTGCTCCACACCTCTGTTCCCGCGCTTCCTCTTCCCTAGTTTGTAGGGGGCTCTGTGGCTACTCAGATGGTTGTATGGGTTTGGAGGGAATGCCCTTACCTGCTATTCCAAGGAGAATTTCTGTAAGGGACCCTTTATCCAGCTCGTGGTGCTATGCATCCCATCCATTGCCAACACAAAATCTAAAATTAAAGCAAAATGTTATGGGGGAGAACTTAGCTGAGAAAAATGTAGATGATGCTTCATCAGAGCCACCAACTTTAAGTCTGGAAACACTGCAGCAAAGTCATCCTTTGTTCTAGGAATTATCAGTTTCTATTGCTAAATGCAAGGATAAAAGGAGGAGGAACAGAAAATAAAAGCCAGACCCATTCAGGTCTGATACACATGCCAGGGACTAGACTAGATGGAAAGCCTGGATTTATAAAGCGACACATCTAATGTGAGTGGCATGAGTCAGCTCAATATATCATATTCGGAGAGGGAAATCATTTGTGATGGTCTTGCAGCTCTCCCAGGCATCTCCAGGGATCATATCAAATCTATTTAAAATGTGAAATTTCTGGTTCTGTAAGTCAAAGTCAATTAGCGTCCCTCACTTTGATGAGGGCAGGGTTTCGCTCACTGTAGAGACAGAGGGTGTGGGGATGGAAGTTCTCACTGTTGGCTTGTTTTGTTCTTTGGAGCTGCTCCTTCCATGATTCCCCTTTGAACCAGATGTTTCGCTCTGGTTGTGAGGGAAGGCCAGGTTCTGCAGCCCTTATTTCTAGAAAAGTGTGGTTGGGTCAATATGAGTTTTGCTTGAGCGAGGACTGCGGATGTGACCCTGCGTTCCGGTAAGAGGCGATGCATTTTGTAAGCAGCAAAGGTGGGGAGAATGGGACCAGCCGGCTGCGAGAGAGGGGTATAACTTCAGAAAACCGGTGAAAACAGGGGAGAGATTTAAAACCAAAAAGCTATTTTAGTTAGAAGCAAGTGTCCTGCGAGGCTCTGACAATTTAAAGCAGTTGAAGTTGACAGTTGAAGCATAATGACTTTTCTTAGAAAGATTAACTTCCCTTTTGTACTTAGCTTTAGCTGTATTATTGTGCTGAACTTCTGCCTCTCCTGGAAGCTCCTCATACGAGCACTTGTAGCCAGATTTTATCTAGGTATGTAGTGATGGGGCAGGAAGAATACACTAGGTATGCTATTTTCTTATTTTCATGCCTTAAGCATAGAAGACTTCTGTACCAGGCAAGCCTGATAATAGGCCCTGGATATAAAGTAAACTAAGATTAATAGAAAGCAGTGCTTTTGCTAGTTCAGCATCATATAAATGTATTTCCTCACAGAAAGCAGCTAACCAACCTCCGCTCCTCCTCCTCACAAGAAAAAAAAAAAAAAGATCTTGGCACTCACAATTTGGCCCACAAATGATGTAATCCTTTCAGAGTGGGTCAGATCCGGGAAACATCTGGGCACAACTGTAGTAGATGCCTCTCAAACGTGTAATCCTTATCTCAAAGAGGTTATGTATGTGTGTGTATATACATATAACTAGACAAGACTGGGCTGCTGCATGGACCATCTGTGGAAAAGCCTGTCTGTGAGAAGGAATGGACTAATGTCTAGGTGATGCTCACAGAGCAGCTCTAAGGGGACAGAGGGTCTTACTGTCATTACACTGTCGGACAGCCGCAGAGCTTGAATACCTAAATTACTTGAGGTCCAGGTCCAGCATTGTAGCCACAAATCCGCCTCTAAGCTCCAAGGGCTCTCAGATGGGATGCGATATTCGACGCACCTAATGTTACTCATGAAAGGCAGTTAAGAGACTGGGGGATTCTTTTCTGCATTGCTCTTTACTCTTTGTAATTTTCTCTCTGCTATAAATCATTTTCTGGCATAAAGGTGAAGGTGGGACTGTGAAGAACAAGGGGATCCTTGGGGCTGTGCTCCATGGGGCTCCCCACAGGTACGACACCCTCAAACAGGAGTGAGGGACCAAGAGCCCAGCAGCACCTCTGGTGCTTCATACCCTGGGTTACTCGGGCTTCTGTACCTCGAGTTTTGAGACTGAGTAATTAATAACATCCCCTTCCATGTTTAATTTTGTCATGGACTTGCCTCATCTTAGACCTAAGTTCTGCAGAAACTGGCCTGTCAAGCTATGAGATATAGCTACAGTCTAAAGCAAATACATGCACTTAGATGACCTCTTAAAAATATATGTAATTAATTGAGTTATGCAAAAGAAAGAAATACAGCTATTTAATTTCTCTCTTATACAGTCATTTCAAAAAAGGATTTGGACCAGGTGACCTATTTTCCCACAGCTCAAATCCTATTGATAGAAATAAACCGCAAATGTAACTGCTAATAAATCTCTTCTTCTCTGAGAATAGCTCCTGCCACGAGACTTCTCACTGTTGCCAGCTTGGGGCTTTTGATTCCTCCTCAAAATGCACGTTTGTGCCCTGTGCATGCTACTAACACTTCTTAACATTTCTTCCAAAAGAGCCACCGCAATTTGGGGGTTTAACTTGTACAGGCAAAGAAAAGCTGCCCCACTTTAGCAATATTCCTCAGTCAACAGTCTGTGATGCCAGTTTCTGGTCCCAGCCATAATTATTGAACCATTTTTTCCTTTAGAAACACGCAATTATCGAATTCATTGTAGATATACTGTATGTACCAACTTAATTTTAGCCGTGTAATCTCATAATGGACATCAATGAATAGAGGATTAGTCAAAACCTATTAATAAAGAGATATAACAGGCCCTCCGATACTTTCTTTCAAAAGGCACAGTAAGCTTCAAGTTCTGCTTCTAGAGCCAAGCCTAAGTACCAAGCCTGCATAGTGGGCATCACAGTAGGGGCAAGAGGGAGAAATCACTCCCTTTAAATGGTGGATTAGAAGCAAATCTACTTTATGGGTCTGACTGTAGTTTTCATTTTGCAGCAATTGCCTTGTCCTAACGTCTCCCTCCTTTGAGGTCCTTGAGATCCCCTTGAGGGATGGTGTCTGCATCATGTCCCGAGCCCCCAAGAGTGCCTGTTTGCTTTAGGGTGGAATGTTGCGAGGACTGTGATGGTGTGGGGCTGAGCTGGAGCTCATACGGCGTGACACCAGCAAGGGAGCAGCAGGGCAACCTCCAGCCTGCACATCAGCTGGGTCTTTGCATTGTTAGATGCAGCGGAGCAAGGATACCAAAGTGTGCAAAATATCCAAACTTGATCTGCTGTAAGGTGGAGCAGGCAGAGAAAAGGATACTTCTTTTATATATGTATGAACACGTGTGTGTGTGTTTAAACCTTAGGAGGAATAAAAGCTTCAAGTAGTTCACGTGGTAACTTCTTCCTGATGGCCTGATTGAATGCACTTGGAGTTGATAGGAACTTTCTCCTGCCAGAAGTGGAGGCTGGATTGCGGTTTAGGTGAGCTGTCTTTAAAAGTGCATTTCAACACACATTGGAAAATTGTTTGGAAAATGCGGGCTAAGAGCAGAGAAGTAGCTAGAAGTGGAGGTTAGCTGAACATCATCTCTGTGCCACTGGGAGTAATTTAGCTGCCTGACTTTTAAAAGTTAGCTGAGAAGAGAGTGACACATTCTGAAAACTATCCAGCAGCTTTTTCTAAATATATTGCTACCAAAAAAAAACCCAACCCAAATCTATTTTATACAGTTTTCATTCATCTCCCTTCCCAGCATTGAATGAATGACTTCTGAGGTCCTCAGGATCCCTCATATCCCCCACGCCTATAAAGTCATTCCAAGTGCAGACCAGGGAGTTCTTTGGGAAGGTCACATAACACTGCTGAAGGACCGGTCTATCCTATCCAGCCAGCACTGGAAGTATCCAGCAGGTTTCTCCCAGCCTCGAAGAGACAGCCCAGCACCCGCAGACGGTAGACCCTGACCCGTGTCCCACAGCGCAGTGATGTTCTGCCGTGCACCTGGGGCCCTGCTGGCTGCAGAGGCGCCCAGGGCAGCTCCAGCCACCCCTTCCCCTTGCGTCCATAGAAGAGTGAGGACAAGATGTTGATTAAGGGACAACGAAGGTGGCTCCTCCAACAACCTGTGCCATTTGTTTCACAGGACGTTCAGTGGGTCACTAGTGATTTCCTTTGCTGCCTGGAGAGCAGACTATCCCAAGGCTGTTCCTGCAGGGGTTGTAATTCCCTTCTCAGAACCCGGCGAGGTAATGGACAATGTCACAAAAAAAGAAAAAAAAAAACAACACAAGAATCCCACACCCCGTCAAAAAAAACCAAAACCATGAGGTGGGTGGGACAATATGCCACATATTGTCTGTGTCTTTCTTAGCTGAAAAACTTCAAGGCCATTTTCCAGGACATCCAAATCCAATTTTTAGCACCATTTTCAATTTCAAAGTTATGCCAAAGAATCACTGTCCTGAAAAAGGCATGAGAACACTAAGATTATACTATTATCATTATTATTGTTATTGCTTTCATGTTACAGTAGGTCTTGGCAAGACTGGAGGCAGGAACCTTAAAAACAGCCTACATGAAGCCGGAGCAGATGGAGCGTGCTGTTTCCTGGGGTCCGGTGGTAGCTTTTGCGTTGTGGTTGAGGCGGCTCTGTGTAGCCTGGAGAAGCGCTGGCTGGACCACAGCAGTACTTCAGAACTGCTGGCAGAGCTGAGGGGCGATAGCTGTCACTTTATTCTGCGCACTTAACTCCTATTAGTATTAATAGAGCTGCACACAAACAGTGAGAGCAGATCATGGCCTGCAGCTATTTATATATTTCTGCCTCATGTCTTGTATTTTACGGCATTGTTCAGTGGTGTCACCCATAAGCTTGCAGTCAGTGTGTTTCTATTTTGACACATACAGGAGTGTGCATGTGAAATTTATAAAGGCAAAAAGGAGGCATGCATTTTGAATTGAAGTGTATTCTTCAATAAGGGAAGCGAATTTCCTTAAGTAAACGCTCCTGCTGCACAACCCCTCCACTCCGAGTCTTCGTGTGGCCCCAAGAGCTGTTTTTTGTAGGCTGCTGGTGCCCTCACCATCTTGTGCAGAACTTGTTTATTTGTATTGCCGTGGCACTTAGAGCTTCCTGAGGAGTGAGGTCCATTGTGTTATGTGCTGGGCAAGCAGCTGAATTGGAACGAGCACGGCTTTCTGTGTGAGTGCTCTAGAGAGAGAATAGATCATTAAGGTCACTTGTTTTCCTTACAGAGGCCAAGGCAGGATTGATTCCTACATTATATTCTATCTGTGTATGTATTTTTCCTTCCCAGTTTCAAATAGCCAAGGTGCCAAGATATTACTCACTTCCCTTAGGAGAGTCTTCTGTTACCCAGACGTCTCGTTCAGACAAAGTTATGCCTGAATTTTTTTAAGCCCACATTTTTTAAATTTCATTCTATTATTTCCAGACGGGGAATATTCATGCAGAGAAGGAAGCTTGTCGCAGAGGGAAAGGGGAAGGAAACCTCGGCCCCTGCCAGAGCAAAGAAAGGATTGGAGGAGGCAGCCTGAGTCAACCGTAAGAAGGGTCCCACCAGTTCTTTCTACCTCCACCCACTTCTAGACACTCCTGGCCATGTTTGAGACAGCACCATTGAATCCATTCAGCACTACAGCATTGTATCTATTCAGAGAAATGCACTTCAACAGGGCAACCACCCTTAAAAACAGCCCCATTGTTTCTCCTAAAAGCCTCATTGAAATCTGCGTATATAACTAGCTGCTGTGTTGTGAGTTAGCTATACTTGCGCGTTACTGATTTGAAAGTGAATGCTCCTTGGAGGGTTATTTTACTTGAAATACAGCTTCTCGACAAAATGTTCCTCCTTTCTTCAACAATATCATCGTGGAGATTCCTCCCTTTAGAAAGATGATCAATATTGCTTTGTGAGCTGGGATCCGATAGGAATTTGTGTTGTTAAGGGCATCGGATCAGTGGTTTAACGAATCGCACAGTTCTGTGTCTCTCTGTTTGCACGTTTACTGGGAAGCAGTTTTACCTGGCTTGCCCACCAGAGAGAGACACAATCACTCACACAAGCACACATACGCACACTCACCTTAAAATGCACCTCTTGTGTGCTGTCAATAAAACAGTAAAGGTGGCTGGACTGGAAAGAGTAGCTTCTCACGGACGAGGAGCTACTGCATTTTTTGCTATCAAGGTATCTGGCAGTAGTGCATTTGTCTGAAGGCTTAACAGCACAAGGGCAGACTGAGTGGTGGCAGAGCTGGCGACCAGACCCAGTGACACCTATTACTCCAGGTGACGGTGCAAAGCCGGGCAGGATGAAAAGGCATGGTAGATCTGTGAAACACAGTTCGTGTCTGGGTTTGCCAAAGTTCTATTTTGTTTCATTAATTATACCTCGAAATCCCCCAAATTACAAAAAGGCAGTATCAGTTGTTGTAAATGAAACCCAGCGAATATATCTGATGTCTAAATATCTAAAGCGGTGTGCCAGCCTTCACACGTTTTGTGAGCCCCACACTGATGATCAGCAACTTATAATTAGCCTGTTTGGACCTTCGTCGAAGTAGGTGCTTCTTTCAAGATACAGCTGTAGTCTGGGGGTTTACCCATCACCTGCACCCAGCAATCATAGAATCATAGAATGGTTTGGGTGGGAAGGGACCTTTAAAGGCCATCTAGTCCAACCCCCCCGCAATGAGCAGGGACATCTTCAACTAGATGAGGTTGCTCAGAGCCCCGTCCAACCTGACCCTGAATTTTTCCAGGGATGGGGCGTCGACCACCCCTCTGGGCAACATGAGCCAGGGTTCCACCATCCTCATCATAAAACACGTCTTCCTTTTATCTAGTCTAAATCTTCCCTCTTTTAATTTAAAGCCACTACCCCTTGTCCTATCGCTACAGGCCCTGCTAAAAAGTCTGTCCCCATCTTCCCTGTAGGCCCCCTTTAAGTGCAGACACATCTGCATCCCTGCTCCCATGTAGCTCCTGGCTGCAGGAGTTTTTTCTGCAGTTATTTGCGTGTAGCACTGAGGTGCATGCTAAGACTGCCGGTGTTAGGAAAGGTACATTCAGCCCTCAGTGAGGGCAAAAATTTCCATCTCCACTTTCAAATGAGGGGTTAAACAAACCTGTGGCAAATTTGACTGCTTCACAGAATGTGGTAATGGAGTTGATGCCATGTGGATGGCAGAAAGTGTACACGATATTGGCCAGTTGTTTGATACTGCCACTCTAAAGGCCCCAAGAATTAGACCAATTTCACACTAGAAGAGGTGCCTGTTTCTCACATTTTCTTTCACAGTTGGAGTCCTGGTCACTTGTTGATCTTCTGTCCTCATAAAATCTTTCCAGTTCATTTAAAAGTTGGCTCTCTTGTGCATTTCTTAAATTCTTTTTGAAGCTCAAGGTTTGAAATGCTTCCTTACTTCTGAGACCGAAAGGGCAAAACTGGAAACTGAGCACCTTGACCCCAAAGGCCTTATGCTGCCAAATACAGTCAGCAAGAATTTGTGGTAAATGGGGCTGTGGGATCATGCTCCAGTATTAAGTATTAGTTAAATGGTAATTTGTACTCGAAGGCTTCGAAATCTCATGCTTTCCCTTCAGCTTTCTCCAATGCATCTCTATGGTACAGGCTAGAAGTTCTCCACTGAGAGATTTCCAAACTTCTCCTTATAAAATTTTACTCTCCTCCTAAAAAAATGGCTGGCCCTATAGGGCTGGTGGGTTATTTACTTCCAGTTAGGATATCTCTTCTTTCTACATAATTTTAGAAAATACTACTGTTGACTCTTCTTAATTTGTTTCTTCACAGGATAACCCATGAAAGAATGGTGCAGCCCGTGCTATTCCTTCTTCCCCTCTCTCAAAGCACGCAGTGTACACATGTGCTTGGAGCTGAATATTTCTTACATAGCAACATAGACCAAGTTGTATTGTATTAATTAGTGATCGTCTAGTGAGCATTCTGGTTTAGACAGTGCCCAATGTCTCAGATGACCTTTAATTAGTCAGTTATAGAATACATTGCTCTAGAAGCAAAGTTTCTTCTACATCTTTTAAAATTATTGTTCATGTGTGAACTAAAGCACAACACCTCAGCCAAATCCTGATGAGTTCTGGACCTGAAATAATCCTGAATGCAGAGGAAAACTGCCCCATCCTTTACACACAGTGGTAGCTATGGAGAAAGCTGAATTCAAGACCTACACTGTTTTGTGGTGCAGAACTTGCCAGTTCTAGAAAGTTACTTTAGGAGTTCACCACCAGATTAACTCTTACATTAACCAAGACTAAACCAGTTGCTTACTAGCATTGTTGCAAGATGTATCAAAAGGTAACTCTTTTGTTTGGTATCCCAGACCAGGCTGCCAAGAGTTAATAGACTTGATATTAACGCATTTGCTGTGTTCTTGTTGTAGAAATGTCGGCCCTGGATTTGCTCTGCTGTTGGAATCCTCACTGCTTTGGGCAGCACAAGAGGACATTGCAAAATCTTCTTTGTCACTGCAATTTTTTCTGTTACCTGCATATCCACACCAATTAACTATGGAGTACAGGCTGTTTCAAGGATTCTTCTGAGCAGAAGCATGCATGTGTATAAATATAGCCAGATATTAAACTTCTTGGAAGCTTTCAAACAGGTGAATTCTGTAAATCTTTTTTTCATTAATATATTCCCATAGGAGTCAGCATGGGTGTTTTATAGTGGTGGTGTATCCACATGCATCTAGAAAGGGGTGTATCTGCTCTCTACGCTGTGAAACCAAATGAACAGGTAGAAAATTATCATTTATCTTGGCTTTAATAAAAACTAGCATTACAGTTTCATTAAAGGGCTTGAACTTCAGGCTGCAGAGTTTTCAGCATTTACTGTATGCCCACAGATGGAAAAGCTGTTTATTATTGTTATTCATATTAAAGAAATGTTTACTGACTGGCCTAATTATGCAAACACATAGCAGGAGAGAGTTTCTACCTGCAAATCTTCCAGTACAAACTAAATAAGAGTGGGAGCAGAAAGGAAAGAGAAAGCTAATGGACAAAGTGCTAGAACTGGAGCTCTCTGATTACCAACCAAGGTCTGCATGTTCTAGCCCCACTGCATCTGTTATAAGATGATACTTTCTACCAGAAGTTTCCCATACGCACAACTGTAGATCTGGAAAGAGCAGCAAATGCTTCTAAATAAGGATCCTCATCACCTGTAGGTCCTTGAAGTCTCCTTTAAGTGATGTCAAGGAAATGAGCTTGCTCCTGATGACCGTGATGGGACAAAACTGTATTTCATGTACATTTGGGTTATCTGGAGGTTAGTTAACATGGTGATATGGTTAGCATAGTAGGGCTGAATTAAGCTGGCTAACCTGCTTGATGACGACGTGCCAGGTGGTAACGGAAGGATGTCACAGCAACAGAGCCTTTCAGCTGAAATAGTTTTGCCTTTGCTCAATTCTCTTCCCCGATTAAAGAGATCCATGGCATGGATCTCAGATCGCTGACCTCTGATTTGGGTTCTATCAGGAGCTACTTTACCGTTACAGAGGCATTTTTGAGCAGGTGGGAACCCCGGGGGGGGTGGACCCCTCCCACCCCGCGGAGGGGCCGCCGCTGTCCGCGGTGCTGAGCGGCTCCGGGCGCAGCTCCCGCCTCCGGGGCGAGGCCCCGCATCTTCCGGGGCTCCAAAGCTTAGGCTTCGTGCTAATTATATCCAAGTGGATGCGGGGTTTGGCTCATGAGGAGGTTTTGAGGCAGTTACACCATGACAGAAGCAGCACCCGCTGCCCCCCTGAGCCCACAAAAGGTAAATACGTACTCAAAACTCCTGTTCACAGATAGAGATTTCTAGAGATATATTCTGAGTAGCAGGATTTGGGCAGCTTCCATCAGAATGAAAATATTTCTCCTTTACTTGTTTTTTGAAACATATTGATAGTAAAGACTATATTCATTGAATTTCATCTTTTCCCCATTAATCCAGTCTCCTCAAATAACTTTTGCATATTTGTTTCTCAGCGTTGAACATACTTCCTAGAAATTCAAGATGTGCCATAGAAAAGTTTCTACTGCATGATTAGGTGGCTATTTCTTCTTTTCTATTTCTTCATCTTTTATGTGTACATCTTAGACCTTGCTTCTGTGAAGGTCCATGCATACAGTAAAGGCATTTCCCTGGAGGAGCTTTGCCACTAAGACTGACTACCACATTCCTGGATAGAAAAGTGAGGAGCTCAAACTGGAAATGAAATACAGACTACTATGCGAACTGGAAATACATCTAATATGACTGCTGTTTTCCCTTTGCAATAGATAAATTCCATGCTTAAAAGTTTAAATCAGTTCCTCTGGATTTTCCCCCACTCGGCTTTTCTAATGAAAAAGAAAAGTTATTCTGAACACAAATGGCCTATAATAAGACTGAAGGCAGTAAGTATCAATACCATCTATGGAGACCATCTTCTCACAAAACATCATTTAAAGTCTATGTGACAAGGGATCTGATTGCATCAAGTAACGGAAATAGGAGAATTAGCAAGTGGGAGAGAAGCAAATACACTGAGTTTCTTAAGATCTTAGATTTAGTAAAGGGCAACTAATTCATGTATCTCACACTATTTTCCCTAAGACCGTATTAGAACTATGCCAACGGAAGAAAGTATAAAATATGCATGCGAACGTGTTTAAGCAGGAGTGAATATCAGTTCTCTTGGTAAATAATAGTAATGACAGTAAGAATAGCTAAGAAGACACAATGCACTAAGAAATAATAAGCATAAACCCTTTCATTAAAAATGTTTCACTCCATGGGGCCAGTAATCCAAGACTGTTTCCATAAGGCTCTGTTGTTTTAACAGCTGTGGCCATGGTATAAAGTTTCACATTTGGAGCTTGGGCACAATTAAATTCCCCCTCAACACCTGATGAAATGGGTTCTTATTTACTAATTCATCTCGGTAATCAGCTGATCTTGAGGATGTTCGCAGTGCTGTGTCCAGAGAAGTATAGAGATTATCTTGGAGTGTGCACTCAGGATGCCTTGCATTGCCTATTTATCCCTCCTTAGCTCTTCATGGCAACAGACACTTTATTCTCCTGCCTGTTTCTGATTTCCATTTAGGATTTGGTTTATGAAATTGTTTAAAGGTTTCAAAGAGATTACAACCATCTAGTGGTAGGCACAGTTTAGAAGTTAAATTTAAAGAGACCAGGCAAGACAAAATGGAAAGGAAGAAAGATCCGGGCTAATGCGAGGGAATGACTGCAAACAGTGAATTGAAGTTGAGTACGGTGGATGTTAAATTGTTGGTCAAAATTTTGCCTCATCTTCGTTGAATCAAGAGTGTGTTCTGATACCTCCTTCTACATGGGCTTAAATGACTATCAGTATTCCCATTTCAGAGGACGAACAGCAAGAAAATTGCTGACCGATGCCTGACAATGCTCTTAGGATCAGGCAGAAATTGTGTTAGAAACAGGGACTCATCTCCTGTTCTTCATATCAGGCTAGGGGCTAAGCCATGAGGAGATCCTTCCATGCTTCTGTACACACACTAATTTCTCCTTCACTTGCTTCTCTCTCTGATAGCATTTTTGTAGGACTTCTTCCATTTTACCTTTCACAAGTCGGTTGTCTTCAGCTTTTTCCCAGGTGTGGTCTCAGCAACCTTCCTCGTCTCTCTGTGTTCCGGCTGGCTTCCTTCCCAATGTCCAGTCTGAATCCCTCAAGACACAGCTCCTGACTTGTCAACTTGATGTTTGCCAGCATGAGTTTCCTTCTACCCCCCCATCTTTTCTGTGCCCTAAAATAAGACAAACAAAATTGTTTATCTTAAGGGAATTTAAAAGGACAAGAACTCCATGAGGTTTCCCTTGCAAAATTTTCTCTGGATTGATCCCTGTCCAGCCAGGCTAATAGAAAGAGAAAGAGAATCACTGAATATGTAAGGGATACCCACCTTAGAAACAATTAAAATTCATGTTAGCATTCATTTTCTTTTCTTTTCTTTTTGGGGCAGAATTGAAAAATCAGTTTCCTTTTAGTTTTCCATCTATCTCACCGTGCATGTTTTTTATGCACCTTCGGTGACGTGCTGCTGCATTATAAGAAGAGGTTTCTACTCGGTAGATTAACCCTGTTATGTGACAAACTTTGTGGACCAGCCTAGTGCAGGTTGGGCTGTGTTATTTGTCCTCTGCTACATCTGTTTCCTTGGCTGACTGTTTCAGCTGAAAGATAGAAAACACATTTCATTCACCCGGGCTGTGTCATCTCAGCAGATGAGACCTGTGATCCAGTCTTCTTGTGTTGGCCACAACACCACGTGGCAGGTAAAGGTTCGTATCCTGGGCAAATCCTTACCAGTGCGATGTTTTCGTCATTGCTGACAGCAGGGGGATCAAACAGAAGAATGGGCTGCAGATAGCTGAAGAGAAAAAGGCTCTGGGAATTCATGACTTTGTTTTTTCACAGAGAGAATAAGAAAGAAAAGGCAGCACCTCTTGGCAAACAGTCATATTAAGTGCAGTTTGCAAGAACTGTGTTTGAAAAGAAGTTGAAAGGATTTTGATTGTTCATGTAAAAAGGAGACGAAGAAGAGGTAACGTGGTAAAAGAATTAAAAAGGACGTGGTTGCAGAAGGTAGCTTGGGAACATCTGTTCTGCTGCTTCTGATGACAGAACTTGTGACTATTCATGTTAATAAAAAGTAGAAAGTGAATATGCAAAATGTAATAGTTTTTGTTCTACGTGTGATTGACTGTGGAACTCACTCCACTAGAAATGTTTAAGACTTAATATTCAAATTAGAATCAGTCGGCCGCTTGCATAGATATGAAGAATAGCATTAACAGTAAAAACTACATATAGAAAGATAATAAACCCTGCGTTTAAGTTTCTCAGCAACTGCTAGAAGCAGCAAGGAATAAACTGCTTATTAGAGACTTCTTACATCTGAGTCAGAAACATTTCATATCGGCCAAGACTCTGGAGCACGGCTATGGCCCGAGGTCACAGTTTGTATTACGGCTGCTACACAGACAGCGTCACGTCGATGGATTTCACTTTAGCTTCCCTGGTAATTTTGTTAAACACTTGCCAGTGACTGTGACTTGATTCTGTTCAAGAGTTATTCTTTTCAAGTGTTTTTCTATTCTCCAAAGAAATAAAATACTCTGAAGTTAATCAGGGACCTCGTGTGCTTTTTTACGTGTCACAGGGTCATGTATCTTGGGCTGATGACAGGGTTGCAAATGGAGACAAAGTAGTCAGGGGCTGCACTAATCCCTGGCATGAGGGATACGGAGGAGCAGCAAATAAAGCAGGGCCTATGTTAAGTGGGTGGGCAAATGCTTTTGAAAAAATCCTCTAAATAGACTAATTCCTCTTTTCCCTGCATGGACCTGGCTAACATTGTTTTGTGTTCACCCTGGGTGCTCTGGAGCTGATCCTGGGAGTTTTGCCTTCCTGAGTGCCGCAGGACCAGACACTCTGTCCGTGTACCTGTGAAAATATTCCTTGGGTTCCGCTGAACGATCTGAAATAACCCACGCTGCCCCCAGCCTTTGTTACTGCTTGCTCACCCTAATTCCTACGTGTAGCTGCTGCTAAAGGAAAGTTTGAGGAAGTCTGCCTGCCACAGAAATACTTTCATGATTTCCTTTGAAAAATCATGCCAGAGATAGATTTATATTTTGTTTATTTGCTTTATATATTCCCACCCCTACCAAATATTCACACATGCTGCCTCTGCATAAACCAAATATTCCTCAATTTGAGCTCAGATGCCGCAATGATAGGCACAAATAATGATACCACACAAAACGCAACAAAACCTTGCAGCGTCCAGTAGTTTCAGGAAGGTGGTTTGTGTTCATTGCTCCAGTGGAATGAAATCCAGCATTTCAATAAGAACAAGCGAGCAGCGTCTCTGGGCAGCACACAGCTTTGGAACAGCGTTGGTGTAGTTGGCAAAAAAAAAAAAGACAAAAAGAAGAAAAAAGAACTGGGACTATTATTTATAAGCAGGCTTTTTTATTCAGGCTCACTATATATATGGATGTGCGTATGCGTGATTTTTAACTTGTCCTACGCAGCGACACAGCTACAGGTGGTATTCCCTCCCCCTTGTTATAGGAATCAGATGAACACATTTTAGTTTTTTCTCCTGTGGAAAAGAAGGGGTTTAGGCATCCAGGAGCCCCATGCACTTGAGACGCTGGAAGTTTCAGTGCAAAACAAATTACCTCCCTCCCTGTTGGGGTCCAAGGTTCTGACCTGAGCCAGAAGCAAAGCCTGAAAGAGGACTGTGATAACCCCGCGTGGGAGTGGAGAACCTGCAGCTTTTGCTCGGACTCCAGCCCAGGAGCAGCCTCCGGTGCAGAGATGGGACAGGTGGAATTTGAAGGAGAGAGGGAAAAAAAAAAGAATAATATCCTGAAGTATTTATTTTACTTAGACAAGACCCCTTTCACACCTCGGGGCACACCGTTATTTGGAAATATTCAGAAATAATAATAATAGTAATAAGAATAAAAATGGTAAAAATGTCTAGCTCTTCACATGTATACTGAGGAGAGCTGCAAAGCGGTAAAATAAGGATTTCTGCTTTAGTGTGGGTAATTTAGCTTGACACTGGCTTAAATTGCCTTAGGTGAAGAGCAAAGAGCTTACACTGACCATGGCTCCAGCCCTGGGACTGCAGGTCAGGCCAGCTACCAGGGAAAAAGGGCCTCACTGTGCCTGTGTGAGGGGGCAGGAACCCCCCTACTGTCTCTAGTTAAATAAATAGAATAGCAGAGAAATCCTCTTTTTAGATGAAGGCACCTGAGACAGCTCTGGCAGGACACATTTGTGCCGGTGTTCCCCGTGGGTCACGGTGCAGCAGCAGATTTGAGCAATGAAGTGACCCCATCTCAACAGCAGAGAGGTCCCTGTGGGATAGGGCAAATTCATCACGCAGGACAGCCCCACGCGCGGGCAGGGGAGCCCAGGGAAGGTTTGAGCAGTGGCTCTTGCCTCCTTGGCAAATGCAAGCCAGGCCAGGGCTCTTCTCTTTGTCCAGGGCTGCGGGTGATGCTGTGCAGTTTGCGCAGGCAAGGCAGAAACCAAAAACCATCCTCTCCCCCAGGGTGTCCCTGGCAGATCTGTTTTGACAGACTCAGCTCTTTTCTTTTTAATGCTGCTTCCCCTCCCTTTCAAGTTTTTCAGTCACCTCTTCAAATGTCACCTGTGATCCCCACCTTCACCCAGGTTGCCCTTCCCCAGATCATTTCTACACACTTTAGAAAAAAAAATTTAAAAAAAAAAAGATCACCATCGCTACCACATCCTTCCCTCTTAATCTGGAGTAGTCTATCTACCCTGGCTGGGACGGACTCACGGCAAAACCCAGCAGAGGCCAAACCGGGGACCTGTGGCCGGGGGGAAGCCGCGGGGCAGGCAGGTGTCCTGGTGCCGCAGGCGGCTTGGCCTGGAGAACCCCAGTTTGGCACCTCAGTGCAGCTCTGGAGGAGCCAGAGCCTCGGGGGGTGCTCCTGAAAAACAAGGGTTCTGCCCCATACCACCTTCCCAGCAAAGGACTCTCAGGGCTGGGCTGCCAAAAAGGATGGGAGCAAGTGCTGTTTAGAAAATACTTATAAATATCCATATTTATGCACGCAAGCATATATATATATATATATATTCATACATATGTATGTATATTTGTATATGCTTATATAGGTGTAGACATGCACACACATATGTGCATCCATAAGCGCCTGCCAGGCCCGGCAGCGGCCGCGGGCAGGAGAAGCAGCGGGGAGGCGAGCGGCGGAGCCCCGCGGTGGCACCCGAACAAGCCGGGCACCCGGCTCCCCCCCCGCGGGGGTCCGCGCCCCGCAGCGCCGGACACGGGCACGGGCACGGCCACAGGCGGGGGATCGGGCCCCCGGGACCCGCGGAGCGCTGCGAGGGATGGGGTCGGAGCCGGGGAAGGGACCGGGAATGCCCCAAACTGCCCCGGGAAGAAGAAATCCCGCTCCACGGAACGGACTTCACAACCCCCTCCCGCTTCAAAATTAAAAATAAAATTAAAAAGAATAATAATGGGAGGATTACGAAGGGGTAGGACTATTATATTATTTTTTTTTGGCAGCGCACGTATTAGATGAAGGTAATTTGGGTGCTACGAATATAAGACGAAAATACACCTAATTTCGTCATCATATAGATATAATATATTTCACTCTCACCACATAAATACAAAACATCCAAATATCCAAAACATTCAGAACAAAAGTTAGTAGCAAGGGCTCAGCGCTCGATTCATTCATTATTTTCTTCGACTAGTTGCCTAGAAACTTCAGACGTAAATAATTTACAATAAAATTACTATTTTCTTTCTGTCCAGCTCCTTCTGTTCAGTTCTGGTCTATAATTAATTCTATATACTACAGCAACCATTCCACTTTTTGTAAATTTTTTTTTTTTTGGTTACAGTTTGGTGGCACGTATTTATACAGTTTGTAAACGCCATGTGTTAAAGTTTAAAGAAAGAAAAGAAACTTAAAACCAAAGTAAAGAATTTTTTTTTTCCAAAGAACTAGCTAAGTACAGCATCCCTTTTCTGGCAAATTCAAGTACCGAAATTGAACAGGAAATATTCGATCCGGAACACTAGAAGGTGAAATACATATGCTTGTGGAGAAAATAGCAGTAAGAATTATGAAGGAAAAATAAAAAGATTGTTACATAGATGTATTTTAAAGTACAAAAATAACAATAAAAGATACGCTTTTTATATTTTATGTTCGTTTTAAATGAAGTGTAAGCGATATACGAGAGGGTTATTTTAGGAGGAAGGAAGGCTAAAAATTTTTTATTATTATTTAGATGCGCATTGAAATTATTTGGAAAAATCAAATAGGGAAAAAAAAAAAAAAAAGAAAAATTACCATCGCAACAGATCTGGATGCAAATCGAGTCGCGACTTCTGTTATTTATCTGCAGATTTGCTTTTGCAGATAAGGTCCGCAGGACTGGCCCGTGGGAATGCGGGGAAAAAAAAAAAAAAGAAAAAAAGGGGAAAAAAAAGGGGCGTTGTGTTATCTCGAAGGGAGAGACAGTTTTATTCAAAGTCTCTGCAGCCACTGGTTTCTGTCTCCCCGCTTCGTGCGTGTATTTTCAAGGCATTCCGTTCCGGCCCTTCCCACATTCAAGATTTATGGTAAAAGAAGAAAAAAAAAAAAAAAAAAAAAAAAAAGAAAAGTTGCTGGACGTTTTCCTGGCTGGTATTAAGGGCAAACGGCGAGGACGGTACCCGGGGGCTGTAGTGCAGTGCGTGTGGATGAAAGGGGGGCCGCAGGTGGAGCCCCCAAAACCTGTGTGCTTTGGAGTCACTGAAGTCTGAAGGGGGGAGGGGGGTGGTGGTGTTAAAAAAAAAAATAAAAATAACCCAAACGCGGGCATCACCTGGCAGCTCCATCCTCCTCTCTCCGAAATCCTTCTCCCTCGCTTGGCATTGGCTGCAGCCCATCCGAGCCAAACCGCGCCCCGGCCGCTCTCCCTGTCCTAACGGTGTCAAAGCAAACGAACAGACAGACAAACACCCCCTCCCTCCCCCCGGCACGGACAGACGGACCCCCGGGCCGGCGGGGCAGGGAGAACCGGGCTCCGGGGAGGTGCCCGCAAGCCCCCCGGCCGCGCCGGGCCCCCGCTCCGCCCCGGCCCCCGCTCCGCTCCGCTCCGCTCCGCCCCGGCCCGCGGAGGGAACCGCGCCCGCGGGGCTGGGAGGAGGAGGAGGCGGCGGCGAGGGAGGGGAGGGAGGGGGCTGCCGGCGGGCCGCCGCCGCGCCGCCCGTCCCATAAATACCGCCACAAATAGAGACTATAAATATAAATACGGGGAAGTTACTTAGAGTCAGTCCAGTGCTTTTTTCTCAGCGCTTTCTTTATTGTTGGTCCGGGAGTAGGGCTCGAAGGCGGACGAGCTCAGGTAGCGGGCCGACAGTTCCTGCAAGTTGCCCGCCAGCGAGCCGGCCACCGCCAAGGGCGCGGAGGACAGTCGCCCGGCCACCGAGCCCAGCAGGGCGGGCACCGGCAGCCCGAACAGCCCGTGCCCGGCGGCGGCCGCTCCGTGCAGCGCGGCCGGCGGGGGGGGTCCCGCCGCGCTGCTGGCGGCCGGAGGGTGCGGGGACCCGCCGGTGGGACCCGCCGCCGCCGCCGCCGAGCTGCCGGGTCCCCGCAGGGCCGAGCCCAGGGCTCCGGTGGCGCAGGGCGGCAGGAGGGCGGGCAGCCCCGGCGGGGAGAGCAGCCGGCCTTGCTCCAGCAGCCGCAGGACGCTGCAGGTGGCGGCGGTCTCCGACACCACCGACCGCAGCTCCGAGTCCTTGCCCTGGTCCTTTTTCTGCTTGGTGCGACGGTTCTGGAACCAGACCTTGACCTGCAGGCCGGGGAGAGAGGCAGGGTCAGCGGGGCGGGGAGGAACGGGACACCCCTTCCACCCCCCCCAGTCCTCCGCCGGTGCACCGGGACCCCGGCACGGCCCCGCGGGACAGAGGGGGGACGGCGGTGGGGGTGGGCTCCAGCCAGGCAATTGTCAACGGGGAACGTTTTACCGGCGCACAAAGCGACACCCCCCCCGCCCGACCTGGCTGCTTCCCGCTTCGGCGTGCGCCCGATGTGGGGGGGCAGAGAGGAACGCGGGGGCCCTTTCGCACTGTTATCTTCAACCTGCTCCCTCTCACTTTATTTCCCTGCACGCCGGTAGTTCCCTGGGAGCCGGCTCCAGCCCTTTCCAACACCGTTTTATTCTAAGCCCGCTCAGCCGGAGCCCCGGCGGGCCGGACCCCGGCCCCCAGCACCGCGCACGGCAGCAGCGCCCCCCGCCGCGACCCCCCGCCCCGCCCGCGGGGACCCCGCACGCCGCCACCGCCGCTGCTCCCGCTCGGGTCCAGCCGCCTGTCCTGGGTGGAAGAACAGCTTCTTTCCCAATCTCCCGGCCCGGAGGGTCTCTCTCCCTTCCCCAGCCATTTGAAGCAATATTTAACTTTAAAAAGGAATCCTGGAAGCCCCTCCAAAAACAAACCCCAAAACAAACCAGAAAGCACCCATGGCGGTTTCTGTAACCTACGAGCTATTGAACTTGTCATTCCTATCCCTCAGGGGAAAGAAAAAAAAGCTAATTAGCTTGTCAGGGGAATTTATTGTTGTATGATATTTTGCAGAAATATGAAACCGGCTTTCAGAAGTTTGGTCTTTTTTAGACGCTTCCCCGCACTCTCGCGTAGTTTTCACCCCCCTGACGGCCCCCGCCCGCTCTGCGCTGCAGGACGGAGGGGCGATGCTCCCCTCCGAAAATACCGGGGCTCAAAATACGGCCCCAAACTTCAGTCCCGTCCCCGGATCTCTTGTATCCAGAGCGCTCAGACCAAACGTCTCTAACCCAGCAGCCCTCAGGGGAAGGTGCCAACCTCCCCATCCTCCCCGGGCGGGTTTGCAGCTATTTTCTCCTTGCTGCGGGCTGGGGGCGGCTCGGCCTCCCCTCGCGTCTCCCCGGCCGCAGCAGCGCATCTCCGCACCGACGGACACCGAGCCCCGGGGACACAGACCCACGGGCCCGGGGAGGGCTTTGGCTTCGTGGCCAAGCTCCCGCGGAGCCCTGGGGCCGGGCCGCCTCGCCGTGCGCAAACCCACGCGGCCGCGGGAAAGCCCGTGGGGGCCGTGTCCGTGGGACCCCCCTTCGCCAGCAGCCCCACCACCCCCCTCCGTGCGTCCCGCTTCCCCGGGCGCACACAGTTTTAGGTCCTTCGCCGGGCAGCGCCCCCCACACCCTCCGACAGAACACGCGTGGGCACCCTCGGGGGCGGCCTCAGCCTCTCCAGCGGCCCCGCGCCCCTGCCCGACATCTCCCGGGCCCTGCGCGCTGGCGCGCAAAAGGCGCGCAGGACCGGCCCACCTGCAGGGCCCGGCGCGCAGGGGGGATCCCCGGGGCGGGGAGGGGGGGTCTCCCACGGAGGGGCAGGGCAGGGCAGGGAAGCCGGGACTCCGCGTCCCGCTGGGGCTACCTGAGTCTCGGAGAGATTGAGCTGGCGGGCGAGCTCGGTGCGCTCCCGCCCCACGACGTACTGGCAGCGCTGGAACTCCATCTCCAGGCGGTAGAGCTGCTCGGCCGTGAAGGAGGTGCGGGTCCGCTTGGGACGGTCCAGATCAAGCCCCTTAGGCAGAATAATCTCTCTGATTGAACCTTTGGCATCTGGCAAAGAAAGGCGCAGTCAGCTTCACACCCAGGAAACCCTCCTCTTCCTCCCCCCCAACGCCTTTCTTTTTGTTTTCTTTTTGTTTTCTTTTTTTTTTTTAAATTTTTTTCCGCCAGCGCCTTTAAGACTGAGACCCGAGTCGGGATGGAGCAGGGTCCCTGAGACTGCGGCACTGCACCTGGCCACTACACCCAGGGAAGGAGAAAAAAGAAGCCCAAACAAACCAACCCAACAGACAAGGAAGGAAGGGGCGATGGAGGCCCAGGGCCCTGTAAATAATCCCCTGAGCCCATTTGAAAATTGGGTTTGAATATATTGCACTGACATTACGACACTGCGGCATCACCCAAGGCCCCTCTGGCAGGCTGGGGAGAGATCCTCCAGGCCAGGCTTTGTGCCTGGGATGCAGGGCTACTCTTTGTTCCCTCTGGGCTCCGGATTAGGGCTTGCTGGAAGCCGCCACACACACCCAGCCGCCCCCACCCCACCCCCAAAATATAAAACCTCCTTATGATATTCTTTAGAACAAGTTTCCCATGCGAAAAAAAAAAAAAATATAAAAAAAATAAAAAGCAGGCAGGATCTTTCATGGCACAGGCAGCGCTGCCCTTAGCTGGCTGGCTGCCCACCGTGAACCCGGGGACACCTCCAGCCCACCCAGCATCCCGGGGAAAGCATCACCGCCGCCGCTGCTTTGGGGTTTTGGCCAAGAGGAGAAGAAGGAGGAGGTGGAAAAAAAAACCCCTCCACCACCAAACCAAGGCACCAAACAGCCCGCAGAAACCTCACTTTTCTGGTAACCCCGACCGAAAGAAAGCGGGACAAATCTTATTAACACGACTGTCAAGCTAGAGCCAGATTCATGTTACATTAAAGCCTTCCCAACTTTGCTTTCCGTAATTTTACCTCCTCGGTACGTTTTAAATCGGAGACAACCACATCCTTTTAATCTGACCCCTCTCTGGGTCAGTCGGTCGCGCAAGGATTAATTATTGTTTACAAGGCCTGCTTCGCACTAGTTTTGTTCCGATTCTATTCTCCCCCTCCTCCCCCAAAACGTACCTTAATAAAACCGAAATTTCTCCAGGTTGTTTGTTTGTTTGTTTTTTTCCCGAGGGGGTGGCAATAGAATGATTTAATTGGTTTAGCCTGGGAAGGAGACGAAGGTTGAGGAAAATAAAGCGTATAACTATTAAAAAAAAAAATAAATTAAAAAGACCTTCGTCATTCTTCCGTTGATTTTAAGGCTGATGGTTATTTAAAAATATCGCTTTCTGCTGGGATGCCGGGCGCGGGGAAAAGGGGGACAGCGGGAACCCCTGCCCTCCGGAGAGAACCCTCCTGCCTGCCCCGGTCGCCGGGCGGGAGCCGCGGCCCCGCGCCATTGTACGCGGTCGCGGCCGGGCTGCGCGGACGCGGAAGGAGCGCGCCCGGCCGGCGGGGCAGAACCGCGGCCCCGCCGAAGGAGCGCTGGCCCCGGCGGGTTCCCCGCGGGCAGGGGCACCCCGGGAAAGCTGAAAAGCAAAGGGGAAAAAAAAAATAAATTAAAAATAAATTGAAAAATGCCATGCGGGGCAAAGGCGGGGAGGAACCAGCGCGGATTAACTTTCCCCCGAGCCACTGGGGGGGAATTCGGCGAAATAAAGCCGGGCTGGAGCGGGGCTGCAGGGCACAGCCCGGCCGGGATGGGGGATGTCTCCCCCGCAGCCGTAGGAAGGTGTTTTTTTTTTTAATCCAGGGATGGACCAAAGGCAAAGCAAACAAAATAAACAAATTTCCCGGGCGTGAACACAGCTCACCTTCCCCCACCCTCGCCAAATACCTCAAACTCATACCTCTAACTAGGATCCTCCTGCAATAGTCCGGATCAGCCGAACTAGATTTACTTTTATTACAATCTTCCGTAGCTGCAGAGGCAGAAAAAGTCCCTTGCTGATCCTTCAAAAAAGAAGTAGAAATATTTCCTTCAGACCCTTTGCTTTCCTTGCCCTCTTTATGTCCGTTCTTCGAGACCCGGTTAGCTTCAGTCTCTGAACTGCATCTAACGTCCATTTTGTCTTGTTTCCCAAACATGTAGTGCAATAAAAACAAACAAAAAAAAAACCAAAAAAAAAACCAGCCAACAAAAAAAATATAGAAGAGTAGAAGAAGAAGAAGACGAAGTCTATGCTGAATATTGCACGGCTTAGGGTCAGATCGATGGGG